>NC_139939.1:47576319-47816319 GCF_963454915.1 Gymnoscopelus microlampas | reverse complement strand
CAAATCCATGACAAGGAGAAGATAAAGCAAGAAAGTTCCACTTAAGCAAGAATGTACTGTACTTGAAAAAAATGTGCAGGATCTGAGCATTTGTTTTATTTAAACGTTTGTGTATATATCATAAAATACTTTGGAATCCTCCTCATCCAGGCCTCTGGCTCTGAAAAAAGAAACCAAATTAAACTAAGTAAGTAAGTAAGTAATTAAGTAAGTAGTTTCTCTGCTGCATTCAGTTGTAGTGTATCAGATATCTCACCAGGGGGCAGCCTTGGCCCTTTTAAAGTTGACCACAGCATAGAGGACGTCATCCTGTCTCTGGGGCTGTGGTGGTTGGACAGTAGAATACAGGGGCACTTCCTGGTTCTTAGAGCGAGTGACGTGGATGCTGGAGTAGTGAACATCATCCAGGTGTTCCCTTGGTTCCCTCTGATCTGTAGAGGCAGAGCTGCTACTGGCCATAGGTGAGATGTTCTCATAGTCAGGGTTGAACTGAGGGAGAGAGACAGACATATAAAATGATCTGCAAGCATTATTCTTTCCTCAATTAACTCAACTCCTATACCTGGACTGTTGGTCCTCCAACATCAGATGGCTGCTTGGAAGCCCCTTTTCTTCTGTGGATGAAAAGGTTTGTAATTAAAACCGGGAAAGCTGTGTCATTTTAGATTTTAGCTATATATATTGCAACATACGTTTTTCAGAAAATTCGTAGGATTTAGAACAGTGGTTTAGAACAGTCGTTCTTCGAAAATAGCTAATATACAAGCTCACAGCGTGTCACTGCAACTGATATTTTTGACCATTTTTGAAAAACCTTGAATCATTTTGAATTTCTTAACAACAATCTTCTCTTCTGGGCAGGTCGTACAAAACATTTTCAGATGGGGGTCTGCGGCAAAATACATTATCATTTTGGGGGTCCTTGACACAAAAAAGTTTGAGAACTACTGATTTAGAAGACATTTGGAGAATCGGTCCTCAGGTTATAGGGTTAACAAATTAATTTAGACCAAAGTGTAAAGAGAAACAATGTATAACCTGATCCACAGGAAGAGGAAGACAGATATGACGGCCAGCAGAGCAGCTACGGTGATTCCTGCAGCTGCAGCTATTGATGCCCGTGTCGCTATAGGGATCATCAGGTGCTCAAATTAAAACAATGACAGTAATAAAAGAGAGTCTGACTTATAGAGAACTGTATGGATCTATTGACACTGGGAAAAGGGCAGAGAAAATCAGTCATTCGATCCAACACATTTGCAGACCGAAATCTAGCTCTTGAAGAATATTTGATACAGGTTATAGGCTACAGAACACACACAAAAATAACCTTCAGATACATAGTCAGAACAGGAGCTGGAGTTGGACGTTATATAATATAATATTGGTTTTGAATTACCTAGTTATAACTATCAACTTAACAATCAACTTCATACAGTATATAAATTACCGTACATCAGCGTGTGTGCTCTGTATTATGACCTGGGGCAACCAGTATAAATATGTGTAAGTGGATGAATTAATAAATCAATGAATGAATTAATTAATTAATGGGTAGTTATTACCTGCTACATCCACCAACAGGGAGGTGGAATTCGTCCCACCTATTTTGTTTTGGACTAAGCAAGAATATTGTCCACTGTGTTCAGGTTGAATATCAGCGATGGTGAAGTTCTGTCCAGTTGCTTGAGGTTTGGTTTCATTCTGGTGGTACCAGGTATAATTCACCACTGGTGGGTTGGCATCACTGCTGCTGCAAGTCAGAGTCACTTCACTGCCCTGCTCTATTACACCAGACAGACTCACAGACACTGAGGGCTTCTTCGGGGCATCTGGAGAGCAAGGTATATAGAAACACAACTCATAAATGTTTGGCTGAACATTCTTACGATATTCATGATACTCCTTCTATATTCTATATATAGAATATATATATGGGCGGGAGAGTTAGTTTTGAAGTGTCCTTGAGCAAGACGCTGAACCCCAAATTGCTCCCGATGAGCAGGTTGGTGCCTTGCATGGTTTCCTCCGCCATCGGTGTATGAATGTGTGTGAATGGGTGAATGTAATGCACAATCTATGTAAAGCCCTTTGGATAAAGGCGCTATATAAATGCACCATTTACCATTTATATTATCTTCTTCTCTATCTATAAAACAGTGTATCGACACAGAAGCCATAATTTACTGGCTTAGCACTGTTGCCATTGGGTAAAGTAAAAAATGCTATATGTACTTACATTGGACATCTATAAAGCCAAAGGATGAGTTTAAGTTTCCGTATTTATTTGAGGATTGACAATGGTACGTCCCGCTGTCCTTATAGCTGATGGAGGAGAAGTTATACGTTTCATCTGGTCCCTGATGCAGTGTTGTGTTCTCCTTGTACCAGGTGTACAATTCTTTCGGGTTGGCATCACTTTCACAAGTCAGAGTCACTGGACTACCCTCCTTTATCACAACAGAGGGTCTCACTGATAAAGAAACCTTCTTTGGACCATCTGTGAAACATGATATTAACACAGATTAACTTTTAAATACAAATATAATATGTATTTTCATTTACTGCAAGGAAGCTTGTAACTTGAACGTTAATAAAGCATGCCACCTGAAAACCTGGGGTGGGCTAATGCAGGTGGGCAGAGATTTGAGTTGTTAAATAATCAATAGAGTAGTTGAACTGAATAGCTCGACATCAACAAAACCACTCTGGGATGAATAGTTGGCATTTCGATTTAGGCCATTTGTTATACCTTGTATTGTATTAAATGTTATTTAATACTTACACTTGACAGTAATGGGGGTGCTGGTAGATATTTTTGCTCCCCTTTCATTCTCTGCTTTACAGACATACTCTCCAGTGTCAGAGGTTTGGATGGAATGGAAGATGAGCTGTGATTCACCACTAGAACTGAGGGCTTGATCTTCATGGTTTTTGAACCAAGTGATCACAGCTGGTGGGAAGGCCTCACTGGTGCAGCTCAGAGTCACTGAACTGCCCTCCACTACTTCACCAGACGGACTCACTGACACCAAGGCATTCTGGGGAGCATCTAGTTTGAAAACATATTTTTCAGGATGAGTTAATAGACAAAATTACTATTGGACAAAGAGGCGAAAGATGCAAACATGCGTATTTCAAAAATAAATTACTTTACAATGAAGAATACTAAAAGGCATGTATTTTCATGTCAAGGGCATGAGTTTCATTCAGGTCAAGAAGCTAACCTCCAGTCTTTTTTTTATTAATGTGTATGCTGACTGTCAGTACACAGTCAAAAGCTAGATAAATTAGTGATTTGATATTCAATGCATGAACAGCACAACGTAACATACTCACATCTGACGGTTAGAGTTTCTTCAGGAGTTCTGAGATCTTCTAGACCTTTTACAGCACAGTAGTAGTTTCCTGCATGATGACTGCTGACTGGGTCTAGAACCATATAGTTATGTTGTGTCTGTGTGAGGTGTAGAACCTGTCCATTCTGGTACCAGATGTAGGTGGAGTTGTCAGTCAGAGAACAGTTGGTGTTACAGGTCAGTGTCACCTTCTGTCCTTCTATCGTTGTTAGAGGAGTCATTGTCACCCAAAGGTCTAGAGGGTGGCATAAATAAAAAAGAAACATCATATACTGACAATAGTCTGTGGAGCATCACATTTATATATTTTTGTATATATATTTTTTTAATAACAATGTAATAAAGCTGTAGATCCATTTTTATTTATTCATGATTCAAATAGTGAAATCAACACCAAATTTACATTTTTATTTACACATGGGCAGATTCTGCTTTGTTTGCGTTCATTTATGTGAGACCATTTTCACTCTTCAATGTAAGTTAATGAGGAAACTATTTTGGATTATACATTTCTAATAAACGGAACAACTATTTATATCTCATCAATATTTGCAGTTACATCATGGCAAGGTAAATATTACTAACTACACAACCCAAACCTCTAGCTAAATCTAATTTTGCTTTATGTTAAACAAACAGTACCTGTGACAGTCAGAATTGTACCAGGTAAACTACTCCCCCATTTGAATGAGTTGCTTGTAAATATGAAGCGATATTCAGCTGAATCGCTCTCTCTCAGCTTGGTGATTCTCAGGGTGGAGTCGTGTTGTGTTGCAAGGTATTGGACACGATGCATGTATCCAGAGACTGTCTTTAGGTCCTTAGGTTGTTTGTGATTCTCATAGTCAAGATCGGGGACAAACCAAAATATGGTTATTGAGTATTTATTATATGTATGCACATTGTATTTGTATGTGCAAGAAATGTCCACTGATGAGCCTTTCAATGCGCAAATCTTCTTTTCAGTATAAGACACTTGGTTGCAGGTCAAACCACGGATGCCTGAAAAGTTAAAATAGTTTTTACCTTGGACAAGTTAGAATTGAGATCCAAATAGTTACAAGTAATGTTGTAGTTGCACAAAAAAAATAAGCTATAGTAGTGATTTCCACTGAGGTCACCCATAGAGAAAAGATGCTCTTATTGTATTCTTTAGTACAATGTTGTACACGGTTGAGTAAACTCACACGTTAAAGGAGAGTGGAACATCTCATAGCCTTTCATAGCACAGGCCACGCTGTCTCCAGAGTAAAAGTTGCCAGTGTACAATGATGAGTAACCCTCCCGAATGTTCTGTCCATTCTTGTACCAGATCAATGTAGGATTATCAGTTTTGCAACTGTGGTAACAGGTCTTTCTCCTTGAACTGCTTGAACTGTAGCCTTCATTCGTTATCTGAAGATCTATGGAAAAAACATGTTCACATTATTGGACTCCTAAAAATCGTTCTCTACCCCCCCCCCCCCCCCCCCCCACCACCTCTCTCTCTCTCTCTCTCTCTCTCTCTCTCTCTCTCTCTCTCTCTCTCTCTCTCTCTCTCTCTCTCTCTCTCTCACACACACACACACACACACACACACAAACACACACACACACACACACACACACACACACACACACACACACACACACACACACACACACACACACACACACACACACACACACACACACACACACCACACTAGATGTTAAACAGTATATGCATTGATGGATTTAATTCAAAATGTACCTGTGACAGTCAATGTGACTCCAGTGTATCCAGTGAATTTCCCATCTGATTTATTAGTTATGAACCTAAACTTGTATTTAGCTGAATCAGTCTCTCTCAGGTCTGTAATGGTCAGTGTGCATCTCTTGTGCTGTTGGTCACAATGGTTCTCCACACGGCCTGCATACTCAGGGTCCTGGTACAGATCCACGGGTTCATTAGCCTCCCATTTAGTAAACCAGAAACTTGTCATGACTTTGTAAGAACCTGTATTGGGGTAACTGTAGGTGCAGCTTATTTGCACCGTTGATCCTTTAATGGCACACATACTATAATGAGGGTTGTAGGTTACTCCCCACTGTCCCCAGCCATCTCGACCCTGTATCACTGTAACACAGAACATATCACAATCACAATCATAGAGGCCAACATTATTAGTCAATGAGACAAACAGGATCTTATTACCAAGATTGTGTTGGATAATGAGGCCTTGAACTTCTTCTCAGAACACTAAGTGTTGACCTGTAGCATTGTCCATCATTGAACTTTCACCATTATACTGAACACTGTACTGTACACACAGACCACACACACCTGTTCACTCTTAACGCTCTGAAGTAGTAGATAGAAGATATTAATACCCAAACTACTGTCTCAGTTCAATTCAAATGAGCTTAATTTAAATACTCCGGCATCTTTAGTTAAAGCGAAGACAACATAACGATGCAATATGCTACGTATGTGCATCGTTCTGTCTGTGACCTTTGACCTTCAATAGCCCAGGTACATTTCAATACATCTGGTTGACCCTACTCTACCAACTAATAATGTTATCATTTTGATACAAATCGGATTACAACTGTCCAAGACGTCGCTGACAGAGAAACAAACGATTACCGGTGATTACAATACACCCGCTCGATGGGTGTAGGAGTGACACATTTCCAAACTTTACATTTAAAAGGTGTTCAAAATGTCTCCCAAACAACCACTGACATCCAGATATTTCTAAAGAACAGAATTTAAATGTTCCAAGCCTTTTATTTTGACATAGAGACAAGCTAAAAGCAGTAATGGGGCCAGTTTGTGACCGAATCAAGTTCATGTGGCAAAGATTCTCCATAGCCTCACTTTTACTGTCACCTTAGATGTAATTGTACATTCTGAAGTCCTATAAAACACATTGTAGTGTAGTATTCTTACCAGCCCTCTACTCTAACTGTTTGCTGGCTTTGTTAATTCACAGTCAAATCCTCAGTGTTAACACAACTCTGAATGTAAAACGTTACCCCAATGAAGGGTGTGTTCACACAGGGTTCTGTTTAGTGAAGTGTGAAAGGAAACTTTGCATAAGTCTTCACAGTGACACATGAGGATCTATTCAAAGCCACTACTGTATGTGAGATCTGGATTACCAGAATAAAAACTTAAATTATAGTAATTCTTAGAAAATATAGGTAAATATAGGTAGCCTAAAGGTAATGTGGTTAACAAAATGATACAGAATACATATTCTATGTTATTTTATAACACCCCCCCCCAAAAAAAACAACAACAACAACAACAACAACAACAGACTAACTTATATGTATTGTAGTATTGTAGAAATGAACTCTAAAGCTGTGCATGAGAGATAACAGTTAACCATCCTATGTTTTTTCTTTCAATAGTAGTGCAGGGATAGTTGTACAACCTCTCTACCTCTTTTTAACAGACAACACTCTCACTGATGGTCTAAATGAAACAACCTGATTTAAAATCCTTCAACAGACTAACAGATCCTCTTCAGAAGGTTTCAGTGATCCAACAATTAACCACACTGTTAACATGATCTCAATTTTTACAAGTTTATCCTTAAAAAAGGTCACTATTTGTATGCATCATTTGACATGATAGCACGTCATCATCACATCACAGCAGCTCCTCACATGTTCATCTGAAATACAGAGAATGAAGGAACAAACCTCCAAAACATTTACTATAAATATGTACAATACCTGTCAAAAGGAAGAGCACAAATCCACGTATTGCTCCTCGAACATTCATAGTTAGGCCTCTCCTCGTGGTTGAAGGCTTCAGAGATCAACTGGCTGGTGAATAATGTACATAAGAAGAAATATTGTAACATAATTTAACAAGATCATCTTCACCCTTGTCATTGTACTTAGCGTAGTACTGTATTTCAATATCCAAAGAAATGTTGAATGTTGTTTTGTTTTTTTAAAAAGGAAACTTACAGAGCAACTTGTAAATAGGTTGATTCCACCGAGGTTGATACAATTATAGGACAGAAGCTGTTTAAACTGGGACCACTTCCTCCTTACTGTCACATCATGCATAGCAAGCAGGCTGCCGGTAAATCACCAAGTTCAATAGCAGAAGTATTACAAGTTAGTGACAGACTGTGGGTCACACTGCATAATCCTTGTTATGTATGATGTACTATAGTTACATTATGTGGGTTCTATGCAGTTTAGGGTGTCTTTTAAGACAAACATACTACTAATGTTTTTTCTTCCTTTTTTTGTCTGATTGTTTTACAAAGGTAAATGAATTAATCATTTGCATCATATCCATTAACAAATTAGTTATTGTCTCATGGGAATCAAAAGGTACTGAATAAAACGGTCTTGAATCTTGACTTAAATGATTCAACGGAGAGGGCAGATTATTTGACTTTTGTCCATGTGTTTCACTCAAAACCATTTGCAGAGGCTCTACGGCTATGCACTTGTCATCTTTAGCAAACTATAACACTGTGACAGCCAGAAAGGTCAAGTGATGAGAGCTGAGGACAGCAGTACAGCGCGAGAGGCGGAACTGCTCTGTGGGCAATGGCGTGCGTCAGGGGTCAGCACCATGTCAGCTTGTGGTGGACATTTTCTCAAATATGATTTTTGCCACGGACATACAAAATAAGTGGTCAATAATATTACCAGAAACCATTGGCAGTGAATGGGGAAGGCTAATAGTCTATTTGGATACAGGATAGGTGGGCACTAGGGACATCTGGGCACCTTCATGTAAAATTGGCTATTTTGTCCAAAAGAAAATCCATGTGAACATGCACGGTACATCATTATCATACTTAATTTTATCCTTCAACGTATTGTTTATGCCCCAAAATTACTAGATTTACAGGTTTTGTGTTGTTTTGTTTTTTAATCATATTTTAGTTTACTTACTAAAAAAACATTTCCTCTTTTTGTTTACATTTTTGGAAAAATAGCCAATTTAACACCAAGGTGCCCACTCTTCCTGGGTGCTCACCTACATTGTTACCGTCTATTTGACCAACTATTATAGGCTATTAGTTTTAAGGACCACATGGTCAACGTTATGATCTAGGCTAAATAACAGCAATTAAATGCACTGACTGTAAACAATAATGCACAGTTAATGATGCAAACTAAAGTTACCTGTTTGCCCTCTCCGCCCCCCCCCCCCCCCCCCTTCTCTCTCCGTCTATTTTTCTGTCTATTTCTCTCTCTGTGTGTTCTCTCTCTCTCTCTCTCTCTCTCTCTCTTGTCTCTTAATTGTCCTAGTTTCATATCCTTCTGACATTTAACTTTCCCACGACATTAAGACGGACTTCATTCTCTCCACTTCCTCCAGTAACAAAACGCTTGTCCCTCAGTAAACTATGCCTAAACTTAGCCTTATTCCTAAACTTAACCTCAGTAAACTATTCATAAACCTAGCCTTGTTCCTAAATGTAACCTCAGTAAAACTATGCCTAACCCTAAACTTATTTCTAACCTTATCCTCAGTAAAACAAATACAACAATACAAGTGAAAAAAATGGGGGTGAGCGTGTTTTGGGGCGAGTCTTCCGGTTACCAGCACATATGGTACAGTATGGGGCACACTTCAAACTCCATTTTAACCATGCATGATAGATTAATCGAAAACACCCGTCCTTGGTTCTGGTGATATTGTCCTTCTATTGTGTGAGGGGCCGTGATTTATTTTTAATAATGTTTTTGGGAAGAAACAATATAAAAAATATAAAATAAAATGGACGAAAGTCAGAACGTTTCTCATCTTTTTGAGATAATAAGTCATTATCTTCAGAACATTTTTCATAATTACTTGCAGGATCTTATCTCTCACTGTCATCTCCCTATTTGGTATAGCCCATGGCATTTAAATGTATACGTTTTTTGGACGGGACAGCGCATATTAATGAACACCACATATACAATGTCATGTAAATACACTGGATTTAGCAAGAATGCTAATTTCCATCCGTAGTCCCCATACAGAAAACAAGTAACATTACAAAAAAGAGCACATATAAACATTACTAAAAGGGTACACACAGAAGAGATAAAACAACAGCAAAAAATGCCTAGTTTTTACCTAAAATACAAGACACTCAAGAAGACAAAAAAACCTATAGCTTATTTAAAAATGTTCACATGTTTGATTGTCCATGATCCATCCTTTTAATTGGACCTCAAAAGACGCAAAGGATGGACACTCTCTTACTGTATGTTAGTGGGTAGATAATAAATTGCGCTTCCTTGGAATTTTGCGCAAAGGCTGTGCGTCTAGACTGCACCTCACAATCCCCTCTGGTGACGGCCCTTGTGTCGGGCTTCGTGTCGGGCTTCTGTTTTATAAATTCCTCCAGACATTCTCATATTCACGGCCAGAGTCCTTCTGGTCTGTAGAGGCAGAGCTGTTCGTGGCAGTAGGTAAGACAATCACATATTCAGGGCCAGACTCCTTCTGGTCTGTAGAGGCACAGCTGTTAGTGGCAGTAGGTAAGACGATCACATATTCAGGGTCGCTCTCATAATCAGGGCCAGAGTCCTTCTGGTCGTTCTCATAATCAGGGCCAGAGTCATTCTGGTCGTTCTCATAGTCAGGGCCAGAGTCTTTCTGGTCGTTCTCATAATCAGGGTCAGAGTCTTTCTGGTCGTTCTCATAATCAGGGTCAGAGTCGTTCTGGTCGTTATCATAATCAGGGCCAGAGATGAACTGATGGGGAGAGACAGACATATAAAATGACCTGAAAGCATTTTCTTCTTTCCATTTCCTAGTTTGGAAATGGAAATGGAAATTGGCTCATATACCTGGACTGTGATCTCAGCTGGTCCTCCAGCATCAGATGGCTGTTTGGAGGTCCTCTTTCTTCTATGGATGAAAGACTCAATTTAAGGTTTAAGTCCGTGATTTAACAAATTAAATTGGACCAAAGTGTAATGGGAAAACAAGATGCATTACCTGATCCACAGGAAGACGAAGACGGATATGATGAGGAGAACAGCTAAGGGGATTCCTACAGCTGCAGCTATTGCTGCCCATGGGGCTGGGGAACAGGTGTTAAAACAGTGTCAGTAAACAAGAGCCTGACTTGTAGTACTTTTTGGATCTATTAACAATACTGAAAAATTGCCAGAGAAATGCATACATTTGCTGACTAAATCCATCTCTTGAAGGATATTTGAGACAGGCCATACAGGCTACAGAAAACACAAAAAATAGGCTGAAATACATAAAGAACAGGATGAAAGGATATTGGAGTTGGATGTTATAAAACATGATATTGGAGTTTGAATCAGATCATATTTCTTATTGAGAATCTATTTCCAATTTATGAATTAGATCAGATAGCGTGTTCTGTGAGGAGTGTAGGCTATGACCTCTGTCTCCGTAAGTGGGTGGATGAATGAATATTTGGGTAGTTGTTACTGTACCTGCTACAACAGTCAACAGGAAGGTGGAATTTCTTCCATATTGTGTCTTGTATTAAGCAATATACTTCATCATATTCAATCATATCGGCATTATGTATCAGCCATCGGCCGCCTTGCTACAGTATCTAAATATCAGCCTTGGCCATTGAAAAACCTTAATCGGTCGACCACTACATAATACTGATTCTCTGTTCTGCAAAACGGAAGTTACGAATGTAACTATGGTTCTGTGAATTCCCGGATGACTGCCAGTAGGCAGTTACAGTAGTGAATAATGCCTCTCGCGCTCCGCGCAGGTCGAGTATTTATATAAACAAAGTCATGTGACGCGTAGGCTACCTGTGCGTCCGCCGTCCCGGCTACATAAGCACATGATAGCCTGCGCGCGGCCTCTAAGAATCTTCTCGCCCTGAAAGATTCCGAGTGACCAGTATTACTGGCAGTCATCCGGGAATTCACAGAACCATAGTTACATTCGTAACTTCCGTTCTGTTTCATTCCCTCCTGACTGCCAGTAGGCAGTTACAGTAGTGGATGACTTATACCACAAGTGTCACGAGGAATTGCACCCACCTCCTAGTCTGCCGTAGCAGCCAGCGGCAGGATCGCTGACGCCAGTGAGGATCCAGAGGCCACGTCAAGGCGATAGAACCTCGAGAAGGTGGACGGCGCTGCCCAAGATGCCGCCGCACAGACGTCTGTCAGTGACACCCCCTTCATCGCTGCCCAGGACGTGGCTACGCCCCTGGTGGAATGGCAGATGACATTTGAAGGGGCAGGTTTACCGGCTATGTCATAAGCCTTCTTAATTGCGTCAACTACCCAGTGGGATAGCCGCTGTTTAGACAGTGCACATCCCCTATTCTTTCCGCCGTAGCAGACAAATAGCTGCTCTGAGCGTCTAATACTCTGCGTTGCTTGAATATATAGTCGCAACGCACGGACTGGACACAGTAAGTGGGCCCTTTCCTCCACCTCGGATGTAAACGGGGGAGGATGGAATGCCGCCAACTCTATGGCCTGGTTAGCATGATTGGGGGGCAATACCTTAGGTAGGAATGAGACATTCGGCCAAAGTGTAACCCCAGAGTCGTTCGCCTTCCAATGAAGGCATACTGGACTAATAGAAAGTGCGTGGAGCTCACTCACACGCTTAGCTGTCGTGACTGCTAACAGAAACGCAGTCTTAATGGATAAAGAGCTCAAGGACGACCCTGCCATAGGCTCAAAGGGCGCCCGGCTCAATGCCTGCAGGACCAGAGGTAGGTCCCAAGTTGCAGCACGCCCCACCCTAGGGGGGCGTAACCTCTTGGCACCGCGCAGAGTAATGTCACCCAGTAATGCGCACCAACTGACCTGCCATCAATATGGCTATGATTAAATGATATAGCGGCCGTGTGTACCCTCAACGTGGAGGCCGCACGGCCGGCATCAAGTAGACACTGTAAATACTGTAGTACATGTTGTACAGGGCAAGAGACTGGGTCTAGACCCCTGTCGCTGCACCACGATGAGAAAGCAGCCCAGCAATTAGAGTACACCAACCTCGTGGAAGGGGCTCTTGCACTCCGCAAGGTCTCACATATCGATGGGTCAAGCACACTCAAGAGTGACTGATCCCTCTCAATGGCCATACCCAAAGCTGAAGGAGGCTCGGTGATGGATGCCATACCTTCCCGTCCAGCTGGGACAGGAGGTTCTCCCTCACTGGAAGCTGCCAAGGATCCCCGTCCAATAGACTGAGGAGCGTTGAATACCACACTCTCGAGGGCCACTTGGGGGCCACCATGAGAACTCTGTGATCTGACAATCGCACCCTGTGAAGCACAGGCAACAACAGGGGGATCGGAGGAAACGCATACAGGAGCGCTCTCGGCCAGATGTTGGCGAGAGCGTCCATCCCAAGTGGCGCACTGGCCTCTGCCAGGCTGAACCACAGAGGACAATGAGTTGTGCCCTCTGAGGCAAACAGATCTACACGGGCTACCCCGTACCGATCCCAAATCAGCTGCACCACCTGGGGGTGCAATCTCCACTCCCCAGAGGGCAGTCTCTGACGAGACAGATAATCTGCCACAGAGTTTACTCTGCCTGGCAGGTGCATTGCCCTCATCGAGGGAAATAGAGGATAAGCCCATGTCCACAGTCGCTGGGCTTCCCTCAGGGACTCCAGAGACCTGGTCCCTCCTAGATGATTGACATGATACACCACTGAGGTGCTGTCTGTCCGAATGAGCACATGCTTCCCCCTGAGAAAGGGTAAGAAGTGCTTCAGCGCCAAGGAAACAGTCCGGAGTTCTAACACATTGATATGGCGTCCTCTCCACCGAGAGCACCATACCCCCTGGACTGACCTCTTCTGCCATACCGCGCCCCAACCTTGAGGCGAGGCATCTGTTGTCACTACCTCTCGTCTCGCCGGGACTGAGCCGAGAGGAACCCCATGCAGCAGGAATGCATTGTCCCGCCACCGGCGGAGATAACCAAGGCACCTGCGAGTGACTCTGACCTTGACCCCCCTGTGTAGACAGGGGTCCATGCGAAGGCCATTGAACCACCTCTGTAGTGGGCGTAGATGTAACAGCCCAAGAGGAGTGATCGCTGAGACTGAGGTCAGCATGCCAAGCAGTCTGAGCCATGTTAGGACAGTCAACATTGCCCCCAGGCGGAAAGACCGCAGGAGGTTGTGTATCTTTTCTACCCTCTGTGTAGTCGGTCGCGCCTGCATCGATACCGATGCTAGGGACATGCCGATGAAGGTGGTCTGTTGTGTCGGAACCAACGAGCTCTTCCCGAGGTTCACCGACATGCCCAGTGCCTCGATGTGAGCGAGGACCCTGGATGTCACCCGTTCCGCCTCCCTGAAAGAGGGGGCGCAAATGAGCCAATCGTCGAGGTAGGGAAGTATCTTCACTCCTGACAAGCACAGCGATGTTAAGGCTGCCCTCATACACCTTGTGAAGATGCGGGGAGCTAGAGACAAGCCGAACGGCAGAACGGCAAACTGGTAGACTTGGCCTTGAAAGGCAAAGCGGAGGTATTTTCTGTGCTCTGGGTGTATAGGCACATGAAAATACGCGTCCTTGAGATCTATTGAGGTGAACCACTCCCCCTGTGTGATCGTCTGCAGGACGTCGATTGTGCGAAGCATCCGAAACGGAAGGACCTTGAGGTACACGTTCAACCTTCTTAGGTCTAGTATAGGCCTGAGAGACCCGTCTTTCTTTGGGATGAGAAAGTAAGTTGAGTAGAACCCCTCGTTCTGTGAACGTGGGTGAACTACTGTTATGGCTCGTTTGTCCAAGAGCTTGGCCACCTCTTGGGCCAAACACTGGGCCTTCACGGGGTCTGTGACCGAGGTCACCCTGACCCCTGAAGGTGGTGGGGGTCGGCGGCGGAACTGCAACCTGTAAACTTGAGACATTGTTGTCAAGACCCATGCATCCTTGGCATGGTCTGCCCAATAATTCAGGTGCTGCTGTGAAAATCTTCCCGCCGCCGGCCCCCGACCCTCAGGCTGTGCCTGGAGGGTTATTTGGGGGCTTGGGGGGGCGCTGGTTATGCCATTGCCCACGCTGGGGCTGGCGAGGTGGGCGCCGCCCACCTCTGGACTGATGTTGCCATCTGCCTGCAGCCGCCTGGTCCCGTTGCCAGGGCTGCGGCTGAGGATTCAAGTAGCCTGAGCGTCGCGGGTCCCGCGCGCCACGTGGCTTAGAGGGTCGAACAGGGGGGGCCATCATGCCTCTACCCCGTTGACCCCAGGCTTCTGAAGCCTGTCGTGACTGCTGCCTACGTTCTAGTGCTTTGTCTGCCTCTGGCCCAAACAACTGGCCCGGCACAACAGGGAGCTTCCGCAGCGCCTTTCTGCATTCGTCAGACATAGGCGCCTGAGCAAGCCACACCTGACGTCGTGTCACGACCAGGGTGGACATCAAACGGCCAAGTTCACTTGACATTAAGCCGAAGGTCTCAAGAGCCACATCGTTAATGTCGCCCAACTCACTCCCTGGTTGCCCACTCTCTAAAATCTTGGACTGGGCGAGGAGGAGCACAGAGAGAGAGTTCCCCATACGGGCCATGCAGGCAGCGGAATCATATGCCTTTGATAGGAGGCCATCAGTGACCCGGCACTGCGAGCTGGGACAGCGGGCTGTGTTCTTCAGTGCCTCATCTGGAGGGAGAACCAGCGCCGCAATGCACTGGTCCACAGGAGGTATGTGAACCAGTCCATGTTTTTCTGCCTCACTCATGGAGGCCAGGGCTCTTGCATCCTTGCCTCGGTGGGCAGGTGCGCCTGGATCAGCCCAACACTGCTTCAGCTGACTTAAGTAGTGAGGCGAGGGTGGGACAGCAAAGGGTGGAGCCACAGCCACCCGTCGGAAGAACGGGTTACTCACCACCTGAGCGGCCGGTGGCTCATCCAAACCGACCTTAGCCAGGGCAGCACGCAGCGTTGCACGCAATGTGCAGGGCCCGTCTCCCAGCTCAGTGCTTCCCGAGCTCCTGCGGGAAGTCTCTGAGCCATCCTCAGCCTGCACACTCCCAGGCTGGGGAGTACCATGAGACCCCTGGTCGGGGAAAGGGTCGTACCTGGGGCTATAACCCCCGTCATGGAACATAGAGTCTGAAGCTGCAGTTGACAGGACGTCAGCATTGTCTTCCTCCAACTCCCAGGCCGCCTGGTGTGGAGGAGGTGCTGGAGGCAGGCGAGGCAGTGGCTGCACCATTGCCATTAAGGCGTTCTACTTCAGCTCGCAAATCGTCCATCTCATGGCGATATGGAGCTGTGCCAGTTGCCGCCGACTTCCTCGGGTCAGGGTCACCGCAAGACCTGCGCTTGCGCTTTTCCCTCCCACCGGAAGGGACCCCAGAGGGTGGAAGGTCTCCCCCTTTGTACAGGAGGTTCTCCACCTCACGCAGCCTGGCCTGTCTCACAGAGAGTGGCAGGATGCTACAATTCATGCATGCCTGGTCAGTCAGAGCTTCCTTAAGATGACCGATACCCAAGCATGATGGACACAATTCATGGCCGTCCTCGACCTGAAGGTGAACCTTGCAGGACGAACACTCCATATCAAGTCAGTTGTGTAGCCAGGCAATACCAGCGAGAGCTGCACACCACAAGTGTAGCTAACCAGACAGGCTAAAGTAGCTTGCTGTTAGCTTATCAGGCTAGGAAATCTGAATACTAACCAGAACGTCCAGCAGATCTGATACTCACCTTCAACAGTTTAGAACAGCTTAAATGTCAATCAGGTGTTTAACCAGGCAATCCTAGCGAGAACTGTGCAGCCACAGTACGCGTCAGGAACTTCCAGTACCTTTAATGAATTGATTATTATTATTATTTTTAATCAATTTTTTTTTTTTTAATTAATTTAACTTTTTAATTAATTTAACTTTTAATTAATCAAACAAGCTATTATAGCTAGGTAAATCAGGCGAGTGCTGTGGGCAGCCCACAGCACGCGACCGACACCCAGTGTGGAGGAATCACTATCACAACACTCTGTGTAAGACAGTGTGTGTGTAGCTGGTGAACGAGCCACGCTCGAAAATCCTCCCGATAGATAAAGAAAGAGAGGAGGAGATAGTTTGACAACCACAGCCTTAAGAGGGCAATAAATTGCGCTCTCGACAACAGTCACAGGCAGGATGTCAACTCACCAAACAACACGTAGTGTCTCACTCTCTTTGGACCTGCAAAACAAAGAACCGATGCACGGATTCTCCGGAGCAATACCTACCCGCGATGCACGCCAGGTAGCGAGAAGTTCAAAGAGGCCGCGCGCAGGCTATCATGTGCTTATGTAACCGGGACGGCGGACGCACAGGTAGCCTACGCGTCACATGACTTTGTTTATATAAATACTCGACCTGCGCGGAGCGCGAGAGGCATTATTCACTACTGTAACTGCCTACTGGCAGTCAGGAGGGAATGAAACAGAACAATGTGTCAACATAGAATTTACAGGAGTATCACTGTTGTCCTTGTGTAAGATGAAAATGTTTCATGTACTTACAGTGGACATCTATAAAGACAACTGACGAGGTTAAGTTTCCGTATTCATTTGAAGATTGACAATGGTACGTCCCGCTGTCCTTAGAGCTGATGGAGGAGAAGTTATACGTTTCATTTGGTCCCTGATCCAGTGTTGTGTTCTCCTTGTACCAGATGTACAATTCTGTCGGGTTGGCATCACTTTCACAAGTCAGAGTCACTGGACTACCCTCCTTTATCACAGCAGAGGGTCTCACTGATAACGAAACCTTCTTTGGACCATCTGCAGAATGTGATATTAACACAGATTATATTATAATAAGTCAGAGTCACTGAGCTGCCCTGCTTTACTACACCAGACAGACTCACAGACACTGAGGGGTTCTTCGGGCATCTGGAGAGAAACACAACTCACCCATTTTTGGTTTAAACCTTCTTACCATACTCATAATACTGGTTCTCTATTTAGTGTAAAACAGTGTACACCCAAGACCATAATATACCTGTTTACCACTGTTGGTAAAATGAAGATGTTTTATTTACTTACACTGGACATCTATAAAGATGAAGGATGAGTTTAAGTGTCCATATTCATTTGAAGATTGACAATGGTACGTCCCACTGTCATTAGAGCTGATGGAGAAGAGGTTATAGGTTTCATCTGGTCCCTTATACAGTGTTATGTTCTCCTTGTACCAGGTGTACAATTCTTTCGGGTTGGCATCACTTTCACAAGTCAGGGTCACTGGACTACCCTCCTGTATCACAGCAGAGGGTCTCACTGATAATGAAGCATTCTTCGGACCGTCTGTAGAACATGATATCAACACATATTTAAACTAGATAAAGTGCTCCTCGGAGCACAGGTCTCCGCCAGGTCAGATACGTTATTGTGGCCTCCTGGTGGCGCTATGATAGGCCAATGTGAAAAGGGTGCCATTTATTCTTAGGTCGTTCACGGCAATCGGACACTGCATTCATGTTTTGAGGCATTTTGTTCCAAAAATGTGTTTTGCTAAATTAGACCTGCTGGTGGCGCTATAACAGGCCAATGTGAAAAGGGTGGCATTTCTTCCTCGGCCTAGTGGGAATGTGCGTGTGAAATGTCACGGAATTCGCACGCTGCGTTCATGGTTTGAGGCAGTTTGTTCAAAACGGACCAATCCTGCAAACTTTGGATGGCAACCTTAACCAATAAGGATGGAATATGGGAAATCGGACAGATCAGGGTTGATCACATGACTATAGAGATACTGTGTACCGATTTGCATGACGTTTGGTTAAAAACTGTAGGAATAATGTGAAAAAATGGGTTTTGCACAAATCGGCCTCCTGGTGGCGCTATAACAGGCCCATGTGAAAAATTTGAGGCAGAGGTTCTGAATTGGCATCCAGGGAGTGTGTGTGCACAGTTTCGCAGCGACCGGGCCAACGGTGCCGGAGATTTGGTGGTAACACACGGACACACGGACGGACGGACACACGGACGGACACACGGACGGAGGGTAAAACATACTCTCTCGCCATGCCTTACGGCCTGGCGGAGACAATTAAAATCTCACTCTCTCTTTGTACCCCTTGTCTTTTGATGGATACTAGCTTACTCTGCAGATATAGCATATGTTGGATACTTGCTGACACGTTTTTATGTTTTTGTCACACATTGTTTAATGTCATGTTATTTAGATTATATTTTTTGATTGATTGTTTTTTTTTTAGATAGTATGTTGTTTGGGTAGTTAAGAGTATCTGCTAATGCCTAAAGCGTAATTATAAATACTAGACCATACCCGGTCGGCGCAGCGCATCCGTGGGGGGATATGCGCACATGATCTGGCAACCCGGGAGGCAGTTCGTCCCATAGCTGGGCAGCCCCGTAACCACGGCGACAGTGTTTGACACAAAAACGCTAATAAGAAGCTGAGATTTGATGAAATTGAAAAACGGGCTTCACAGTTGCGTTCAGATGGTAATGGTCAATGGCTGTGTGCAAAATCAGAGCAATTGGTCCAGCCAGTGAGGAGAACCCGGTATCTTCACTCACGTACTCACCACTACTACAGAGGTTACTAGAATTATAGTAGGATATGTTATTTTTATATTGTGTGGGCAAGCTTGCTGCAGGCTATTTGAACACCTGGGGTGTGTTAATCCAGATGGGCAGTTGTTGTTCAGACTGATTAGCTTGAGTGTGTGGGTTGTGGGGGGGATCAAAAATAGTTGACAATTAGATTTAAGCAATTTGTTCATACCTTGTCATGTATTAAAACTTATTTCACTCACATTTGACAGTGATATGGGTGCTGGTAGATATCTTTACTCCCATCTCATTCTTTGCTTAACAGACATGCAAAATCTACTCACATCTGACGGTGAGAGTTTCTGTGGGACCTGCTAGATCATCTTTAACAGCACAGGAGTATTCTCCTGCATCCTGACTGCCGACTGTGTCTAGAACCACATAGTTCTGTTTTTGGCTCTCATTGTGGTTTAGAACCTGTCCATTCTGGTACCAGATATAGACGGGGTAGATAGGCAGAGAACAGTTGGTCTTACAGGTCAGAGTCACATTCTGTCCTTCTACCACTTTGGAAGGCGTAATCGTCACCCGCAGACCTAGAGGGTGCCATGAATTAAAAAAAGAAAGCTCTTTAAACGAACATTTTGCTAATAAACATAATTAACAGTTTATAATGCACTTATAAGTCTGTGTAAGGTAAGCTTATTGTTGTTAATAAGACTATATAAGTGTTAATAATAGCATTGTAAACATATATTGCTAGATTATAAGAAACTTTTAAACGGGTTTAAGAAATGCGTTCTTATTGCTGGACCACACATGGACAAATGACAACATCAACTTGCGACTGCCATTGCCCCCCTTGAGTAAAAGTTTTAATTATTAATTATAGAGGGCAATTACAGTGTATTAAGGCATATAAGGCTGATTAGCTAGTGATCCTTTTAACAAAAAACCTACTCACATCTGACAGTGAGAGTTTCATCAGGAGCTCTGACATCCTCTAGACCTTTGACAGCACAGGAGTATTCTCCTGCATGATGACTGCTGACTGGGTCTAGAACCACATAGTTCTGTTGTCCCTCTGTGAGGGTTAGAGCCTGTCCATCCTGGTACCAGATGTAGGTGGAGTTGTCAGTCAGAGAACAGTCGGTGTTACAGGTCAGTGTCACCATCTGTTCTTCTGTCACTGTGGGAGGAGTCATCTTCAGCCACAGGTCTAGAGGGTGTCATAATTAAAAGAAAAAAGCAATCATTGATTAATTAATTACCGTATACTCTTTCCTAAAAAAAAACATGATGATAATTGTAGTCACAATTTCAGGCCATCTCCGCCAGGAGGCACACCCAAATAATAATACTTCCAAAATGTGTCTGTCTCTCTCTCTCTCTCTCTCTCTCTAAAATGTTGCGTACTGTGTTTTTTTTTTTTTGTGGCGAGTGTTGTTCTGTTGGCAAGTCGCAAACATTGTGATGAAAAAACACCTTTAATGAAAAAGTTACCTTTGACAACCAATGTGACTCCAGGTTCACCAACATATTTCCCTTCTCGTATGTTGGTTATGAACCTGAACATGTAATCTGCTGAATCAGTCTCTCTCAGGTCTCTAATGGTCAGGGTACAGCTGCTGCGTCGTTTGACACAATGGTAATCCACACGACCTGCATACTGAGAGTCCAGAAACAGATCCAAAGGTCCTTTAGACTCCCGTTTAGTGAACCAGTAACTGTTTATGATGTCGGCTGTGACAGTGTCATAGGCAGGGTAAAGGTCACGGTCATGATAATGAAATGAAGGAAAACGATGATTTGAATAAGAAGTGGATCGGAAACTGGATGGGTAACTGTAGGTGCATCTTATTTTCACAGTTGATCTCTTAATGGCGCACAAAGGAGGAGAGGTGTAGGTTACTCTCCATTCATCTGTAACACAGAACATATCATAATCATAATCATAATCATAAAATCAGGACAGGAGATGTTTCTTTGCTTGACCACATTGTCAATGTGACAAATAGGATCTGGATCTTAGTACTATGGTTAAGGTAGGCCTACAATGGTTTTGGATAATGAGGTTTTGGACTTTTCAGAACAGTTAGTGGTGACCTGCATCATTGTCTACATACCCACTGAGCATTTTTCGGGCTATTAGAAGTCTAAAATATGTCCAAACGGTTAGGCTAAAACCGGGTTATAACTGGTCTAAAAATGATTTTTTTTTTCAATGGCTAGGCTTAGCAACGTCATTTCAACCGTTATATATAGACGGTCTATATATAGACGCTTAAAAACAGCTAATCAACGTAGGCTAAGCCTAGCCATTGAAATAACTTTCACTTTTAGGCCAGTTATAACACGGTTTTAGACGTCTAAGACCCGTCAATGGCTCACTGGGAACCAATTCGCTCTGAACCCCAATTATGGATGGCAATGCTACAGTATGTGACCGAGTTCTGGAGCTACAATGAAGGGGGAGGTCACAGATGGGGCTACTTGAGAAACTAACCTACAGTCTTTTTTTTTTCATTCATTTGTATGCTGAGTATCAGGACACAGGTCACAACTAAATAAAAGTGTGATTTGAGATTCAATAAATAAACATCACAACTTAGAAAAATCCTACTCACTGTTGCCGGTGAGAGTTTCTTCGGGACGTCTGACTTCCTCACAGTAGTCTAGTCGGGGCCAAAGAAAAAAATCACAAAGATGAATTAACTTACTGCTCTTATGTGTTTCTGTACGTGTGACAGTCAGAATTGTAGCAGGTAAACTACTCCCCCGTGAAATAATTACCTTTGACAATCAGTTTGACCCCAGGTTGACCAGTATATTCTCCCGTTGGTACGTTTGTTATGAACTTAAACTTGTATTCTGCCGAATCAGCGTCTCTCAGGTCACTAATGGTCAGGGTACAGCTGCGGTCCAATTCATCACAATGGTACTGCACACGACCTTCATACTCAGAGTCCTGTTTCAGGTCTACAGGTTCATCAGCCTCATCTGTTTTAGTAAACCAGAATCTGTCTGTGACTTTATAATCGTTATCAGATGGGTAACTGTAGGTGCAGTGAATGTGCACAGTTGATCCTCTACTGATACACACAGTGTGAGAGTTGTAGGTTACTCCCCAGACAGCTGTAACACAGAACATAATCATAATCATAAAGTCATTATAGGACAGGAGACTTTATTTGAGAGGGACAATATATATTAATGAACAATACAATACATTTAAAAAACAGCACAATACAGTGCAATTAAGAAGTATATGTTTCTTTGCTTGCTAGAGGCCCCCATTATTAGTTCATGAGACAAACAGGATGTTAAAGGACGACACCCATTTTCAACCTGTCTTCATATAATTGGTCCTCACTAATACTCATTATAAAATGTTGGATACTGAGGCCGTGACCTTACATAAACTTTCACCATTATACTGTAAACGCTGTGTACAGTAAAATGCACACCACCTACGTAGATGCACTGTGGCGCGATAGTTTAGCTAACAACACTGTAGAGCTCAAGACCCTGATGCTAGATATGAGAGTGTGGAGGGCAGCGATCCAGGAGTACGGAGTTGGTGTTGGCTAGAGCGTTCTCTCGCATCGCATCGTACACACTGTAAACTAAACTACTGCCTCAGTTCAATGAGTTCAAAGTGAAGAAAGTTCAGTCAGATAACTCATGAATAGATTGAATAACGTTTTATATTTACTTCACATATCAACCTTCAGTGACAGTGAGAGGAGCAACACGTGAGGTGAGCTTAAATAAACCACCAAATAGTTCAGCTGCTTGACACATCACAGTTACATAAACCACAATAGTGTTGCATGTGCGTGAAACTTCTCGAGTATAGCTGCCTAGCTCACAAGCTACGCATGAATTTACAATAAGCTATATATTATGCATACATTACATAGCATAAGCATAGGGCAACATTTTTACCTTGCACTATCTGTGACCTTGACCTTCTTGGACGAAGATAGACTGTATAGATTATTACATTACAAGATGAATACTAAAATTAAAGGCATTATAATTTGTTTGAGTAGAGCTCAAATTAATTCAGGTTGAGAAACTAACCTACAGTCTTTTTAATAAATGTGTATGTTGAATATCAGGAGAGGACACATGTTTTTTTATAGATTTTCTTTCTTGTCTTTTTTTTTAAATTATTATTATATAAAGTCAATTCAGAGGTGAAGTCAGTGTGTGCGGACTACTTTTATCAGGAACAGTCACAAACAAAAATCAATCTGTAATTTGAGATTCAATGCCTGAAAGGCACAAGTTAACAAAAATGTACTCACACTTGACGGTGAGAGTTTCTCCAGGACTTTTGAGATTTTCGTGACCTTTGAGAGCACAGGAGTAGGCTCCTGCATCCTGACTGCTGACCGAGTCTAGAGTCTCATCCTTCTCTCTAGTCTCTTTTAGAAGCTGTCCATTCTTGTACCACATGTAGGTGGGGTTGTCATCCCAATAACAGCTGTTTTGACAGGTCAGTGTCACCTTCTGTTCTTCTGTAACTGTGGAAAGAGTCATCGTCACCCGCAGGTCTAGAGGGTGCCATGAATAAATAAAAAACAAAATTATGATTGTAGTCAAAATAGATTAATACATTTACACTGATGTATGTTTCTGTTTATGTTCAACACCACTTGTGACAGTAAGAATTGTACCAGGTAAACTACTCCCCATGAAAAAGTTACCTGTGACAGTTAATTTGACTCCAGGGCGACCAGTATATATCCCACTCCCATCTGGTTTGTTTATGATGAACCTAAACTTGTAATTTGTTGAATCAGTCTCTCTTAGGTCTCTAATAGTCAGTGTACAGCTCCTGCGCTGTCAGTCACAATGGTCCTCCACACGATCTTTATACTGAGAGTCTTGTTTCAGGTCTAAAGGTTCTCCAGCCTCCCTTTTAATATACCAGAAACTGTTTGTGACTTCGTAACCTGCGTTGGATGGGTAATTGTAGGTGCAGCTTATCTCCACAGTTGATCTCTTAACGGCGCACATAGAGCGAGGGTTGTAGGTTACTCCCCAGCCATCTTGACCATGTATCACTGTAACACAGAACATAATCAGAATTATTATAACTAGACCATACCCGTCGGGGGATATGAGCACTCAAAGTGCAGTTTGGGTTATGCGCTGTGCACACACAGACAGTATTCACCTGTTTCCTAGGCTGTGTGTTTTCCACTTCCTGTCGATTTGATCCAATGAAATCCAATGCAACTGGTCAGATGACCAATGATATCCAATGAAATCGACAGGAAGTGGAAAACACACAGCCTAGGAAACAGGTGAATATCAGGGATGGAAAGTGACTGTTGGTACCTGCAACAGTTCCAACACACACACACACACACACACACGCGCGCGCACGCACGCGCACGCGCACACGCACACGCACACGCACACACACACACTGGCGGACGGACCCGCACGTGTCCCGTCACCACGGCCTGGACCCACAGTGAACACACACACACGGACCCACAGTGTCAACCCACACACGCGAACCCACAAAGACAGACACACACACACGCACGCGCGCGCGCGCACACACACACACACACACACACACACACACACACACACACACACACACACACACACACACACACACACACACACACAGACAGACAGACAGACAGACAGACAGACACACAGACACACAGCACGCGCGCGTCCCATTTGATCATTCATCCCATCGATCGGGGGGCCAACCCCAACCAATAGAATACCCATTGAATTTGGGTAAAGTGAAAAACAGGCTTCCTCACAGTGGCCATTTGCTAATGATGAATGGACATGTGCAAGTGCAGAGCAATAGCTTCAGGCATTGAGGAGAACCAAGCATCAGACAGACAGACTGACATTCCGTTAATTATATGTAGGATAAACACCTCTTGAGTCTGCCCCGACATCAGCTAATAGGGATCCTTCTAAATCAATAAACAAACAAACAAACAGTCTTCAGTGGAAGAGACCTGATTTAAAATCATACAACAGACTAACGGACGGTTGCTCTTTAAAACTTTTCAAGTTTTCAAAAGTATAAAAATCTTTTGAAAATAGCAGATCTACAAGCTCACATGTGTCGCGATGCGACGCATTGTGAGCTTGTAAATCAGCTTTTTTCTAATGGCTGAAATGTATATAGCGCTGAAGTGGTTACTGTATGTTGGGGGGGGGGACGGGGGCCTGGCCCAAAGCAGATGTAGATGCTGTAAATGACCACCAACCGAAGGGTTTTGATTACTTACTATACAGTTATAGTGTTCATCTTTATTGATTGATGATTGTTTATCCACCTTTGTGATGCCATGGGTTGTGTTGTATTTGCTAGTTTTGACTGTATTGTGTATGTGTGGTTTACAAAAAGGTCCACTAGGTGGTAGAGTTTCCCCACTTTTTCTGTGCTTTCAGTCACTATAGTCACGTTGTGGAGATCTCGCTGGAGTTTCTATAAAACCAAGATGGCGGCAGCCAGTGCAAAACAAACTCTTGTCAGAGATAAATGTATAAATAATAAGTTCTATTTCATGTTTAACACCCCTTGGAAGGCGGATTGAGGTTTGTGAGATGAGCATTTCATAGTTTGCCAAGAGTGTACGTTTATTTCCAGTTAAAAAGATCGTTTTTTGTTGCTTTAATGTTTACACTAATGCCAAATGAATGCAACAGCCTTATGTCTTATGTCTACTTAAGGTTTAGGTTTGTTTACAAAGTTTAATTTCATGCCTATGCCTTTGTTGTCCCAAGATGGCTTATTTGTACCATTGAGAAGTATATAATTTATTTGTTTATTGTCAATTTCATGCTTATTTGGATATCCGTTTGTGTTATTTGGTCAACTGTTTGTTGAATGACTATTGTATTTTGTGACTTGACGTCCATTGTATATTTTGTCATATTTTTCTATAGTTTTCACGGTGCTACGGAGAGAATAAAAGAGCATCAGTATGAAACTACTGTCTCATCATTACCCATACTTACAAGGGCGAGGGGCAGTTACAGATGCGGTCATGACAGAGGCTCTCTCTTTTTTTCTTTTTTTCCCCTCAATATTTATTCATGGGCTTTTATGCCTTTATTTGACAGGACAGTATGCTGACAGGAAATGGGGAGAGAGATGGGGGGTTGACACGCAGTAAAGGCCGTCGGGATCGGGAGTCGAACCCGCGACACACTGTCAGGCTAGGTGCCCAGACGGTTACGCCAACCGTCCGGGCCCAGAGAGACTCTCTTGAGTGTACTTGGGGTCACACCCGGCTCACATTCCAAGAGACGGGTTTATGCACAACTACGGGGCCAAATGCAGCACTCTTTAATAGCAGGGGTTCTCAAAGTGGGGTCCGGAGACCCCCTAACAGACTAACGGACGGTTGCTCTTTAAAACTTTTCAGTGATCTAACAATAAACCACACAGATAAACATGCCCTCCATCTTTCTGTGATTTTTTTTTTGTATGCATCATTATGATATCACATCATCACGTCACAACAGCTCCTCACATGTTAAAGGTGAAGTAAGTGATATTTTGGGGTATTTTTTTGTTTTGTTAAAAAGGTTAGAGTACTGTATTCTGATAGTAATCATTGCCACAGAGCGTTTGTTTGGTCACAGGGGTCTCTCCAGCTCTTTAGTAAACAGAATAGTACATTTTCAGGTAGGTGACAAAGTTTAAGCCAATCAGGAGAGGGCACTGAAAATGCATTTTCTGTTTAATAAAGAGCTGGAGAGACATGGGAGACTCCTTTTACTGAACAAACACTCCATAGCGATGAGTACTACAGAATATATAGAGCTATTTAACACTTATTTTAACCAAAGTAAATCTCTTACCCTACCTTTAATCTGAAATACAGAGAATGAAGGAACAAACTTCCAAAACCTTTAATAAATGTAAATGTACAATACCTGGTAGAGTCAAAAGGAAGGAAGGAATGTGTAATACGAATGGAAAAGATAACCAATACCCATCACCAATAGCTAGACCGCACGATAACAGCGAAAGTCAGCACAGGAAATCATCACGGCATTGATGTTTTTTTACTGTTAGTACTATTTATACAGTCATAAGACATTATTAGTCTTTTCAATAAAATAACGTATGAAAGTGAATGAATAAATGGTAAATGGTGCATTTATATACAGTAGTGCCTTTATCCAATTATCCAAAATTGTATTACATTCACGCACGCACGCACGCACGCACGCACGCACGCACACACACACACACACACACACACACACACACACACACACACACACACACACACACACACACACACACACACACACACACACACACACACACACACACACACACACACACACTAATGTTTACTTACATGTGTTGCAGGATGTGGCTTCATTGCTTGCTACCCAGCCCACCACCACTGTGGGTTTGCTGCCGTTCCTCTGACACTCAGAGATGGAGTGGTGGAAAAAAGTACTCACATTTTAAATGAAATTATAAAATAGAAGTAAAAGTCAAGTATCAAAATATACTTAAAGGGGTTCTAGGCAACTTCAGCGATCAAAAAAAGAAAAAAACTTCCACCCCTCCACTCCATCACCCCCCCCCCCCCTCCGCATGCGCATGTGCACACGGACGCGCGCACATGCACTTCATCACTCCAGCAGTTCTATCCAGCACTTCTAACGGTGTGCAACTTTGTTGACTATGATTCTGGAGAGGTTATGTTCTTTGTTTGAGTAATATCACTTGATCAATCCCTTTTTAACATTTAGTTTTAACATAAAATCAGTAATAAAAAGTAAAGATAAAAAACGCAGAGCGTGGACCGCGGTCGTGGCCGCACGCCACATCCGTGCAAGCGACACAGAAGTGCCTCTCTCTCGCAGTGGTGTAATGTAAACAAGTACATTTACTCAAGTACTGTACTGGGATCAGAGCGGAGCCCCGGGGGGGGGGGGGGGTATATAGACAGTATAGAGACTATTATGTGCTGTATCGGAATTAATCGGAATCAGATCTGTTTTGATGCTGCCTGATCGGATCGCCAAAACCTTGATCGCAGCACCTCAAAAAAAAAGAGGATATAACGATACCTGAAGCTGCTGGACAATGAGTGATGTACGTATATTATACATTTTGTAATAAAAATGGTGCATGTATCATGTGTTTATGGCATTGTTCATGTTTATAAACGAACGTATAGATAAAGTCGGATTTTGAACACACCCTCGCGCTGTTATTGGCTAGCTCATTATGCAGAATGTCCATTTCAAGTTTTCAAAAGTATAAAAATATTTTGAAAATAGCAGATCTACAAGCTCACAATATGTTGTGATGCGACGCATTGTGAGCTTGTAGATCAGCTTGCTTCAAATGGCCGAAATGTATATAGCGCTGAAGTGGTTACTGTATGTTTTGGAGTAGAAGTAAAAGTATTGGAAATTGGAAATACTCAAGTAAAGTACAAATACCTAAAAAATGTACCTAAGTACAGTACTTAAGTAAATGTACTTGTTACTTTCCACCACTGCAGGGATGTTCAAATACATTTATTGCAGAGAAGACAGATTGTACAAGCCAGAGCCAAGGACGGATAATTAGCCATTGGCCCAGTGGGGCCGGGACCCTTGGCTCTCAGGGGGGCAGGGGGCCATCATCTAAAAGATGATGGGCCATGGGGCTACTCCGTCCCTGGCCCAAAGCAGATGTAAATGCGGTCATGACAGACAGAGGCTCTCTTTTTTTTTTTTCTCAATATTTATTCATGGGCTTTTATGCCTTTATTTGACAGGACAGTAGGCTGACAGGAAATGGGGAGAGAGATGGGGGGTTGACACGGAGCAAAGGGCGTCGGGATCGGGAGTCGAACCCGCGACACACTGTCAGGCTAGGTGCCCAGACGGTTACGCCAACCGTCCGGGCCCAGAGACTCTCTCTTGAGTGTACTTGGGGTCACACCCGGCTCACATTCCAAGAGACGAGAGGGTTTATGCACAACTACGGGGCCAAATGCAGCACTCTTTAATAGCAGGGGTTCTCAAAGTGGGGTCCGGAGACCCCCAGGCTAAAGGGCATTCCAGGGGGTCCCCAGCTAAATTATTTGAATATAGCATTGATATCAGTTTAACCACTTTAACCGTAGTATATAATGTACATCGGCTATATGAAAAAATGGCTCACAAGGTGTCGCGATGCCACGCATTGTGTGCTTGTACCGTAGTACCTGTACAGTATGAGTAACAAATAAACCCTTCTTGATTATTGATTCATGCTTGGTGATAATGTCTCTATAAACAAATGTACACTCCAATATATTCCAGTGATACCCTGAACAGTTAGATATACATGAACACTTTTAATGTCCTGAACTGAAATAATAATAGTTGTAATATTTATTCCGTACACAAATTCACAAAAATAGTTATTATTCTACTTCCTTATTTTATGTATGTTTTTGTATTTCTTTTAAAGAATTTAACAGGATAGAGAAGTAGCTCTGCAATACAACAATAACAGATAAAGAACCAAAAATACAGCTGGATTAAAATAAAAATAAATGTTCTCTTTTCTTTTGTGTAGATTATTTTCACCATTGAGGATAAAAAATAAATTACAATATACTGGAGATCAGACCCATTACATTGATTATACATTCAAATATCTTTCAAATTAAAATTGTACAATTTATCACAATATCATTAAAATAGAAGCTATATAAGTCTTTCCATTTTCACAAAATCAAGACTTGCGGCTGCATAGCTTTACAATGCGGAAGAAGATACAGAGTATACAGACTGTTAACTTAATACATTTATACATAGATTTACCTCATTCCCATCGTTGATAAAGTTACTGAACAATAGAAGTACTACAGTAAAATGCGTACATTTGGGACTTAAAGAAGTATAAAACTTGTGTAATGCACTTTTAAATAAAACATTTTGGAAATGGATTACTGTTAGGTTATCAGATATTTATGTAAATAGGATGTGCCTACTATGTTTTGTTTAAAGACCTGAAGAAGCATCTGTGTCACATTTTCATTTGAGCTAAAAAGCATTATTTTACACCTTGGCTATTCAAAAATAGCAGATATACAAGCTCATACCGCGGCACCGAGTGCCGCGCTACGAGCTTGTATATCTGCTATTTTTTTTAAACCGTGAAAATGTGTGAAAATCTTTGAATATATATTGTTTAAAGCGAACATTTTTAACTCTATTCTTTGCTTCTGGGGGGTCCCTGGAACAAAATATTTTGAGATGGGGGTTGGCGGCCAAATACATATAAATTTGAGGGGTCCTTGACATGAAAAATTTTGAGAACCACTGATATAGAAACATACTTTTTTTTCAGAATTCTGTTGGGATTTAGAAGACATTTTGTAGAATCAGCCTCAGGTCTTAATGGGTTAAGGTTAAGGTAACAAGCCTGAATAGAATCGCTATTCACTCATTTCAGCATTTCTTTCACCAACAGTGACTCGTCATCTCACCCATCATAAATGTCCACTCTCATGGAAGGTGTGTAAGTGTTTGTCATTGAGGCCTTGACTGTAAAGTTACCGTCTCTGTGGGTGATGGGGCGCCCTGCCTTGTGTCTGACAAATGCGATCTCACTGTTGTAGTACATCTCACGATAAAGATTGTAATCGCAAGCTTTGTCCTTCGGAAAGAATCCTGCCGCAAACCAGTTGGAGTGAATGTGAAAGTTGTAGGGCACAGAAAACATGAAGGCAAATTTCTTGACTACACGCTTTGTCTCGGTATTGAAGAGACTGTAGGTGAAGACACCAACAGCACCCTTGGCGGCATACGGTGTCTTAGCGAACGCCAAAGCCGCCTCCATGTTGGGGCCAACATCAACTGGAAAGGGTATGGAGCTCGAGCCACTGGACATGTACACACTTAAAAGTAGGAAGAAAAAAGTAAGAATTTAGAGTAACTCATTAAAAAGATTAGAAATAACGTATTATAAAAAATAATAAAGTAGCCTACTTGGGGTCAGTGAGTTTGTGGGAGGTACAATGATTCTTAATCAGAATGTCGCACTCGCGATGAGTTGGAATGACGCGAGCGATCCAACTACCATCACTCACAGTGGCGCTTAAACATAATATATACATACATGTATATATCATAGACATGATGAGTGGAAGGTAATAGCCTGGGAAGAGAGAGTGCCAAGAAGATGTTATTCAAGGATCATGACATTTTGACTTCTTCTCACCCAGTGATTGCTTAATCTGATTTGTATTTCTTCATACATTAAAATATATATTACATATTGAGAAAAATTCCAAGGTTTCAGAGAACATTGCCCTTGAGCAACATGAATTTGCAGTCATGTTACAAATAAAACATTTGCACTGTGGACAAGTCAGTCAATTAAGTGTAAATCCACTTTTCGGATTTCGGATTCACTTAAATATTAATTTAGACTTTAAGAAGAATAAAAACATTCATTTGTTCTGAATGGACTGTTACTCTAACACATAGTATGCATCATCAAAAGGCAAATCACTGGTAAATGGACAGTAATGAAACTCCTCATTTGCAATTGAGCCTTTATTGGGGAGCTGGTTCTAGTTCATTTAGCCAGATCAAATAAATAAAGTAAATAACACCACAACACACATCTTCAGAATTCCCTGTTTACATGAAAGAAACAATGTTCTTACCTGGAATCAAAATGTAGCTGTCCGTATTCAGTTCTTGGAGAACTTACTATTATTTGAAGCAAATGACAAGAAATATATACTGTAACACCATAGGGCAGGGCCTTTTCCTGATAGGCCCTTCCTTTTTAAAACCAGCCAATTACCTTTGTCCGATAATTACATGGGCATATTAGGTATGCCCCACCCCACAAACCCTGGGGGGGGGGGGGGGGACGGACGGACAAATCAACCATTGGATGTGCCAGAATTTTCTTCAATTAAACAAAGACAAAACTGAAGTAATAGTTGTTGGAGTCAAGGCAGACAGATTAAAAGTCAGCGCCCATGGCCCCATGCATCTCCAATCTGAATGGAGCACGCAAGTATTATTGAGTATTTCCTTGCGCAGACCATTCTGATGAATAATGTAATGATAGTGGAGAAACAGGATGAAATTAGCCTTTTGAATGCGGCTGCGGCATAGTTGAATCCCTGAATGGGCATTCTGGGCCGAAGCCTAGCTCTGGTTCAGAGCGTTAGTTAGTTCCCTCTAACGCTCTGGAAGACCCCTCGCTCTGGCCATGTACAAGGAATTCCACTGCCCTGCCAGCACTCAAGAGTAGTGAAAATAAACAAAACCATTTCGCTACTCACCGAAGCAAAGGCTGTTTTGTGTTGTTGAATGTCTATTCTCCAACCCCGCAAGCCTAAACGCACCCCACCTACTCTGTAAAATACACTTTTTGGGCAGAAAATAAAATATGTCAGCGAGACGGACATTATTTGTATTTACTCCACAGTGCCCTCTACATTTTGGTTAATGGTAAGTTCAAATCCCCCAGATCTATAGGGCAGTGGAATTCCTTGTACATGGCCAGAGCGAGGGGTCTTCCAGAGCGTTAGAGGGAACCCACTAACGCTCTGAACCAGAGCTAGGCCGAAGCCCAGGGCCCAAAAGGTCAGAGGCGCCCTGTGTCACGGTCCGCTCCTTGGACTGTGGACTGTGACTTTATTATGTAGACCTTCCTGCCCTTATAAGGTCTTGGACTTTGTTCCTTTGTTCTGTTCTGTACCTAGTCTTGTTATTATGTCTCTCTGTTGTTTTGCCCTGCTGTTCTGTACCTTTATTTTGTAGTCTTGTTTCCTGCTGTGCTTAGTTACTGTTACCTGTCTTGTCTCACCTCCCTGTTGATTAGTCATGTTCTCCTCCTGTGTCCTCTTAGTCCCTCAGCCTATCCCAGTGTTGATTGTCTGTTGAGTTCACCTGTGTCTTAGTATTTCCCTGTCTATTTAAGCCCTGTGTTTGCACCTTGTCTTTGCTTGTTCATTGTATTATGTTGCGTGCTGTTACATCCTGAGTTCAGTCCCTTGCCTGTATTATTACCTTTTGAGTTATTAAACCGACCAGTTCTGCCTCTGTCTCTCCTGCACTAGGGTCCTACAATCCTGCCCTGACTCAAACCGTGACACCCTGTAGAAAATTGGGCCAACTGAGAGGCATTCAACCTGGAAATTTAAATCATAGCGGCCCGCATATGTGTTATTTATTGTTACATATACAAATTATAAAGTAGTGAAAGCACATAACCAGTTGATCAGTCAGTCTATCATATAATTCCAAGATAAAGGGCCCCAGCATGATAATCTATAGTACCAGACTGTTTTATAAACCATATAGAGTATTGCACATCTCATGTTTTGACACTACTTGTTTTCTTTCACTCTATGGGAGGACAATGATGACAAAGATAATAATAAGAAAAAAAAAGAGAAGTATGACTAAGATACAGAAGTGGTCAATTTCATCATCAACTTCATGTTGACATATTGTCCAGTAGATCATATCTCACAGAAGGGCTGGAGAGTCACACCAGGCCACCCTACCTAGTACTCACACGCTGCACGCATAGGCCTACACATTTTTGGGTTGCTTGGCAGACATAAAAGTACCACAGCAAACCATGCAGCAAAATCTACAAGCTATTAGATTTTTTTTTTTTAAACATGAAAATTTGTGCAAATCTTTGAGTATATATATTTTTGAAGCGAAAATGTGTAACTCAAATCTTTGCTAATGGAGATCCCCGGAACAAAATATTTTGACATGGGGGTCCGTGGCCAAGTACATGTCATTTTGGGGGTCCTTGACATGAGCAAACGTTTACGTTTTTTCAGAAAACTGTTAGGATTTAGAAGACATTTATAGAATCGGTCTCAGGTCTTTTTGAAGACCCCCCATCTCAATTGTTCCAGGGACCCCTATAATGATTTGAGTTTAAAAAATAGCAGATCTACAAGCTCATAGCGCGGCACTTGGTGTCGCGCTATGAGCTTGTATATCTGCTATTTTTTAATAGCTGAAGAAATCTAATGTGACACAGATGCGTTCCCGGGTTGAATGGGTTAATGCAATAAAGCTTTGAACAGCAACAAGCTTTGGCACTATCAAATAATGTTATGTTAAAGCTATAGGCTAAAAGAAGAGCCATGTAGATTATCAACTATGGTGTTGATATGCTAAAAGTTACACCTTTTTAAAATGTAAGAGCTAGTTTGCATCTTGTTACGGGCTGGTGATTAATAATAATGAATACATACAATGCTTAATACAATCCCATGAATATTCAAATAACGAAATTGTCAATATTATACCAATTACTTGTCTTGTCCTACTGTTTGTGGCACAGTGATTCTCAACCTTTTTAATTTCAAGAGACCCCCAGTTTGATATTGTCACTGTCGGGTGGAAACCTTGCGGAAAATAAAATATTGTTTTATTTTCAAATATTTTTATATTTTTTATTTTATTTAATTACCTCTTTTATGTGTTTATCGATGACTTTTCATGACCACTTTATCTATTTTGTGATGACTTTTCAAGTCCATTGGTCCAAACATTTTATTTTAAATAAATATAATAGAATACATTTTTGTGCGTGTACTATATAATGAGCAGAACAGTGGGCTGTCTGCGGATCCTCACAGCTACACTGGCGTACAAGGTATAATCAGGCCTATAATGGAGATGTGGTCCGGTGCGCTCTTATAGCACATGGGCCTACATATTGCCTCCCTATATTGCCAGTGCTAACTCTCAAGCATAGCTGGAATGGGTATGCTGGGCCCACGCCCAGGGGCCGAAAGGTCCGGGGGGCCCTGCGGAAAATTGGGCCAACTGAGAGGCACTGAGGGGCGGACTGGAAACTAAAATCAGCCAGAGAATTTATGATTCATGTACTGTACTGTACAGTACTGTACTGCCTGGTTAAACATACACTCTGGATATACTGTAGCATACAGTAGATATTATGCAACAAGCATGAACCTAGGTTTTATGGTACTTAATAAACAAAGAACAATCAACAGAGGATAGGCTGCATGGGGCAAGCTGGATTTTCTGACAGAATAGTGGCTTTCCCAGGGCCTACAAGCGGTATTTGGCCAGGGCTGGCTGTCTTAATCCAAACGTACACACGTGTGGGTAGGGTGGCCTGGCTGGGTGTATGACCCCTTCCTGAATTATTGTCCCGGTCCAGCCCTGGTGTGTGATGATATGATCTACTGGACAACAGATGTTCAATAAGAAGTTGATGATAAAATTGACCACTTCTGTATCTTAGTCATACTTCAATGTCTCTCTCTTTTTATCTTTTTGTCTCAGACGGACAGATTAGTCATACTTCTCTCTTTCTTTTGTATCTTTTAGTCATCAGACGGACAGATTAGTCATACCTCTCTCTTTTTCTTTTTACTTACATTAAATTTAGAGTAGGCAACACTCCCCGTTGACAGGGGCAGCCCGTAGGAGTACATGCAATGACCAATATCACCCTCCCGCCCCGGCTTCCCTCCCCAAACACGGGCCAATTGTGTATGGCCGGTTGCACCACGGTGGATTTGAACCCACAACCTCCGCAGGGATTTTACCACTGCGCCACCCGAGCGCCATACCTCTCTCTTTTTGTCCTCACTGACAGACCATCCTGCTGCCACGGCCCTGTACACAGCACACATACTACAACAGATTTACGGCCGCGGCAGCTTTGTCTGAGGCAGATGTGCGCTGTGTGTGCGTGTGTGCATTTGTATGTGTACACGTATGTGACAGTCTCTCTCTCTTCATGTTACTGCCATTAGGCCTGAATGTGTGTGGGGATGGCACACTTGCCACTCAGTTGACTTATTTTGTCAACAATGGTCTCTGGATTGGAATCAGTGTTGGCATGTACTATAGTATTCTGCTGGTGAAGATTGATAGGCCAATCAATCTATGTGCAAGAGTCACACACACACACACACACACACACACACACACACACACACACACACACACACACACACACACACACACACACACACACACACACACACACACACACACACACACACACACACACACACACACTTAAGTAAAAGTATCAATACCCTATTGTAGAAATAGTCTGTTACAAGTTCAGTATTCAACATTTACTTGAGTAAAAGTACAAAAGTATTGGCATCAAAATTTACTTTAAGTACCGAAAGTAAAAGTACTCATTATGCTGCCAGTACTCACTAATTATTAAGAGGGGGAGCAAAGTGACGTGTTGTGTCTATTTTCAAATTGCCAGAGTACAGTATGTATATAGGTAAGTGGTTTTGTAATAATAATAAAAAATTACAAAGTGACTAAAGTTTTCAAATAATTATATTTGCCTTTGAGATGTATAGTGCAGTAGAAGTAAAAGTATTGAAAATGGAAATACTGTATTTAAGTAAAGTACTATGTAGGCTACTTAGTTACATTACACCACTGGGTGGCTGTCTTTCTAGGTTTCTGCAGGTTTTGTTTTCATTTCTCTTGTCTCTTGTCCTTAGAGGGAACAGATTGGTGATGCAGGAAGTAAGACACTGTAGGTTGAATGCTGGCCTTTATCTGCTGAGTGCTTCAGCAATCCCAGCCTCAAGCAAGCACACATGCAATGCAGTGTATAAAGAGGTAGACTCATTTACTGGAGTGGTGTCATTAAGACTTGTCTTTAAAACTCATATACAATGTTGTTCTACAGTTTATCACGGTTCGCTGTATCTTTGAATTGCATTTGGTTACATTAAAAGTGTCCCAATAAAACCAAAGTATAGTGAATTTTCATTGGTCAAATAATTCCAGTCAAATCATCATAGTAGAAATCTCAGGATATATAGTCAACCATGAAGAATGACACGAAATTATATAGCATAACTTTATTCATGCAGTTTCATTGGTATTTATTTATATAATGAATTGTAATTTGACTTTGCAATATAAATGCTCTCCATAGTCTATAGAAATATAATAAAGAGAATAGAATTGACTGCTAAAATGTATCATATAGCAATAGGACAGTTTTACAGGATGTGTCTATAATACCTGAATGAAGATAAGAAATAGAAGTCTGTACACTGTAACTTTGCATTGGGAGCTTTTGCAAAGTCACAGTGTGCAGATTTTTATTTCTTATCTTGCCTTAAATCCACTGTTGGTCCTGTACCTGCCATCCAGCGGATGTGCCAGTTTTATTCTTTCTACAGTATATGAAGATAATGACTTGGAGATAGATAAAGGTAAAACAAGAATGTTTCCCTAAAGCACATGTGGGAAAACTGCAGGAATTGAGCATGTACTGTATTTGCACACAAACATATTTCACCTGTAAACCTGTGATTTGACAATAAAGATGATTCTGATTCTGGTGGTAAAATTGTGTGTGTATATCATACAATAGTTCAATAGTCAGTTGCCTCTGACGTTGGTGAGCGAACGGTTGTAAAGAACGTTGGAAAAATGTGCAATATAAATGCTGCATTTGGAGAAATGTTGTCATTATTTTTAGATACTGTACCTTCTTTTTTTCATCACATTGGCAGAAATGGACTTGAATAGTTTCTCTTTTGTCACCGTAGGCCTACATGTATTTGCATCCCTGTAGAGGAGCTGCAACTGGCCATAGTTCAGATGTTCCCATAAACAGGATCAGAGTCCTTCTCTTCTGTGGAGTCAGAGCCGCAACTGGCCACAGCTGAGATGTTCCCATAAACAGGATCAGAGTCCTTCTGTTCTGTAAAGGCAGAGCCACAACTGGCCATAGCTGAGGTGTTCCCATAACCAGGGTCATTGTTGAACTGGGGGAGATATAGACATATTAATTCACTCATTCAGCAGTAACATTTGTCGTTGTATTTGTCACTGTACACATTTGCACATTGTGCATGAAATTAATGCATTTACCCATCTTGATTATTAAGAGCAGAGGGCTACTATACCTGGACTGCTGGTCCTCCCCTGTCTGGCTGCCTGGAGGCTCTCTGTCTTCTATGGAAGAGAAACACAATTTTATATCAGTCTGTGATTTATCTAATTGAATCTGACCAAAGTCTAAAGGGAAAGCTTAGCTAAATGTACAGTATATCACCTGATCCACAGTAAGATGAAGACGGACATGATGGCCAGGAGCACAGCAACGCAGATTCCTGCAGCTGCAGCTGCTGAGGCCCATGGTGCTGGGGATCAGACACACATTAAAACACTGACAATGAGAGCCTGACTTACATAGGAATTTATGGATCTGTTAACAATAATGAAAAAATGGGAAATCAGCCATCCAACATATTTGATGACGGAAACCTAGCCGTTGAAAGATATTTGAGAGAACACACAAAAATAATATTAAAATAGAATCATTGGTAACCTGTTATTGGAGTTGGAGCTGTATTGGGAGTTTTTATTTATATATATTTTTTATATTATTTGGCAAAAGACTTTATCGACACAGTAGCCATAATTTCCAGGCTTGTTATCCTGACCGTGGCGTGGGTGAAATGTTTTTTTTTTATATGTACTTACATTGGACATCTATAAAGATGAATGATGAGTTTAAGTGTCCATATTCATTTGAAGATTGACAATGGTACGTCCCGCTGTCATTAGAGCTGATGGAGGAGAAGTTATACGTTTCATCTGGTCCCTGAACCAGTGTTCTCCTTGTACCAGGTGTACAGTTTTTTGGGGTTTGCATCACTTTCACAAGTCAGAGTCACTGGTCTACCCTCCTTTATCACAGCAGAGGGTCTCACTGATAACAAAACCTTCTTTGGACCATCTGCAGAACGTGATATTAACACAGATTAACTTTTACATTAAAATATATTTTCATATACTGCAGGGAAGCTCGTAACTCGAATGTTAATGATGCAAGTCACCTGAACACCTGGGGTGGGCTACTGCAGGTGGGGGTGGGCATGGGTTGGAGTGGTTCAATAATCAATAGAGAAGTTGAACTGAATAGCTCCACATCAGCAAAACCACTCCGGGATGAATACTTGGCATTTAGATTTAGGACATTTTTTCATACCTGTATTGTATTAAATGTTATTTAATACTCACATTTGACAGTAATGGGGGTGCTGGTAGATATCTTTGCTCCCATCTCATTCTCTGCTTTACAGACATACTCTCCAGTGTCAGGGATTTGGATGGAATGGAAGATGAGCTGTGATTCACCACTAGAACTGAGGGCCTGATCTTCATGGTTTTTGAACCAAGTAATTACAGCTGGTGGGAAGGCCTCACTTGTGCAGCTCAGAGTCACTGAACTGCCCTCCACTACGTCACCAGATGGACTCACTGACAATGAAGCATTCTTCGGACCGTCTGCAGAACATGATTTTAACAATTTAACTTTAAAATTAAGAAAAGAAAAGAAAGAATCCATTGACAGGGAATGTGAATGTGTAATATGCCTCCGTAATCACTGTGTTTACATGTTTGATGATCAATAATGTAGTTGGCGTACTGTATTAATCATTACATTCTTCATTCATTTGTATGCTGAGTATCAGGCCACAGTCACAAAACAAATGCAACTGTGATTTGAGGGCCAAAGCATGAACAGTACAACTTAAAAACAACTCACATCTGATGGTGAGAGTTTCTTCAGGAGCTCTGACATCCTTTTGACCTTTAACAGCACAGGAGTATTCTCCTGCATGATGACTGCTGACTGGGTCTAGAACCACATAGTTCTCTTGTCTCTCTGTGAAGTTTAGAGCCTGTCCGTTCTGGTACCAGATGTAGGAGGGGTTGTTACAGTTGGTCTTACAGGTCAGTGTCACCTTCTGTCCTTCTGTCACTGTGGGAGGAGTCAATGTCACCCGCAGGTCTAGAAATAGAAACATCATGATGATTATGGTCACAATAGATTAATTCACTTACTACGCCGCAGGGATGTGTGCTTCTGTTTCTGTTCAACAGTACCTGTGACAGTCAGAATTGTACTGATAGATTATGAGAATGGTGCTTTAATTGAATTTATTTTTCGTATTTTTTTGCACCTAATGAAAAAGTTACCTGTGACAACCAATGTGATTCCAAGTTTACCGTACATTTTCCCATCTGGTTTGTTTGTTGTGAGCCTGAACATGTATTTTGCTGAATCAGTCTCTCTCAGGTCTCTAATCGTCAGGGTACAACTCCCCCTTTCATCACAATCGTACTGCACACGACCTGCATACTCAGATTCCTGGGACATATCTATTTGATCCTTTGTTTTAGTGGTGAACCAAAATCTGTTTGTGACTTTGTAACCTGCATTGGATGGGTAAATGTAGGTGCAGCTTATTTGCACAGTTGATCCCTTAATGGCGCACACATGATTTGAGTTGTAGGTTACTCCCCAGACATCTCCACACTGTATCACTGTAACACAGAAGAGAACATATACTGTAATCAATGTCTTAGTTAGAGGACAGAAGATGTTACACTTCAAGATGTAACACTTTACTTAAAGGTCGAGTCTATAATGCATTATAATCGTATTTATAATGTATTATAATGCGCTTATAAGGCATTACAACACTTATTATAAATGTTAATAATCATGTATAAAAACGTATAACTACGTTTAAAATTGGCCTGTTATGGCGTCACCATGAGGCTGATTTGAAATTTCAAGTGTCATTTCTTCCCCGCCCTAGTGGGAATGTGCATGCACAATTTCATGGAAATCGCACGCTGTTCATAATTTGAGGGATTTTGTTTAAAACCGATCAATCATTGCTGCAAACATTGGAAGTCCATGTTAGCCAATCAGGATGAAATATGGAAAATCTGACAGATACGCCTTGATTGCATGAGATACTGTGTACCGATTTGCGTGACGTTTGGACCAAATCTGCAGGAGTTATATAAAAAAATATGCCTCCTGATGCCGCTATAACAGGCCGATCTGAAAGATTTGCTGCGATCTGGCCAACGGTGCCAAAGATTAGCTGCACACAGACAGACGGACACACACACACACACACGGTCGGACAGACGGACAGGGTGCAAAACATAAAATAATATGTAACGTAATGTAAGATATAATTCATTATATGTCACTGTATATTTGTCCTCTGCATTCTACCCAATACATACATTGAAACTATACAAACTATAGCATGCCAGGTCGCATATGTCTAATTAACATATTATCTAAATTAAATGTTAACCTTTGCATAAGACTGCATGGTGAAATGAGCTTTATAGAAATTAAATATTTCATCATCTGTAGTCAAAGTGAAGACAGCAGATTCAAAATGTCTCCCAAACAACCACTGACTTAAAACATTTCTAAAGAACAGTATTTTAAAATGTCAAGCTTTTTTTGTCAGAGACCAGCTAAAAGCAGTAATGATGATACAGTATCCTGTAGCTTCACATACTGGTATCTTCACTGTCATTGTACATTCTGATCTCCTATGAAACACATTATAGTGTATTATGTTTGATTTAAGATGGCGTAAAATGCTGTGCCAGACCTGTTCTCTAACAGCTTGCTTTGTTTATCCATATACGGTAAACATGTTCATTTGACTCATTTACTGTATTGGTCGGACATAATTAAACACATGTATTTCCTTTTAGACAGCATTTATTTCTGATATATTTTTATGTATGGCAACTTCAAAATGTGACAATTTTAATTAAACATTCAGGTTAACCACATTAACCCTGACGTCCAATGTAGGCAAATTTGTCAGAATTTGGTAGAATTTGTCATAATTTTTCAAAGATTTTCAAAAAAAAAAAAAAAAATCTTTAAAAAAATAATTGTAACCTCACAAGGTGTTTCACTCTGACGCCTTGTCGTACGACAAAGTATGGGCTTAAATGGGTAAGAAAATGTCCCCCATATTTATTTATATTCTTACATATCAAACCATGCTTCTAATTTCAAATTTAAGCAGACACTCTTATCCAGTGCTTACTAACGAGTTCCGTTCTTATGAGTTTACCGTTCTCGATTAGAAAGGTCATTATCTGTCCAGTATAACATATGACATTTGACATGATATCACATCATCACATCACAACATACAAAATACAAAGAATGAACCTATAATAACCTTTAATAAATATAAATATAAATACCTGGTAGAGTCAAAAGGAAGAGCACAAATCCACGTGTTGCTCCTCTAACATTCATAGTGAGGCCTCTCCTCTCAGTTGAAGGCTACAGAGATATTAAAACACATTAGCTGGTGGATAATGCATACGAGGAAATATTACAATATCATTTATCAACAACGGTGCTTTCTTCTCTGTATGTATGCTCTCTCTCTACCCTTGTCAAAAATGCCTAAAAGGTTTAGGCATAAGAGGCCCTTTTACTCAGTCATAGTTCAATATGGTATTTGAATCTCCGAAAAAAGGAGTGAATTAACCTACAGAGCATGCAGGCAACTTGGATTGATACCACCGAGGTTGATACCGGATACGGGTACCATTCAGCTCACGCAAAGGAGTGTGATGGGTGAGAAATATGATGAGAGACAGAGCTAGAACGATTCCGTCTCTGTCGGGTGGAAACCTCAAACAGGTGCAGTGACTTTGGCCAGTTTCACTTTCAAAACCTCTGCATCTTGCATGTCACACAAACAGAATGCAATGCATTTTATTGATATAACAAGTTTGTTCATACAGAGCCCTATCCACAAATCCACCATTAAACTTCCACAATCCACATTATCAAAACCATTGGTGTTATGTGCTGGATTCGAACCAACATCATCTGGGGTCACACGCTCTATGCAGGAGCGCGTGAAGTAGCAGATCTATAAGCTCAAAACACGTCGCGCCGCATTTAGAGCTTGCAGATCTGCTACTTTTGATGCTTTTGTGTGACGCTGTGGTATGATCAAGTAGGGTCTTCATTTACGGAAAAAACACATTTTGTAGATAGGAGGTTTCTGCCCGACAGCAACGATACTGTATGTGTAATGAAAGAAAAGGAAAGAGAGCAAAACAATAGCATCGGCCTAACATGTCACCTAGACCACAAGATAATAGCAAACACAGGAAATCATCATTTTGAGGGTGTTTAGAGGAAGCTTGGTGATGCATAGAAACTTAGCAAGAGTTGAAACCTGTCCAAAGCATTTGTTGAAAACAGTGTCCAATTTCTAACTGCTTATATATGATGTTTTGCATAGTATTGTATATTTGTCTGTCATTAAATGTTTTGATGAATTGAGTACAAAGGACCACAATGGAAACAAGCCTTAGGCTTTCTTGGGTTTAAAATCCTCTCAGCAGACCTTGTATTGAACTGAACTTTCCTGTGCAAACTGCTAATAAAGTATTCAATCAATCAATCAATCAATCAATCAATCAATCAATCAATCAATCAATCAATCAATCAATCCACACAGACAGTGTCCACATGGGACAGACACATTTGTTTTACCACTTGAACCCTAGCATCTCCATTCTGTGGGGAACATTAGCCGAAAATAGCTGATCTACAAGCTCACAACGCCTCACAACGCCTCACGCTACACAGTTGTGTAGTTACGAAGAAATAAAGAACTAGATAAAGTGCTCCTCGGAGCACAGGTCTCTGCCAGGTCAGATACGTTATTGTGGCCTCCTGGTGGCGCTATAATAGGCCAATGTGAAAAGGGTACCATTTATTCTTAGGTCGTTCACGGCAATCGGACACTGCATTCATGATTTGAAGCATTTTGTTCCAAAAATGTGTTTTGCTAAATTAGACCTGCTGGTGGCGCTATAACAGGCCAATGTGAAAAGGGTGGCATTTCTTCCTCGGCCTAGTGGGAATGTGCGTGTGAAATTTCACGGAAATCGCACGCTGCGTTCATGGTTTGAGGCAGTTTGTTCAAAACGGACCAATCCTGCAAACTTTGGATGGCAACCTTAACCAATAAGGATGGAATATGGGAAATCGGACAGATCAGGGTTGATCACATGACTATAGAGATACTGTGTACCGATTTGCATGACGTTTGGTTAAAAACTGTAGGAATAATGTGAAAAAAATGGGTTTTGCACAAATCGGCCTCCTGGTGGCGCTATAACAGGCCCATGTGAAAAATTTGAGGCAGAGGTTCTGAATTGGCATCCAGGGAGTGTGTGTGCACAGTTTCGCAGCGACCGGGCCAACGGTGCCGGAGATTTGGTGGTAACACACGGACACACGGACGGACACACGGACACACGGACGGACACACGGACGGAGGGTAAAACATACTCTCTCGCCATGCCTTACGGCCTGGCGGAGACAATTATCGCTCCATCGATTAGAAATTGATAATTCAAAATATGCTCCTCATTGACTTACTGTACATTGTACAGTGAAAACGCTCTCTAAGTCACTCTTTTAGCCCATAAACGAACCAAACAAAGCTGATTCAGACAATATAGAACATCACCAAACCCAGTACTGCGTCCGTAAGTGCGTGCATGTGTGCGTGCACACAAACACACACACGCGCGCATGCGGGCACACAAGCAAACGCGCACACATGCACGCACGCACGCACCAAGTAAACATAGAAAATATGTGAGCCCTAGCCACACCCAGTGGCAGATGAAACTTCAGAGGTGGAGGCTGGTGGGTGGAGGGCAGGGGCTGAGGTGGCTGCACTGATGGAAGAAGTACTCACATTTTTTACTTAAGTAAAAGTATCATTACCCTATTGTAGAAATAATCTGTTACAAGTACAGTACAAGTTCGGTATTCAACATTTACTTGAGTAAAAGTACAAAAGTATTAGCATCAAAATGTACTTTAAGCACCAAAAGTAAAAGTACTCATTATGCTGTCAGTGCTCACTAATTATTAAGAGCAGAGGGTGACGTGTTGTGAGCTTGTAGATTGGCTATTTTCAAATTGCCAAAGTATGTATATAGGTCTGAAGTGTTTTTTTTGCCTTTGAGATGTATAGGTGTAGTAGAAGTAGAAATATTGAAAATTTGATATACTCAAGTAAAGTAAGAGTACCTAAAATTTAAAAAAAAAATACAGTACTTGAGTAAATGTAGGCTACTTGGTTACTTTACACCACTGGGTGGCTGTCTTTCTAGGTTTCTGCATGTTTTGTTGTCTCTTGTCCTTGGTAGAGGGAACAGATTGGTGATGCAGGAAGTAAGACACTGTACTGTAGGTTGAATGCTGTCCTTTATCTGCTTGTGCTTCAGCAATCCCAGCCTCAAGCAAGCACACATGCAATGTACTGTATAAAGAGGTAGACTAATTTACTGGAGTGGTGACTTTAATGGAGACTTGCCTTTAAAACTCATGCAGAATGTTGTTCTTCAGTTTATCAGGGTTCCTTGTATCTTTGAATTGCATTTGGTTACATTGAAAGTGTCCCAATGAAACCAAAGTATAGTGAATTTTCATTGGTCAAATAATTCCAGTCAAATCATCATAGTAGAAATCTCAGGGTATAGTCAACCATGAAGAATGACACAAAATGATATAGCACAACTTTATTCATGCAGTGTCATTTATATAACATTTATATAATGAAATGTAATATGACTTTGCAATATAAATGCTCTCCATAGTCTATAGAAATATAATAAAGAGAATAGAATTGACTGCTAATACGTATCATATAGCAATAGGACAGTTTTACAGGATGTGTCTATAGTACTTGAATGAAGATAAGAAATAAAAGTCTTCACACTGTAACTTTGCAAAAGTTCCCAATCAAGGCTTTATTATAGATAAATCTATTATTGATTGATTGGGAGCTTTTGCAAAGTCACAGTGCATGTGCAGACTTCCATTTCTTATCTTGCCTTAAATCCACTGCTGGTCCTTTACCTGCCATCCAGCGGATGCGTCAGTTTTATTCTTTCTATATGAAGATCATGACTTGGAAATAGATAAAGATAAAATAAAAATGTTATGTTCCCCTAAAGAACATGTGGGAGAACTGCAGGAATTGAGCATGTGTTTGCACACAAACAAATTTCACCTGTAAACCTGTGATTTGACAATAAAGATGATTCTGATGGTAAAATTGTGTGTGTGTCATACAACATCATACAATACTTCAAAAGCCTCCTCATCGAGGCCTCTGGCTCTGAAAACACAGTATGTATGGAAACACATTTCCACCAATTTGATGAAAAAGAAAAAAGATCCTGGAACTTAGAAGCTCAAAATAATGAGATTGATTGATTGATTGAAATTAGTATTAGGCAAAATAATGTAAAACAACACAGTTACATTTATAATACTTTTTGTCTAAATTTAAGGTCCGAATCTGTTGGGGTCCTTGAATTACTTTCATAGTCATATATAGTAGCAAACAAACAGTTCAAATCAACATAAAAATACAGAGGAAAAAATACCACTATGTACAAAAAAAAAGCATGAAAAATAAAAAATATATACAAAATGAGAAACTTTAGTAACTCATTATTTTGATACAGAGCTATATTGACATTACTTTGAGAGTCATTTTGAGATACTAAACCATTTTAAGAAAGTTTATCATTATTTTGAGATACACATTTTTGTTAAAGTTCATCATTATAATGTTTTGCAGGATCGGGCTCAGGAACCAGAGTGTTCTCTTGGAATCCGAAGGTTCCCAGTTCGATCCCCGGCTCCAACCTGGCTTTGTGTCAAAGTGTCCTTGGGCATGACACTTAAACCCTAACTGCTTCTGATGCCTGTGTGGTGCCTTGCATGGTTGCCTCTGACGTTGGTGAGCGAACGGTTGTAAAGGACGTTGGACAAATGCGCAATTAACATAAATGCTATATTTGGAGAAACTTTGTAATTATTTTGGGATACTGTACTGTACCTTCTTTTTTTGATCACATTGGCAGAAATGGACTTGAATAGTGTCTCTATTGTCACCATAGGCCTACATGTATTTGCATCCCTGCAGAGGAGCAGATGTTCCCATAAACAGGATCAGAGTCCTTCTGTTCTGTAGAGGCAGAGCCGCAACTGGCCATAGGTATGTAAACAGGATCAGAGTCCTTCTGTTCTGTAGAGTCGAAGCTGCAACTGGCCATAGGTATGTAAACAGGATCAGAGTCCTTCTGTTCTGTAGAGGCAGAGCTGCAACTGGCCACAGCTGAGATGTTCCCATAAACAGGATCAGAGTCCTTCTGTTCCGTAGAGGCAGAGCCGCAACTGGCCACAGCTGAGGTGTTCGCATAAACAGGGTCAGTGTCGAACTGGGGGAGATATAGACATATTCATTCATTAATTCAGCAGTAAAATTTGTTTTTGTATTTGTCACTGTACACATTTGCACCTAGTACATGAAATTAATCTTTTGCTTTTACCCATCTTGATTATTAAAGGGATATTTCACTTAAAAAAGGGTAATTTTATCGTCTACTCAGGCTTTTGTGAGCCCCCCAGACAGTTTTTGAGTTGCTTGATTCAGTATTTAGACATTTGATATTAATTTGATCAGACATGACCCCTTCCTATACAAACCCATTATAACTTCAAACTCCATTTGAAGGTTCTGGTTCTGGTGACTCATCCTGCCCTCCTAATACGTGAGGGGGCCGTGTTTTTTCGAATACTTTTTTCATTGTATTATTATTTTTTTTCATTTAAAATAAATTATATCTGTCTGTGTATTAGAAGAATAATATCAGTCACCAGGAACAAGGACGGGTGTTTCCGATGAATCAAACATGGTTAAAATGGAGTTTGAAGTTACAATGGGTTTGTATAGGAACGGGGCGTGTCTGATAAAATGAATATCAAATATTGAAATACTGAATGAAGCAACTTAAAAACTAAAACTAAAACTAGAAAAAGTGCTTTAGTACTTTAAGTACCGAAATTAAAAATACTCATTATGCTGCTAGTACTCACTAATTATTAAGAGTAGAGGGTGTGCAAAGCAACGTGTTGTGAGCTTATAGATTGGCTATTTCCAAATTGGCAAAGTATACTATATACTATAGGTCTGAAGTGGTTTTGTAATAACAATCAAAATTTACAAAGTGACTAAAGTTTTCAAATAATTATATTTGCCTTTGAGATGTATGGTGGAAGTAAAGCTATTGAAAATTGGATATACTCAAGTAAATTAAAAGTACCTCATTTTTTTTAACTTAAGTACAGTACTTGAGTACATATACAGTAGGCTACTTAGTTACTTTACACCACTGGGTGGCTGTCTTTCTAGGTTTCTGCATGTTTTGTTTTCATTTCTCTTGTCTCTTGTCCTTGGTAGAGGGAACAGATTGGTGATGCAGGAAGTAAGACACTGTAGGTTGAATGCTGCATGGCCTTTATCTGCTGAGTGCTTCAGCAAACCCAGCCTCAAGCAAGCATATCTTTTATTTTTCTAATACACACACAGATTATATCTGTCTGTGTATTAGAAGAATAATATCAGTCACCAGGAACAAGGACGGGTGTTTCCGATGAATCAAACATGGTTAAAATGGAGTTTGAAGTTACAATGGGTTTGTATAGGAACGGGGCGTGTCTGATAAAATGAATATCAAATATTGAAATACTGAATGAAGCAACTTAAAAACTAAAACTAAAACTAGAAAAAGTGCTCCTCGAAGCACAGGTCTCCGCAAGGAGACCTGTGCAAGGAGAAGGTCAGGTAGGCTATTGTGGCCTCCTGGTGGCGCTATAATAGGCGTGTGAAAAGGGAGCCATTTGTTCTTAGGCCTTGCACGACAATCGGACACCGACTGCATTCATGATTTGAGGCATTTTGTTAAAAACACTTGTTTCGCTAAATTAGACCTGCTGGGGGCGCTATAACAGGGCAATGTTAAATGGGTGGCATTTGTTCCTTTGTTCAACATAGTGTGAATGTGCGTGCAAAGTTTGACCGCAATCGGACAGTGCGTTCATGATTTGCGGAATTTTGTTCAAAACAAGCCAATAATGCAAACTTTAGATGTCAATCTTAGCCAATCAGGATAGAATATGAAAAATCAAACACATCCGTTGTGATCACATGACTAGAGATCATCTGTACCGATTTGCTTGAAATTTGGATAAAATTGGAAGGAGTAGTATAAAATAATGTGTTTTACATAAGTTGGCCTCCTGGTGGCGCTGTAAAAAGCAAATGTGAAAAATGCAGGGCAGATGTTTTTCCTTGGCCCGTAGGGAGTGTGCGTGCAAAGTTTTACGCAGATCGGTGCAGTTATAGTTAGAAATGTAAATCGGCCTGTTATAGCGCCACCATGTGGCTGATGTGAAAATGTTCAAGTGGCAGTTATTTCTCTGCCTAGTGGGAATGTGTGTGTGAAATTTCATGGAAATTGCAAGCTGCGTTCATGATTTGAGGCATTTTGTTCAAATCGGGCCAATCCTGCAAACTTTGGAAGGCAACTTTAGCCAATCAAGATGGAATATGGAAAATCAGACAGATCCGTGTTGATCACATGACTATAGAGATACTGTGTACTGATTTGCGTTATGTTTGAATAAAATCTGTAGGAGTAATATAAAAAATGCGTTTTGCACAAATCGGCCTCCTGGTGGCGCTATAACAGGCCCATGTCAAAAACTTGGGCCAGAGGTTCTGAATTGGCATCCAGGGAGTGTGTGTGCACAGTTTCGCAGCGACCGGGCCAACGGTGCCGGAGATTAGCTGCTCACAGACAGATGGACACACAAACGGACACACGGACACACGGACGGACGGACGGGGTACAAAACATACTCTCTCGCCATGCCTTCGGCCTGGCGGAGACGAAAAAAGGATCCCTTTAAGAGCAGAGGGCTACTATACCTGGACTGCTGGTTCTCCCCTGTCTGGCTGCCTGGAGGCTCTTTTTATTCTATGGAAGAGAAACACAGTTTTAAGTCAGTCTGTGATTTATCTAGTTGAATTTGATCAAAGTGTAAAGGGAAAGCTAAATGTACAGTATATCACCTGATCCACAGTAAGATGAAGACGGACATGATGGCCAGGAGAACAGCTACGCGGATTCCTGCAGCTGCGGCTGCTGAGGCCCATGGTGCTGGGGATCAGACGCTCAAATTAAAACACTGACAATGCGAGCCTGACTTATGGATCTGTTAACAATAATGAAAAATAGGAAATCAGCAATCCAACTTGTTGGCTTGTTATCCTGACCGTGGGTAAAATGAGAATGTTTTATCTACTTACATTGGACATCTATGAAGACGAATGATGAGTTTAAGTGTCCATATTCATTTGAAGATTGACAATGGTACGTCCCGCTGTCCTTAGAGCTGATTAAGGAGAAGTTATACGTTTCATCTGGTCCCTGATGCAGTATTGTGTTCTCCTTGTACCAGGTGTACAATTCTTTCGGGTTGGCATCACTTTCACAAGTCAGAATCAGTGGACTACCCTCCTTTATCACAGCAGAGGGTCTCACTGATAATGAAGCATTCTTTGGACCATCTGCAGAACGTGATATTAACACAGATTAACTTTTACATTCAAATATATTTTCGTATACTGAAGGGAAGCTTGTAACTTGAACGTTAATGATGCAAGCCACCTGAACGCAGGTGGGCATGGGTTGGAGTGGTTCAATAATCAATAGAGAAGTTGAACTGAATGGCTCGACATCAGGAAAACCACTCCGGGATGAATAGTTGGCATTTAGATTTAGGCCATTTTGTTCATACCTTGTCATGCAGTTATTTTACTCACATTTGACAGTAATGAGGGTGCTGGTAGATATCTTTGCTCCCATATCATTCTCTGCTTTACAGACATACTCTCCAGTGTCAGAGGTTTGGATGAAATGGAAGAAGAGCTGTGATTCACCACTAGAACTGAGGGCCTGATCTTCATGGTTTTTGAACCAAGTGATTACAGCTGGTGGGAAGGCCTCACTTGTGCAGCTCAGAGTCACTGAACTGCCCTCCACTACGTCACCAGATGGACTCACTGACAATGAAGCATTCTTCGGACCGTCTACAGAACATGATTTTAACATAGATTAACTTTAAAATGATGTAAAGAAAATACATAATCCATTGGCAGGGAATGTGAATTTTTAATATGCCTCCCTAATCACTGTGGAGCATGCCAAACAACCTCAAACATGTTCAATGATCAATAAAGTAGTTGGCGTACTGTATTAATCATTATATTCTTCATTCATTTGTATGCTGAGTATCAGGCCACAGTCACAAAACAAACACAACTGTGATTTGAGAGGGTCAAAGCATGAACAGCACAACTTAAAAACAACTCACATCTGACAGTGAGAGTTTCTTCAGGAGCTCTGACATCCTCTTGACCTTTAATAGTACAGGAGTATTCTCCTGCATGATGACTGCTCACTGGGTCTAGAACCACATAGTTCTGTTGTCTCTCTGTGAGGTTTAGAGCCTGTCCGTTGTGGTACCAGATGTAGGTGGGGTTGTTACAGTTGGTCTTACAGGTCAGTGTCACATTCTGTCCTTCTGTCACTGTGGGAGGAGTCAATGTCACCCGCAGGTCTAGAGGATGCCATGAATAAATAATAAGTAACATCATGATGATTATAGTCACAATAGATGAATTTACTTACTACAGGGATGTGTGCTTCTGTTTATGTTCAACAGTACCTGTGCCAGTCAGAATTGTACTGATAGATTATGAGAATGGTTTGTATAGGAAGGGGGCGTGTCTGATAAAATTAATATCAAATGTCTAAATACTGAATCAAGCAACTTAAAAACTGTCCGGGGTGATGATATGATTTTATGAAAATGTTTTATCTACTTACATTGGACATCTATAAAGACGAATGATGAGTTTAAGTGTCCATATTTATTTGAAGATTGACAATGGTACGTCCCGCTGTCATTAGAGCTGAAGGAGTTGAAGTTATACGTTTCATCTGGTCCCTGATGCAGTATTGTGTTCTCCTTGTACCAGTTGTACGATGCTTTCGGGTTGGCATCACTTTCACAAGTCAGAGTCACTGAACTACCCTCCTTTATCACAGCAGAGGGTCTCACTGATAATGAAGCATTCTTTGGACCGTCTGCAAAAGATGATATTAAGACAGATTTTCATATACTGCAGGGAAGCTTGTAACTTGAACGTTAATGATGCAAGCCACCTGAACACCTGGGGTGGGCTTATGCAGGTGGCGGTGGGCATAGGTTGGAGTGGTTCAATAATAAATAGAGAAGTTGAACTAAATAGCTCGACATCAGCAAAACCACTCTGGGATGAATAGTTGGCATTTAGATTTAGGCCATTTGTTCATACCTTGTCATGCAGTTATTTTACTCACATTTGACAATAATGGGGGTGCTGGTAGATAGCTTTGCTCCCATCTCATTCTCTGCTTTACAGACATACTCTCCAGTGTCAGAGGTTTGGATGGAATGGAAGATGAGCTGTGATTCACCACTAGAACTGAGGGCCTGATCTTCATGGTTTTTGAACCAAGTGATCACAGCTGCTGGGAAGGCCTCACTTGTGCAGCTCAGAGTCACTGAACTGCCCTCCACTACGTCACCAGATGGACTCACTGACAATGAAGCATTCTTCGGACCGTCTGCAGAACATGTTTTTAACATAGATTAACTTTAAAATTAATAAATGAAAATAAATAATCCATTGGCAGGGAATGTGAATGTGTAATATGCCTCCGTAATCACAGTGTTTACATGTTTGATGATGTGAAAGCAAAATCTGAATGGGAACTCAATCAAATAAGATAGACAAAATAAGGCACAGACAAGGTCATAGTTTGAGAAGTATCAGTGATAACTAGAAAAAGTGCTCCTCGGAGCACAGGTCTCCGCCAGGTCAGGTAGGTTATTGTGGCCTCCTGGTGACGCTATAATAGGCCAATGTGAAAAGGGTGTCATTTCTTCTTAGGCCTTTCAATGGGATGACACTGCATTCATGATTTGAGGCATTTTGTTCCAAAAATGTGTTTTGCTAAATTAGACCTGCTGGTGGCGCTATAAAGGCCAATGTGAATGTGAAAAGGGGGGCATTTCTTCCTCGGCCTAGTGGGAATCTGCATGCAAACTTTCACGGAAATTGCACACTGCATTCATGTTTTGAGGCATTTTGTTTAAAACTGACCAATCCTGCAAACTTTGGAAGCCACTGTAAGCCAAATAGGATGGAATATGAAATATCGGACAGATCCATCAGAATCACATGACTATGGAGATGCAGTGTACCAATTTGCGTGTTTTTTGGACATAATCTGAAGGAATAATCTCCAAAAATGTATTTTACATAAATCGGCCTCCTGGTGGCGCTGTAAAAAGCAGATGTGAAAAATGCAGTCCAATGTTTTTCCTTGGCCTCTAGGGAGTGTGCGTGCAAAGTTTCACGCAGATCGGTGCAGTTATAGTTAAAAATGCAAATCGGCCAGTTATAGCGCCACCATGAGGCTGATTTGAAAATGTTCAAGTGGCATTTCTTCCTCGGCCTAGTGGGAATGTGCATGTGCAATTTTATGGAAATGGCAAGCTGCGTTCATGATTGGAGGCAGTTTGTTCAAAACGGACCAATCCTGCAAACTTTGGAAGCCAACCTTAGCCAATGAGGATGCAATATGGGAAATCGGACAGATCCGGGTTGATCACATGACTATAGAGATACTGTGTACCGATTTGCATGACGTTTGGTTAAAAGCTGTAGGTGTAAAGAGAAAAAATGGGTTTTGCACAAATCGGCCTCCTGGTGGCGCTATAACAGGCCCATGTGAAAAATGTGGGGCAGAGGTTCTGAATTGGCATCCAGGGAGTGGGTGTGCACAGTTTCGCAGCGACCGGGCCAACGGTGCCGGAGATTAGCTGTTAACACACAGACAGGACACACACACACACACACACACACACGGACGGACGGACGGACGGAGGGTAAAACATACTCTCTCGCCATGCCTTTCGGCCTGGCGGAGACAACAATGATCAATAAAGTAGTTGGAGTACTGTATTCATCATTAAATCCTTCATTCATTTGTATGCTGTGAGTATCAGCCCACAGACACAAAACAAATACAACTGTGATTTGAGGGTCAAAGCATGAACAGCACAACTTAAAAACAACTCACATCTGACGGTGAGAGTTTCTTCAGGAGCTCTGACATTCTCTTGACCTTTAACAGCACAGGAGTATTCTCCTGCATGATGACTGCTGACTGGGTCTAGAACCACATAGTTCTGTTGTCTCTCTGTGAGGTGTAGAGCCTGTCCGTTGTGGTACCAGATGTAGGAGGGGTTCTCATTCAGATTGCACTTGGTGTTACAGGTCAGTGTCACCTTCTGTCCTTCCGTCACTGTGGGAGGAGTCAATGTCACTCGCAGGTCTAGAGGGTGCCATAAATAAATAAAAAGGAAACATCATGATGATTAGTCACAATAGATTAATTTACTTACTACAGGGATGTGTGCTTCTGTTTCTGTTCAACAGTACCTGTGACAGTCAGAGTTGTAAAGATAGATTATGAATATGGTGCTTTAATTGAATTTATTTTTCTTCATATTTTTTGCATTTTCAGAATATCTTTATATAGCGTGGGATAGGAGGAAAAGGGTGACTCATAATAGATGAAATTTCATTTTTATTAACTTTATATATTCTATGTGCAGGTCTCTATGAATGTATGTACAGTATGTGTCTTATTCTAAATCAGGTTTTATTATGAGTTGCTGGCTGGGTGTGGACTGGAATGTTTATGTATTTGTTTTTAGTTTTAATAGGTGAGTCTGATAATCCCATGTGCGATGGGTCAAGAAATAGTCCGGACGAGTAAATAAAATATGAATCCAAAAACATATTCATTCATTCATTCATTCACACACACACACACACACACACACACACACACTCACGCGCACGCGCACGCACACGCACACGCACACACACACACACACACACACACACACACACACACACACACACACACACACACACACACACTCATATTTCTTAGATGTTAAATAGAATGCACTGATGGTGCACCTAATGAAAAAGTTACCTGTGACAACCAATGTGACTCCAGGGTGACCAGAATATTTCCCATCTGGTTTGTTTGTAATGAGCCTGAACATGTATTCTGCTGAATCAGTCTCTCTCAGGTCTCTAATCGTCAGGGTACAGCTGTTCCTTTCATCACAAGGGTTCTGCACACGACCTGCATACTCAGAGACCTGGGATATATCTATATGATTCTTTGTTTTAGTGAACCAAAATCTGCTTGTGACTTCGTAACCTGCATTGGATGGGTAACTGTAGGTGCAGCTTATTTGCACAGTTGATCCCTTAATGGCGCACACATGATGAGAGTTGTATGTTACTCCCCAGCCACACTGTATCACTGTAACACAGAACATATACTGTCTGTAATCATTGTCATAGTTAGAGGACAGAAGATGTTCAAGATGTAACACTTTACTTAAAGGTCGGGTCTATAATGCATTATAATGCGTTATAAGGCATTACGACACTTACTATAAATGTTTATTATCATGTATAACAACTTATAACAACTTTTATAATTGGCCTGTTATAGCGTCACCATGAGGTTGATTTGAAATTTCAATTGTCATTTCTTCCCCGCCCTGGTGGGAATGTGCATGCAAAATTTCACGGAAAACACACGCTGTGTTCATAATTTGAGGGATTTTGTTTAAAAACGATCAATCAATCTTTGGAAGCCCATGTTAGATAATCAGGATTAAATATATATAAATCTGATATTAGATCCGCCTTGATCACATGACTATAGAGATACTGTGTACCGATTTGCGTGACGTTTGGACCAAATCTGCAGGAGTTATATCAAAAAATATGTTTTACAAAAATCGGGCTCCTGAGGGGGCTATAACAGGCTGATCTGAAAGATTCGCTGCGATCTGGCCAACGGTGCCAAAGATTAGCTGCACACAGACAGACAGACGGACACACACGCACACACACACGGTCGGTCGGACGGACGGACAGGGCGCAAAACATAGTCTCGGCCACGGCTTCGGCCTGGCGGAGACAAAAAATATATAATATGTAACGTAATGTAAGATGTAATTCATTATTTGTCACTGTATATTTGTCCTCTGCATTCTACCCAATACATACATTGAAACTATACAAACTATAGCATGCCAGGTCGCATCTGTCTAAATAACATGCTATCTAAATTAAATGTTAACCCTTGAATAAGACTGCATGGTGAAATGAGCTTTATGGAAATTAAATATTTCATCATCTGTAGTCAAAGTGAAGACAACAGATTCAAAATGTCTCCCAAACAACCACCGACTTAGAACATTTCTAAAGAACAGTATTTTAAAATGTCAAGCCTTTATTGTCAGAGACAAGCTAAAAGCAGTAATGATGATACATTATTCAGTTTATGTGGTAAAATGTATCCTGAACCTTCACATACTGGTATCTTCGCTGTCATTGTACATTCTGACTCCTATAATACACATTATAGTGTATTATGTTTGATATAAGATGGCGTAAAATGCTGTGGCAGACCTGTTCTCTAACAGCTTGCTTTGTTTATCCATATACAGTAAACGTGTTCATTTAACTCCTTTACTGGATTGGTCAGACAGAATTAAACACTTGTATTTCCTTTTAGACAGCATTTATATCTGATATATTTATGTATGACAACTTCAAAATGTTACAATTTAATTAAACATTTATGTTAACCACATTAACTCTGGCTCCAATTTAGGCAAATTTGTCAACATTTGAAAGATTATTTCAAAGATTAAAAAAAAAAAAAAAAAACATCATGTTAAAAATGATTGTAACCTCACAAGGTGTTTCACTCTGACGCCTTGTCTTACGACGAAGTATGGGCTTAAATGGGTAAGAAAATGTCCCCCATATCTATTTATTTTCCTACAAATCAAACCATGCTTCTAATCTCAAATGTAAGCATTTAGCAGACACTCTTATCCAGTGCTTACTAACAAGTTCCGTTCTCAGTTTACCATTCTCTGTTAGAAAGGTCATGATCTGTGCAGTATAACATATGACATTTGACTTGATGTCACATCATCACAACAGCTCCTCACATGTTCATCTGAAATACAGAGAATGAACTTGTAAAATCTTTGATAGATATAAATGTCGGCCTGTGCCATAGCGTGACGGTCCAGGCACCCTGGGCTGCAATGCCAGCCTGACAGCGTGTTACGGGTTCGACTCCCGTTCCTGACGACCTCTGTTGCGTGTCACCCCCCCCCCCCCCCCCCCCCATCTCTCTCCATATTTCCTGTCAGCCTTTCCTTATCCCTCTCTAAATAGGGCATCGCAGTTTCTGCCCACTTCCTGGTGCCACTGCAAAATACTCCCTTTCCCATTGACTTTTCCAAAAATATTTATATCAATTAATTTAAGCCTAGAATCAAGCTATCCAGGATCCTGGTGAATCATGACCATAAAACGTTTGATTCTGTGGAAAAAACTTTTTTGAAAACGGCAAAACAAAGGGTATTTATTAAATACAGTATATCATATCATTAAATATAAAATTAAAAAAAATCACAGAAAAAAAGGTTTTATGGTCATGATTCACCAGGATCCTGGATAGCTTGATTCTAGGCTTAAATTAATTGATAAAAATATTTTTGGAAAAGTCAATGGGAAAAATGCATTGAGTATTTTGCAGTGGAACCCGGAAGTGGCCGCAACTGCGATGCCCTATAAAGGCATAAAAATCCCCAAAAAAATATTTCAAAAATAATAAATAAATATAAATACCTGGTAGAGTCAAAAGGAAGAGCACAAATCCACGTGTTGCTCCTCTAACATTCATAGTTAGGCCTCTCCTCCTGGTTGAAAGCTTCAGAGGTATTGAGGCAGAAGGGGCCCTTTTACTCAGTCATAGTTCAATATGGTATTTGAATCTTCGAAATAATGTTGCTTCTTTCAAAAAGGAGTAAACTAACTTACAGAGCATGCAGGCAACTTGGATTAATACCACCGAGGTTCATACCGGATACGGATACCATTCAGCCCACGCAAAGGGATATGATGGGTGAGAAATATGATGAGAGAGAGAGCTAGAACGATTCCGTCTCTGTAGGGTGGAAACCTCATTATGTCCAAAACCGTTACTTTTCAGGATTCAAATTCAAAAATAGTTAAAAAACTCAAAACACGTCGCCTCGCGCCACGTTTAGAGCTTACAGATCTGATGCTTTTGATGCTTTTGTGTGACGCTGTAGTGTGATCAAGTAGGGTCTTTATGTACAAAAAATGTGGAGATAGGAGGTTACTGCCCGACAGCAACGATAATGAAAGAAAAGGAAACAATAGCATGGGCCTAACATGCCACCTAGACCACAAGATAATAGCAAACACAGGAAATCATCATTTTGAAGGTGTTTAGAGGTAGCTAGGTGATTCATAGAAACTTAGCAAGAGTTGAAACCTGTCCAAAGCATTTGTTGAATACAGTGTCCAATTTCTAACTGCTTATATGATGTTTTGCATAGTATTGTATATTTGTCTGTCATTAAATGTTTCGATGAATTGAGTACAAAGGACCCCAATGGAAACAAGCCATAGGCTTTCTTGGGTTTAAAATCCTCTCAGCAGACCTTGTATTGAACTGAACTTTCCTGTGCTTTTGTTTGAGGTAATAACGTATTCAATCAATCGCACATAGATTTGGCGGCCCCCCTGTAGTAACTCTGAGGACCCCCCAGGTGTCCCGGACCCCCTGTTGAAGAGCCCTGTACTAGTGGAACACCCTCAACTGTGTGTCCATGTGTCTGTCCCATGTGGACACTGTGTGTGGATTGATGGTTTGTTTGTTTGTTTGTTTGTTTGTTTGATTGAATATGATTGATTGATTGATTGATTGATTGATTGATTGATTGATTGATTGAATACTTTATTACCAAAAACAAAAGCACAGGAAAGTACAGTTCAATACAAGGTCTGCTGAAAAGTGTTTTTTTTTTTTACCACTTTTACCACTTGAGCCTTAGCATCTCCATTCTGGGGAACATTAGCCGAAATACTGGTCACACTCACACATTTTCTCTTGCGTGTCGTCCAGAAATGCCTCAAAACACTTATCATAAGTCAGTGCATCTCGTCTCTATCCTGTGTTCATACCAATAATCTGTGCAGATATTTTGTGCAGTCTTGCTGATCTTTAAAACATCTGTTAAACCAAATAAAAAATAAAAACCTTGACTTGCACTACTGTTATTGATAGCAATAGGTATTTTCACACTACACTGTCGGATACAGGGTGCTAGAAAATATGTGAGCCCTTTAATAGGGCCACGCCCAGTGTGAAACTTCAGAGGTGGAGGCTGGCGGGTGGAGGGCAGGGGCTGAGGTGGCTGCACTGATGGAAGAAGTACTCACATTTTTTACTTAAGTAAAAGTATCAATACCCTATTGTAGAAATAGTCTGTTACAAGTACAAGTTCGGTATTCAACATTTACTTGAGTAAAAGTACAAAAGTATTGGCATCAAAATTTACTTTAAGTACCGAAAGTAAAAAAGTACTCATGGTGCTAGTACTCACTAATTATTAAGAGGGTGAGCAAAGCGACGTGTTGTGAGCTTGTAGATTGGCTATTTTCAAATTACCAGAGTATGTAGGTAAGTGGTTTTGTAATAATAATCAAAATTTACAAAGTGACTAAAGTTTTCAAATAATTATATTTGCCTTTGAGATGTATAGTGCAGTAGAAGTAAAAGTATTGAAAACATGTAGTACATGTAGGCTACTTAGTTACTTTACACCACTGGATGGCTGTCTTTCTAGGTTTCTGTATGTTTTGTTTTCATTTACCTTGTCTCCTGTTCTTGGTAGAGGGAACAGATTGGTGATGCAGGAAGTAAAACACTGTTGGTTGAATGCTGGCCTTTATCTGCTGAGTGCTTTAGCAATCCCAGCCTCAAGCAAGCACACATGCAATGCAGTGTATAAAGAGGTAGACTAATTTACTGGAGTGGTGTCATTAAGACTTGCCTTTAAAACTCATGTACAATATTGTTCTTCAGTTTATCAGGGATCCTTGTATCTTTGAATTGCATTTGGTTACATTGAAAGTGTCCCAAAAAAACCCAAAGTATAGTGAATTTTCATTGGTCAAATAATTCCAGTTAAATCATCATAGTAGAAATCTCAGAGTATAGTCAACCATGAAGAATGACACAAAATTATATAGCACAACTTTATTCATGCAGTTTCATTGGTACATTTATATAATGAAATGTATATGACTTTGCAATATAAATGCTCTCCAAAGTCTATAGAAATATAATAAAGAGAATAGAATTGACTTCTAAAACGTATCATATAGCAATAGGACAGTTTTACAGGATGTGTCTATACCTGAATGAAGATAAGATAATAGAAATCTGCACACTGTGACTTTGCATTGGGATCTTTTGCAAAGTCACAGTGTGCAGACTTCTATTTCTTATCTTGCCTTTAATCCACTGTTGGTCCTTTACCTGCCGTCCAGCGGATGTGCCAGTTTTATTCTTTCTATATGAAGATAATGACTTGGAAATAGATAAAGATAAAATAAGAATGTTATGTTCCCCTAAAGAACATGTGAGAAAACTGCAGGAATTGAGCATGTGTTTGCACACAAACATATTTCACCTGTAAACCTGTGATTTCACAATAAAGATGATTCTGATTCTGATGGTAAAAGTGTGTGTGTATATCATACAATACTTCAAAAGCCTCCTCATCGAGGCCTCTGGCTCTGAAAACACAGTACATGTATGGAAACACATTTCCGCCAATTTGATGAAAAAAAAAAAGATCCTGGAACATAGAATCTCAAAATAATGATAAACTTTCTCAAAATAATGAGAAACTTTAGTAACTCATTATTTTGATACAGAACGATATTGACATTACTTTGAGAATCATTTTGAGATACTAAACCATCTAAGAAAGTTTATCATTATTTTGAGATACTAATTTTTGTTAAAGTTCATCATTATAATGTTTTGCAGGATCGGGCTAAGGAACCAGAGTGCTTTCTTGGAATCAGAAGGTTCTCAGTTCGATCGCCAGCTCGCAACTGGCCACAGCTGAGGTGTTCGCATAAACAGGATCAGAGTCCTTCTGTTCCGTAGAGGCAGTGCCGCAACTGGCCACAGCTGAGATGCTCTCATAAACAGGGTCAGTGTTGAACTGGGGGAGATATAGACAAATTAATTAATTCATTCAGCAGTAAAATGTGTCATTGTACAGTATTTGTCACTGTACACATTTGCACCTAGTACATGAAATTAATCCTTTGCATTTACCCATCTTGATTATTAACACATCGGGTGCCAGCATTTTATAATAACAGATTACGTCCCGTTCCCGACGACCTTTGCTGCGTGTCTTCCCCCATCTCTCTCCCCGTTTCCTGTCAGCCTACTTTCACTGTCCCTCTCCAAATAAAGCTATAAAAAGCCCCAAAAAAAATCTTTAAAAAAAAACAAAAACAATGGGTTTGTATAGGAAGGGGGCGTGTCTGATAAAAATTGATATCATGTATCGAAATACTGAATGAAGCAACTTAAAAACTAAAACTAAAAAAAGGATCCCTTTAAGAGCAGAGGGCTACTATACCTGGACTGCTGGTTCTCCCCTGTCTGGCTGCCTGGAGGCTCTTTGTCTTCTATGGAAGAGAAACACAGTTTTAAGTCAGTCTGTGATTTATCTAATTGAATTTGACCAAAGTGTAAAGGGATAGCTAAATGTACAGTATATCACCTGATCCACAGTAAGATGAAGACGGACATGATGGCCAGGAGAACAGCGACGCCAATTCCTGCAGCTGCAGCTCCTGAGGCCCATGGTGCTGGGGATCAGACGCACAAATTAAAACACTGACAATGAGACCCTGACTTATGGATCTGTTAACAATAATGAAAAATCTAGCCATAATTTCCAGGCTTGTTATCCTGACCGTGGGTAAAATGAAACTGTTTTATCTACTTACATTGGACATCTATAAAGACGAATGATGAGTTTAAGTGTCCATATTCATTTGAAGATTGACAATGGTACGTCCCACTGTCCTTAGAGCTGATGGAGGAGAAGTTATACGTTTCATCTGGTCCCTGATGTAGTATTGTGTTCTCCTTGTACCAGGTGTACAATTCTGTCGGGTTGGCATCACTTTCACAAGTCAGAGTCACTGGACTACCCTCCTTTATCACAGCAGAGGGTCTCACTGATAATGAAGCATTCTTTGGACCATCTGCAGAACATGATATTAACACAGATTAACTTTTAAATTCAAATATATTTTCATATACTACAGGGAAGCTTGTAACTTGAACGTTAATGATGCAAGCCACCTGAACACCTGGGGTGGGCTATTGCAGGTGGCGGTGAGCATGGGTTGGAGTGGTTCAATAATCAATAGAGAAGTTGAACAGAATAGCTCGACATCAGGAAAACCACTCCGGGATGAATAGTTGGCATTTAGATTTAGGCCATTTGTTCATACCTTGTCATGCAGTTATTTTACTCACACTTGACAGTAATGGGGGTGCTGGTAGATATCTTTGCTCCCATCTCATTCTCTGCTTTACAGACATACTCTCCAGTGTCAGAGGTGTGGATGGAATGGAAGATGAGCTGTGATTCACCACTAGAACTCAGGGCTTGATCTTCATGGTTTTTGAACCAAGTAATTACAGCTGGTGGGAAGGCCTCACTTGTGCAGCTCAGAGTCACTGAATTGCCCTCCACTACTTCACCAGATGGACTCACTGACAATGAAGCATTCTTCGGACCGTCTACAGAACATGATTTTAACATAGATTAACTTTAAAATGATGAAAATAAAATAAATAATCCATTGGCAGGGAATGTGAATGTTTAATATGCCTCCGTAATCACTGTGGAGCATAAACAACCTCAAACATGTTCAATGATCAATAAAGTAGTTGGCGCACTGTATTAATCGTTATATTCTTCATTCATTTGTATGCTGAGTATCAGGCCACAGTCACAAAACAAACACAACTGTGATTTGAGGGTCAAAGCATGAACAGCACAACTTAAAAATAACTCACATCTGACAGTAAGAGTTTCTTCAGGAGCTCTGATATCCTCTTGACCTTTAACAGCACAGGAGTATTCGCCTGCATGATGACTGCTGACTGGGTCTAGAACCACATGGTTCTGTTGTCTCTCTGTGAGGTTTAGAGCCTGTCCGTTGTGGTACCAGATGTAGGTGGGGTTGTTACAGTTGGTCTTACAGGTCAGTGTCACCTTCTGTCCTTCTGTCACTGTGGGAGGAGTCAATGTCACCCGCAGGTCTAGAGGATATGCCATAAATAAATAAAATAGAAACATCATGATGATTATAGTCACAATAGATGAATTTACTTACTACAGGGGTGTGTGCTTCTGTTTATGTTCAACAGTACCTGTGACAGTCAGAATTGTACTGATAGATTATGAGAATGGTTTGTATAGGAAGGGGGCGATAAAATGAATATCAAATGTCTAAATACTGAATCAAGCAACTTAAAAACTGTCCGGGGTGATGATATGATTTTATGAAAATGTTTTATCTACTTACATTGGACATCTATAAAGACGAATGATGAGTTTAAGTGTCCATATTTATTTGAAGATTGACAATGGTACGTCCCGCTGTCATTAGAGCTGAAGGAGTAGAAGTTATACGTTTCATCTGGTCCCTGATACAGTATTGCGTTCTCCTTGTACCAGGTGTACAATTCTTTCGGGTTGGCATCACTTTCACAAGTCAGATTCACTGAACTACCCTCCTTTATCACAGCAGAGGGTCTCACTGATAATGACGCATTCTTTGGACCATCTGCAGAACATGATATTAACACAGATTAACTTTTAAATTCAAATATATTTTCATATACTACAGGGAAGCTTGTAACTTGAACGTTAATGATGCAAGCCACCTGAACACCTGGGGTGGGCTATTGCAGGTGGCGGTGAGCATGGGTTGGAGTAGTTCAATAATCAATAGAGAAGTTGAACTGAATAGCTCGACATCAGGAAAACCACTCCGGGATGAATAGTTGGCATTTAGATTTAGGCCATTTGTTCATACCTTGTCATGCAGTTATTTTACTCACACTTGACAGTAATGGGGGTGCTGGTAGATATCTTTGCTCCCATCTCATTCTCTGCTTTACAGACATACTCTCCAGTGTCAGAGGTTTGGATGGAATGGAAGATGAGCTGTGATTCACCACTAGAACTCAGGGCTTGATCTTCATGGTTTTTGAACCAAGTAATTACAGCTGGTGGGAAGGCCTCACTTGTGCAGCTCAGAGTCACTGAATTGCCCTCCACTACTTCACCAGATGGACTCACTGACAATGAAGCATTCTTCGGACCGTCTACAGAACATGATTTTAACATAGATTAACTTTAAAATGATGAAAATAAAATAAATAATCCATTGGCAGGGAATGTGAATGTTTAATATGCCTCCGTAATCACTGTGGAGCATAAACAACCTCAAACATGTTCAATGATCAATAAAGTAGTTGGCGCACTGTATTAATCGTTATATTCTTCATTCATTTGTATGCTGAGTATCAGGCCACAGTCACAAAACAAACACAACTGTGATTTGAGGGTCAAAGCATGAACAGCACAACTTAAAAATAACTCACATCTGACAGTAAGAGTTTCTTCAGGAGCTCTGATATCCTCTTGACCTTTAACAGCACAGGAGTATTCGCCTGCATGATGACTGCTGACTGGGTCTAGAACCACATGGTTCTGTTGTCTCTCTGTGAGGTTTAGAGCCTGTCCGTTGTGGTACCAGATGTAGGTGGGGTTGTTACAGTTGGTCTTACAGGTCAGTGTCACCTTCTGTCCTTCTGTCACTGTGGGAGGAGTCAATGTCACCCGCAGGTCTAGAGGATGCCATAAATAAATAAAATAGAAACATCATGATGATTATAGTCACAATAGATGAATTTACTTACTACAGGGATGTGTGCTTCTGTTTATGTTCAACAGTACCTGTGACAGTCAGAATTGTACTGATAGATTATGAGAATGGTTTGTATAGGAAGGGGGCGATAAAATGAATATCAAATGTCTAAATACTGAATCAAGCAACTTAAAAACTGTCCGGGGTGATGATATGATTTTATGAAAATGTTTTATCTACTTACATTGGACATCTATAAAGACGAATGATGAGTTTAAGTGTCCATATTTATTTGAAGATTGACAATGGTACGTCCCGCTGTCATTAGAGCTGAAGGAGTAGAAGTTATACGTTTCATCTGGTCCCTGATACAGTATTGCGTTCTCCTTGTACCAGGTGTACAATTCTTTCGGGTTGGCATCACTTTCACAAGTCAGAGTCACTGAACTACCCTCCTTTATCACATCAGAGGGTCTCACTGATAATGAAGCATTCTTTGGACCATCTGCAGAACATGACATTAACACAGATTCACTTTTAAATTCAAATATATTTTCATATACTACAGGGAAACTTGTAACTTGAACGTTAATGATGCAAGCCACCTGAACACCTGGGGTGGGCTATTGCAGGTGGCGGTGAGCATGGGTTGGAGTAGTTCAATAATCAATAGAGAAGTTGAACTGAATAGCTCGACATCAGGAAAACCACTCCGGGATGAATAGTTGGCATTTAGATTTAGGCCATTTGTTCATACCTTGTCATGCAGTTATTTTACTCACACTTGACAGTAATGGGGGTGCTGGTAGATATCTTTGCTCCCATCTCATTCTCTGCTTTACAGACATACTCTCCAGTGTCAGAGGTTTGGATGGAATGGAAGATGAGCTGTGATTCACCACTAGAACTCAGGGCTTGATCTTCATGGTTTTTGAACCAAGTAATTACAGCTGGTGGGAAGGCCTCACTTGTGCAGCTCAGAGTCACTGAATTGCCCTCCACTACGTCACCAGATGGACTCACTGACAATGAAGCATTCTTCGGACCGTCTACAAAACATGATTTTAACATAGATTAACTTTAAAATGATGAAAATAAAATAAATAATCCATTGGCAGGGAATGTGAATGTTTAATATGCCTCCGTAATCACTGTGGAGCATAAACAACCTCAAACATGTTCAATGATCAATAAAGTAGTTGGCGCACTGTATTAATCGTTATATTCTTCATTAATTTGTATGCTGAGTATCAGGCCACAGTCACAAAACAAACACAACTGTGATTTGAGGGTCAAAGCATGAACAGCACAACTTAAAAATAACTCACATCTGACAGTAAGAGTTTCTTCAGGAGCTCTGATATCCTCTTGACCTTTAACAGCACAGGAGTATTCGCCTGCATGATGACTGCTGACTGGGTCTAGAATCACATGGTTCTGTTGTCTCTCTGTGAGGTTTAGAGCCTGTCCGTTGTGGTACCAGATGTAGGTGGGGTTGTTACAGTTGGTCTTACAGGTCAGTGTCACCTTCTGTCCTTCTGTCACTGTGGGAGGAGTCAATGTCACCCGCAGGTCTAGAGGATGCCATAAATAAATAAAATAGAAACATCATGATGATTATAGTCACAATAGATGAATTTACTTACTACAGGGATGTGTGCTTGTGTTTATGTTCAACAGTACCTGTGACAGTCAGAATTGTACTGATAGATTATGAGAATGGTTTGTATAGGAAGGGGGTGTGTATGATAAAATGAATATCAAATGTCTAAATACTGAATCAAGCAACTTAAAAACTGTCCGGGGTGATGATATGATTTTATGAAAATGTTTTATCTACTTACATTGGACATCTATAAAGACGAATGATGAGTTTAAGTGTCCATATTTATTTGAAGATTGACAATGGTACGTCCCGCTGTCATTAGAGCTGAAGGAGTAGAAGTTATACGTTTCATCTGGTCCCTGATACAGTATTGCGTTCTCCTTGTACCAGGTGTACAATTCATTCGGGTTGGCATCACTTTCACAAGTCAGAGTCACTGAACTACCCTCCTTTATCACAGCAGAGGGTCTCACTGATAATGAAGCATTCTTTGGACCATCTGCAGAACATGATATTAACACAGATTAACTTTTAAATTCAAATATATTTTCATATACTACAGGGAAGCTTGTAACTTGAACGTTAATGATGCAAGCCATCTGAACACCTGGGGTGGGCTATTGAAGGTGGCGGTGAGCATGGGTTGGAGTGGTTCAATAATCAATAGAGAAGTTGAACTGAATAGCTCGACATCAGGAAAACCACTCCGGGATGAATAGTTGGCATTTAGATTTAGGCCATTTGTTCATACCTTGTCATGCAGTTATTTTACTCACACTTGACAGTAATGGGGGTGCTGGTAGATATCTTTGCTCCCATCTCATTCTCTGCTTTACAGACATACTCTCCAGTGTCAGAGGTTTGGATGGAATGGAAGATGAGCTGTGATTCACCACTAGAACTCAGGGCTTGATCTTCATGGTTTTTGAACCAAGTAATTACAGCTGGTGGGAAGGCCTCACTTGTGCAGCTCAGAGTCACTGAATTGCCCTCCACTACGTCACCAGATGGACTCACTGACAATGAAGCATTCTTCGGACCGTCTACAGAACATGATTTTAACATAGATTAACTTTAAAATGATGAAAATAAAATAAATAATCCATTGGCAGGGAATGTGAATGTTTAATATGCCTCCGTAATCACTGTGGAGCATAAACAACCTCAAACATGTTCAATGATCAATAAAGTAGTTGGCGCACTGTATTAATCGTTATATTCTTCATTAATTTGTATGCTGAGTATCAGGCCACAGTCACAAAACAAACACAACTGTGATTTGAGGGTCAAAGCATGAACAGCACAACTTAAAAATAACTCACATCTGACTGTAAGAGTTTCTTCAGGAGCTCTGATATCCTCTTGACCTTTAACAGCACAGGAGTATTCTCCTGCATGATGACTGCTGATTGGGTCTAGAACCACATGGTTCTGTTGTCTCTCTGTGAGGTTTAGAGCCTGTCCGTTGTGGTACCAGATGTAGGTGGGGTTGTTACAGTTGGTCTTACAGGTCAGTGTCACCTTCTGTCCTTCTGTCACTGTGGGAGGAGTCAATGTCACCCGCAGGTCTAGAGGATGCCATAAATAAATAAAATAGAAACATCATGATGATTATAGTCACAATAGATGAATGTACTTACTACAGGGATGTGTGCTTCTGTTTATGTTCAACAGTACCTGTGACAGTCAGAATTGTACTGATAGATTATGAGAATGGTTTGTATAGGAAGGGGGCGTGTCTGATTAAATGAATATCAAATGTCTAAATACTGAATCAAGCAACTTAAAAACTGTTCGGGGTGATGATATGATTTTATGAAAATGTTTTATCTACTTACATTGGACATCTATAAAGACGAATGATGAGTTTAAGTGTCCATATTTATTTGAAGATTGACAATGGTACGTCCCGCTGTCATTAGAGCTGAAGGAGTAGAAGTTATACGTTTCATCTGGTCCCTGATACAGTATTGCGTTCTCCTTGTACCAGGTGTACAATTCATTCGGGTTGGCATCACTTTCACAAGTCAGAGTCACTGAACTACCCTCCTTTATCACAGCAGAGGGTCTCACTGATAATGAAGCATTCTTTGGACCATCTGCAGAACATGATATTAACACAGATTAACTTTTAAATTGAAATATATTTTCATATACTACAGGGAAGCTTGTAACTTGAACGTTAATGATGCAAGCCACCTGAACACCTGGGGTGGGCTATTGAAGGTGGCGGTGAGCATGGGTTGGAGTGGTTCAATAATCAATAGAGAAGTTGAACTGAATATCTCGACATCAGGAAAAGCACTCCGGGATGAATAGTTGGCATTTAGATTTAGGCCATTTGTTCATACCTTGTCATGCAGTTATTTTACTCACACTTGACAGTAATGGGGGTGCTGGTAGATATCTTTGATCCCATCTCATTCTCTGCTTTACAGACATACTCTCCAGTGTCAGAGGTTTGGATGGAATGGAAGATGAGCTGTGATTCACCACTAGAACTCAGGGCTTGATCTTCATGGTTTTTGAACCAAGTAATTACAGCTGGTGGGAAGGCCTCACTTGTGCAGCTCAGAGTCACTGAATTGCCCTCCACTACTTCACCAGATGGACTCACTGACAATGAAGCATTCTTCGGACCGTCTACAGAACATGATTTTAACATAGATTAACTTTAAAATGATGATAATAAAATAAATAATCCATTGGCAGGGAATGTGAATGTTTAAAATGCTTCCGTAATCACTCTGGAGCATAAACAACCTCAAACATGTTCAATGATCAATAAAGTAGTTGGCGCACTGTATTAATCGATATATTCTTCATTAATTTGTATGCTGAGTATCAGGCCACAGTCACAAAACAAACACAGCTGTGATTTGAGGGTCAAAGCATGAACAGCACAACTTAAAAAGAACTCACATCTGACAGTAAGAGTTTCTTCAGGAGCTCTGATATCCTCTTGACCTTTAACAGTACAGGAGTATTCTCCTGCATGATGACTGCTGACTGGGTCTAGAACCACATAGTTCTGTTGTCTCTCTGTGAGGTTTAGAACCTGTCCGTTGTGGTACCAGATGTAGGTGGGGTTGTTACAGTTGGTCTTACAGGTCAGTGTCACCTTCTGTCCTTCTGTCACTGTGGGAGGAGTCAATGTCACCCGCAGGTCTAGAGGATGCCATAAATAAATAAAATAGAAACATCATGATGATTATAGTCACAATAGATGAATTTACTTACTACAGGGATGTGTGCTTCTGTTTATGTTCAACAGTACCTGTGACAGTCAGAATTGTACTGATAGATTATGAGAATGGTTTGTATAGGAAGGTGGCGTTTCTGATAAAATTAATATCAAATGTCTAAATACTGAATCAAGCAACTTAAAAACTGTTCGGGGTGATGATATGATTTTATGAAAATGTTTTATCTACTTACATTGGACATCTATAAAGACGAATGATGAGTTTAAGTGTCCATATGTATTTGAAGATTGACAATGGTACGTCCCGCTGTCATTAGAGCTGAAGGAGTAGAAGTTATACGTTTCATCTGGTCCCTGATACAGTATTGCGTTCTCCTTGTACCAGGTGTACAATTCATTCGGGTTGGCATCACTTTCACAAGTCAGAGTCACTGAACTACCCTCCTTTATCACAGCAGAGGGTCTCACTGATAATGAAGCATTCTTTGGACCATCTGCAGAACGTGTAATACCGGTTCTCTGTTTAGTAAAACAGTGTAAAAAACCATGCCATAATATACCTGCTTACCATAGTTGGTAAAATGAAGATGTTTTATGTACTTACACTGGACATCTATAAAGACGAAGGACGTGTATACGTGTCCGTATTCATTTGAAGATTGACAATGGTACGTCCCGCTGTCATTAGAGCTGATGGAGGAGAAGTTATACGTTTCATCTGGTCCTTGATCCAGCATTGTGTTCTCCTTGTACCAGGTATACAATTCTTTCGGGTTGGCGTCACTTTCACAAGTCAAAGTCACTGGTCTACCCTCCTTTATCACAGCAGAGGGTCTCACTGATAATGAAGCATTCTTTGGACCGTCTGCAAAAGATGATATTAACACAGATTTTCATATACTGCAGGGAAGCTCGTAACTTGAACGTTGATAATGCAATCCTCCTGAACACCTGGGGTGGGCTATTGAAGGTGGGCATGGGTTGGAGTTGTTCAATAATCAATAGAGAAGTTGAACTGAATAGCTCGACATCAGCAAAACCACTCCGGGATGAATAGTTGGCATTTAGATTTAGGCCATTTGTTCATACCTTGTAATGCAGTTATTTTACTCACACTTGACAGTAATGGGGGTGCTGGTATATATTTTTTCTCCCATCTCATTCTCTGCTTTACAGACATACTCTCCAGTGTTAGAGGTTCGGATGGAAGTGAAGATGAGCTGTGATTCACCGCTAGAACTGAGGGCTTTATCTTCATGGTTTTTGAACCAAGTAATTACAGCTGGTGGGAAGGCCTCACTTGTGCAGCTCAGAGTCACTGAACTGCCCTCCACTACTTCACCAGATGGACTCACTGACAACTAGAAAAAGTGCTCCTCGGAGCACAGGTCTCCGCCAGGTCAGGTACGTTATTGTGGCCTCCTGGTGGCGCTATAATAGGCCAATGTGAAAAAGTGGAATTTCGTCCTTGGCCTAGTGTGAATGTGTTTGTGAAATTTTACGGAAATCGCAAGCTGCGTTCATCATTTCAGGCATTTTGTTCAAAATGGACCAATCCTGCAAATTTTGGAAGCCAACCTTAGGCAATGAGGATGGAATATGGGAAATCGGACAGATTCGTGTAGATCACATGACTATAGAGATACTGTGTACCGATTTGCATGACGTTTGGATAAAATCTGTAGGAATAATGTAAAAAAATGGGTTTTGCACAAATCGGCCTCCAGGTGGCGTTATAACAGGCCCATGTGAAAATGTTGAGGCAGAGGTTCTGAATTGGCATCCTGGGAGTGTCTGTGCACAGTTTCGCAGCGACCGGGCCAACGGTGCCAGAGATTAGGTGCTAACACACGGACAGGACACACACACGGGGACACACATGGACGGACGGACGGAGGGTAATGAGACAATGAAGCATTCTTCGGACCGTCTGCAGAATATGATTTTAACATAGATTAACTTTAAAATGAAGAAAAGAAAAGAGAGAATCCATTGGCAGGGAATGTGAATGTGTAATATGCCTCCGTAATCACCGTGGAGCATGGCCAAACAACCTCGAACATGTTCAATGATCAATAAAGTACTTGGCGTACTGTATTAATCATTATATTCTTCATTCATTTGTATGCTGTGAGTATCAGGCCACAGTCACAAAACAAATATAAGGATTTGAGGGTCAAAGCATGAACAGCACAACTTAAAAACAACTCACATCTGATGGTGAGAGTTTCTTCAGGAGCTCTGACATCCTCTTGACCTTTAAGAGCACAGGAGTATTCTCCTGCATGATGACTGCTGACTGGGTCTAGAACCACATAGTTCTGGTGTCTCTCTGTGAGGTTTAGAGCCTGTCCGTTGTGGTACCAGATGTAGGTGGAGTTGTCAGTCAGAGAACAGTTGGTCTTACAGGTCAGTGTCACATTCTGTCCTTCTGTCACTGTGGTAGGAGTCAATGTCACTCGCAGGTCTAGAGGGTGCCATAAATAAATAAAATAGAAACATCATGATGATTAAAGTCACAATAAATGAATTTACTTAATACAGGGATGTGTGCATCTGTTTCTGTTCAACAGTACCATGTGACAGTCAGAATTGTACTGATAGATTATGAGAACGGTGCTTTAATTTAATTCATGTTTCGTCATATTTTTGCATTTTCAGAATATCTTTATAAAGTGTGGGATAGGAGGAGAAGGGTGACTTATAATAGATGAACTTTCATTTTTATGGTCTCTATGAAGGTATGTACTGCATGTGTCTTTTTCAAAATCAGGTTGTGGTTGCTGGCTGGGTGTGGACTGGAATGTCTATGTTTTAGTTTTTATTTTGAATTGGTGTGTCTGATAATCCAATGTGGAATGGGTCAAGAAATAAAAAATAAAATATTCATCCAAAAACATATTCATATATTCATTAATTAATGAATTCATACACACACACACACACACACACACACACACACACACACACACACACACACACACACACACACACACACACACACACACACACACACACACACACAAACACACACTCGTATTTCCCAGATGTTGAACAGAATGCACTGATGGAGCACTTAATGAAAGTTACCTGTTACAACCAATGTGACTCCTGGTTTACCATACCATTTCCCATCTGGTGTGTTTATTATGAACCTGAACATGTATTCTGTTGAATCAGTCTCTCTCAGGTCTGTAATCGTCAGGGTACAGCTGTCCCTTTCATCACAATGATACTGCACACGACCTGCATACTCAGAGTCCTGGGACATATCTATATCCTTTGTTTTAGTGAACCAATATCTCTTTGTGACTGTGTAACCTGGATTGCATGGGTAACTGTAGGAGCAGCGTATCTGCAAAGTCGATCCCTTAATGGCACACACGTGATGAAAGTTGTAGGTTATTCCCCAGCCATCTTCACACTGTATCACTGTAACACAGAACATATAGGCTACTGTAATCATTGCCATAGTTAGAGCTTAGAGATAGGGATGTGGAAAAATTCGATTCGTATTCGAAATCACGATTCTAATGTTGGACGGTTCAGAATCTATTCTCATTTTCCAAAAATCTATTTTAATTGTATTTATTTTTTTGATCTTGGAATCACCTTTGTGTGTTTATGTAAGACAGTAGCCTTTTTATGTCAGCAGGTGTCGCTGTTGCCAAGCTCCCTCACCTGTGGTGTCAGCAAGCATCCCCTTTTTGTCCCTCACTGGACACAGTAGTTCAGCTTACTAGGCAGCTGAGGGCGCCATGTTTGTTAATGTTTTCTTTCTATTGAAAAGGTGAGCACTGTTTTATGACTGTCTGAACACTCTGTAAGATATTTGAGTTACAAACGCCCATCCAGTGATTTTGTTGCCATACAGTGTTAGCTAAGAAACTTAACTACTTGTTGATGTGACTATGAGAAATATGCAATGACGTTTTTGTACTTAAATACTGAATTTAAGTTGGCCAGTTACATGTGCATAGAAGAGCACTTATTGAGTGGGACTTGAGCAAGGGAAATATGTCTACATTTGTTTTGTTTTGTTATACCAATGCTATGGTGCTATTTAGCAGTAGGACATATATTTACTGTGAATGTTTTCTTTCTATTGGAAAGTGGAATGACCAGAGCCAGCAGCAGAGACAACCCATGTGAGCAAGTAAATCCTACAAGGTCTCAACCACAATCCAGAACCAGTGTGTCTAGTGTCCATTCTCTCCGCACAACATCCCATCTCATAAACAGTTAAAACACAACGCAGAGTCCAAGGGTGTGTAGACAATCCAGTACACTGTGGGTTACATCTACATTACTATCAGTTGATAAAACCTTTACAAGTATAAATGCTACGTAAATGTACTCTGCTCTCATGCCATCAGACTGGAGTAGATCCTTAAATCCTATGTTTTGAATTGAGAATCGTTATAAAAATAACGTTTTTGAATTACAAAAAAACATTTTGGAATCTAGAATCGTTTGTTTTGAAAACATCTTAAAGGTCGGGTCTATAATGCATAATGGCATTTATAAAGTATTATAATGCGCTTATAAGGCGTTACAACACTTATTATAAATGTTTATAATCATGTATAACAACTTATAACAACGTTTATGATTGGCCTGTTATAGCATCACCATGAGGCTGATTTGAAATTTCAAGTGTCATTTCTTCCCCGGCCTAGTGCGAATGTGCATGCAAAATTTCACGGAAATCATAATGTTCATAATTTTAGGGATTTTAAAACCGATCAATCAATCCTGCAAACTTTGGAAGCCCATGTTAACCAATATGAAATGCCAGTATGAAACATGAAAAATCGGACAGATCCGTCTTGATCACATGACTATAGAGATACTGTGTACCGATTTACGTGATGTTTGGACAAAATCTGTAGGAGTAATGTAAAAAAAATGGGTTTTGCACAAATCGGCCTCCAGGTGGCGCTATAACAGGCCCATTTGAAAAATTCAGCATCCAGGGAGAGTGTGTGCACAGTTTCGCAGGGACCGGGCCAACGGTGCCAGCGATTAGCTGCTAACACGGACAGGACACACACATGGACGGACAGACAGAGGGTAAAACATATTCTCTCGCCATGCCTTTCGGCCTGGCGGAGACAATGAAGCATTCTTCGGACCGTCTGCAGAACATGATTTTAACATAGATTAACTTTAAAATGAAGAAAAGAAAAGAGAGAATCCATTGGCAGGGAATGTGAATGTGTAATATGCCTCCGTAATCACTGTGGAGCATGGCCAAACAACCTCAAACATGTTCAATGATCAATAAAGTACTTGGCGTACTGTATTAATCATTATATTCTTCATTCATTTGTATGCTGTCAGTATCAGGCCACAGTCACAAAACAAATACAATGATTTGAGGGTCAAAGCATGAACAGCACAACTTAAAAATAACTCACATCTGATGGTGAGAGTTTCTTCAGGAGCTCTGACATCCTCTTGACCTTTAACAGCACAGGAGTATTCTCCTGCATGATGACTGCTGACTGGGTCTAGAACCACATAGTTCTGTTGTCTCTCTGTGAAGTTTAGAGCCTGTCCGTTGTGGTACCAGATGTAGGTGGAGTTGTCAGTCAGATTACAGTTGGTCTTACAGGTCAGTGTCACCTTCTGTCCTTCTGTCACTGTGGTAGGAGTCAATGTCACTCGCAGGTCTAGAGGGTGCCATGAATAAATAAAATAGAAACATCATGATGATGAAGTCACAATAAATGAAAAACTTAATACAGGGATGTGTGCTTCCGGTTCTGTTCAACAGTACCATGTGACAGTCAGAATTGTACTGATAGATTATGAGAACAGTGCTTTAATTTCTGTTTCGTCATATTTTTGCATTTTCAGAACATCTTTATAAAGCGTGGGATAGGAGGAGAAGGGTGACTTATAATAGATGAACTTTAATTTTTATGGTCTGTATGAAGGTATGTACTGCATGTGTCTTTTTCAAAATAAGGTTGTGGTTGCTGGCTGGGTGTGGACTGGAATGTCTATGTTTTAGTTTTTATTTTTAATTGGTGTGTCTGATAATTTGCCCATTTGAAAAATTCAGCATCCAGGGAGTGTGTGTGCACAGTTTCGCAGGGACCGGGCCAACGGTGCCAGAGATTAGCTGCTAACACACGGACAGGACACACACACGGACACACACATGGACGGACAGACAGAGGATAAAACCACCGGCTTCGAATGCTATCAATGCATTGAATGGGAGATTATCACGTTTTATCAGACCATTGAATGGGCGAAGTAGGCGAGCTACTGTCTACCCCGTGATTTGTCAGACCATTCATTGGGCGTAATCAGGAGCTACTGACCTACCGACGGAGGCGGAGCAGTCCCCACAACAATATTTACAATTCTGTGCGTATCGGTACATAACTCGAACGGCGCTGAGTAGGCACAGGCGAGCGTCGCACCGCTCCAGACGGCAACTCAGTCGCCTTAGCTCCTTCGGTGGCCCGTCGCGGGGATCCAGCTCGCCTGAGACTGCGCGCCTCCGTCATGGTCCGAAACCAAAACAACCAAAACCAAAACCGAAACTGAAGTATTTAAGTCATCTCCGTCGGTAGGTCAGTAGCTCCTGATTACGCCCAATGAATGGTCTGATAAATCGCGGGGTAGACAGTAGGTCGCCTACTTCGCCCATTCAATGGTCTGATAGAACGTGATAATCTCCCATTCTATGCATTGATAGCATCCGAATCAGGTGATAAAACATACTCTCTCGCCATGCCTTTCGGCCTGGCGGAGACAATGAAGCATTCTTCGGACCGTCTGCAGAACATGATTTTAACATAGATTAACTTTAAAATGAAGAAAAGAAAAGAGAGAATCCATTGGCAGGGAATGTGAATGTGTAATATGCCTCCGTAATCACTGTGGAGCATGGCCAAACAACCTCAAACATGTTCAATGATCAGTAAAGTACTTGGCGTACTGTATTAATCATTATATTCTTCATTCATTTGTATGCTGTGAGTATCAGGCCTCAGTCACAAAACAAATACAATGATTTGAGGGTCAAAGCATGAACAGCACAACTTAAAAACAACTCACATCTGATGGTGAGAGTTTCTTCAGGAGCTCTGACATCCTCTTGACCTTTAACAGCACAGGAGTATTCTCCTGCATGATGACTGCTGACTGGGTCTAGAACCACATAGTTCTGTTGTCTCTCTGTGAGGTTTAGAGCCTGTCCGTTGTGGTACCAGATGTAGGTGGAGTTGTCAGTCAGAGAACAGTTGGTCTTACAGGTCAGTGTCACATTCTGTCCTTCTGTCACTGTGGTAGGAGTCAATGTCACTCGCAGGTCTAGAGGGTGCCATAAATAAATAAAATAGAAACATCATGATGATTAAAGTCACACTAAATTAAAAACTTAATACAGGGATGTGTGCTTCCGTTTCTGTTCAACAGTACCATATGTGACAGTCAGAATTGTACTGATAGATTATGAGAACGGTACTTTACTTTAATTTATGTTTTGTCATATATTTGCATTTTCAGAACATCTTTATAAAGCGTGGGATAGGAGGAGAAGGGTGACTTATTATAGATGAACTTTCATTTTTATGGTCTCTATGAAGGTATGTACAGTACTGCATGTGTCTTTCAAAATCAGGTTGTGGTTGCTGGCTGGGTGTGGACTGGAATGTCTATGTTTTAGTTTTTAGTTTTAATTGGTGTGTCTGATAATCCAATGTGGAATGGGTCAAGAAATAAAAAATAAAATATTCATCCAAAAACATATTCATTCATTCATACACACACACACACACACACACACACACACACACACACACACACACACACACACACACACACACACACACACACACACTCACACTTGTATTTCCCAGATGTTAAACAGAATGCACTGATGGAGCACTTAATGAAAGTTACCTGTGACAACCAATGTGACTCCTGGTTTACCATACCATTTCCCATCTGGTGTGTTTATTATGAACCTGAACATGTATTCTGTTGAATCAGTCTCTCTCAGGTCTCTAATCGTCAGGGTACAGCTGTCCCTTTCATCACAATGATACTGCACACGACCTGCATACTCAGAGTCCTGGGACATATCTATATCCTTTGTTTTAGTGAACCAATATCTCTTTGTGACTGTGTAACCTGGATTGCATGGGTAACTGTAGGAGCAGTGTATCTGCAAAGTCGATCCCTTAATGGCACACACGTGATGAAAGTTGTAGGTTATTCCCCAGCCATCTTCACACTGTATCACTGTAACACAGAACATATAGGCTACTGTAATCATTGCCATACTTAGAGCTTAGAGATAGGGATGTGGAAAAATTCGATTCGTATTCGAAATCACGATTCTAATGTTGGACGGTTCAGAATTTATTCTCATTTTCCAAAAATCTATTTTAATTGTATTTATTTTTTTGATCTTGGAATCACCTTTGTGTGTTTATGTAAGGCAGTAGCATTTATATGTCAGCAGGTGTCGCTGTTGCCAAGCTCCCTCACCTGTGGTGTCAGCAAGCATCCCCTTTTTGTCCCTCACTGGACACAGTAGTTCAGCTTACTAGGCAGCTGAGGGCGCCATGCTTGTTAATGTTTTCTTTCTATTGGAAAGGTGAGCACTGTTTTATGACTGTCTGAACAATCTGTAAGATATTTGAGTTACAAACGCCCATCCAGTGATTTTGTTGCCATACAGTGTTATATTAGCTAAGAAACTTAACTACTTGTTGATATGACTATGAGAAATATGCAATGACGTTTTTGTACTTAAATACTGAATTTAAGTTGGCCAGTTACATGTGTTACAAGTTACAAGTGCTCTTCTATGTGCATAGAAGAGCACTTATTGAGTGGGAATTGAGCAAGGGAAATATTTCTACATTTGTTTTGTTTTGTTATACCAATGCTATTGTCTCTGTCCAGTGAGGGCTTTGAAGCTCTACTGTCAGGTGATGGCGCCTGGTAGGTCGTAAACACGATTGTTTGTCTCCTACGGCCGGGGTGACCAGCGGAAGGCGGTGGCCATGCCAACGCTTTCCAGGTGGATAGTTGAGGCCGTAAGGCTCGCCTATACTAGTAGTGGGGCCCCAGTACCTGTTGGACTGAGGGCGCACTCGACTAGGGGATCGGCTTCTTCCTGGGCCCTCTCTAGAGAGGCTTCGGTCCAGGGGATTTGCACGGCTGCTAACTGGTCGTCTCCTTCGACCTTTGCAGCTTTCTACAGCCTGGACGTGGCGGCTTCCTCGGTGGCGCACGCAGTCCTTGGCGTGGCAGCCTCATCTACTTGAGGTGCCTTTCTCCCCCTGATGTGATCCCGTGGGGATAACAATCTGTTGGTCCTCGGGAGCAGGGGGGCCCTGTTCCCTTATTAGGAGGTTAGTAGGTGACGAGCCTCGTCTTCTATTAGCTGAATGGGGAAGACTTCGGTCTGTCAGGGTTTCTTTTATCTCATCCCTTGTGCCGTGTCCAGGCCCGATGTTTCCCTGAGGCAGGGGCCGGCCGTGTGTGGGTCCCTGAGCCAGTAGGGGCACGTGCGGTTTTTCTGGGGATACAATGTTTTTAACACTTCCGGGGGGTTTATAGATCCCATAGGGAGTGTCTCACGACCAAAACGAAGAAGAACTAGAGGTTACGTAGGTAACCCCGGTTCTTTTAGTTTAGGAGTGAGACACTCCCCAAACACCCCTTTGTTTCGCCACTGCGAACAGAGGACCTGTGTGAAAGAGGAAGTTGACGTCACGACCGGGGCCTCTTATGCCCTCCCGCTGAGGGGAGGGGATGGCCGGTCACGTGACATACCCTCTAGCCCAATAAATGGGCCCCGGGAGCGTATTGTGTAGCTCTGTTGCATCGCCAGATGGCGCTGTTTCCCATAGGGAGTGTCTCACTCCTAAACTAAAAGAACCGGGGCTACCTACGTAACCTCTAGTTTCCTTCATAACGCCACATGGTACGAAATGTTTGTTTGTTTGCTTTAACGTTCTGTGGCCCATTTGTAGCCTGTAACCCTGTATTATGCACTTTAAATGAGCAGTTGGAGTAAGGTTGTTTATATATTGTTCACAGTGCCTGTTGTGACGTTTGGGGGCAACTAAATGATCCTTTGAGTTACCTGAAGCCAAGGTGGTTTTGTATGCAGCCCATAGCACCCTTTGGATAGCGGAGCGAGGTACAGGAGTGTTCTTTTGTTTGTTTGTTTGGGTTTTCTTTCTGATTTAATTTGGGATCTATTAATTTTTTTGTCTGGTATTTTGATTTGGTTATGGTACATTTTCGTTTGGTATTTGCATTATTTCACTGAGTTATATCAACTATAAATTAACTATTTTATTGTTGAATTGTACTTTGAAAGTGATAGTTTGAAATGTACTGATTTTATTGTTGAGTGAAACTATGAAATGATTTAATATGATTATAACAGTATTTATTTCTATTTTTATAGTTTTCACGGTGTTCGAACAAGGCTTCATTATGTGTTGAAGAGGAAAATAAATACACCCGTTGAAACCATCCACCTTCGTCATCATTCAAATCTAAGGGCCGCTACAATATTCTTCATTCATTTGTATGCTGTGAGTATCAGGCCACAGTCACAAAACAAATACAATGATTTGAGGGTCAAAGCATGAATAGCACAACTTAAAAACAACTCACATCTGATGGTGAGAGTTTCTTCAGGAGCTCTGACATCCTCTTGACCTTTAACAGCACAGGAGTATTCTCCTGCATGATGACTGTTGACTGAGTCTAGAACCACATAGTTCTGTTGTCTCTCTGTGAGGTTTAGAGCCTGTCCGTTGTGGTACCAGATGTAGGTGGAGTTGTCAGTCAGATTACAGTTGGTCTTACAGGTCAGTGTCACATTCTGTCCTTCTGTCACTGTGGTAGGACTCAATGTCACTCGCAGGTCTAGAGGGTGCCATAAATAAATAAAATAGAAACATCATGATGATTAAAGTCACAATAAATGAAAAACTTAATACAGGGATGTGTGCTTCCGTTTCTGTTCAACAGTACCATGTGACAGTCAGAATTGTACTGATAGATTATGAGAACGGTGCTTTAATTTATGTTTCGTCATATTTTTGCCTTTTCAGAACATCTTTATAAAGCGTGGGATAGGAGGAGAAGGGTGACTTATAATAGATGAACTTTCATTTTTATTGTCTCTATGAAGGTATGTACTGCATGTGTCTTTTTCAAAATCAGGTTGTGGTTGCTGGCTGGGTGTGGACTGGAATGTCTATGTTTTATTTTTTATTTTTAATAGGTGTGTCTGATAATTTGCCCATTTGAAAAATTCAGCATCCAGGGAGTGTGTGTGCACAGTTTCGCAGGGACCGGGGGCCAACGGTGCCAGAGATTGGCTGATAACACACGGACAGGACACACACACGGACACACACATGGACGGACAGACAGAGGGTAAAACATACTCTCTCGCCAGGCCTTTCGGCCTGGCGGAGACAATGAAGCATTCTTCGGACAGTCTGCAGAACATGATTTTAACATAGATTAACTTTAAAATGAAGAAAAGAAAAGAGAGAATCCATTGGCAGGGAATGTGAATGTGTAATATGCCTCCGTAATTACTGTGGAGCATGGCCAAACAACCTCAAACATGTTCAATGATCAATAAAGTACTTGGCGTACTGTATTAATCATTATATTCTTCATTCATTTGTATGCTGTGAGTATCAGGCCACAGTCACAAAACAAATACAATGATTTGAGGGTCAAAGCATGAACAGCACAACTTAAAAACAACTCACATCTGATGGTGAGAGTTTCTTCAGGAGCTCTGACATCCTCTTGACCTTTAACAGCACAGGAGTATTCTCCTGCATGATGACTGCTGACTGGGTCTAGAACCACATAGTTCTGTTGTCTCTCTGTGAGGTTTAGAGCCTGTCCGTTGTGGTACCAGATGTAGGTGGAGTTGTCAGTCAGAGAACAGTTGGTCTTACAGGTCAGTGTCACCTTCTGTCCTTCTGTCACTGTGGTAGGAGTCAATGTCACTCGCAGGTCTAGAGGGTGCCATAAATAAATAAAATAGAAACATCATGATGATTAAAGTCACAATAAATGAAAAACTTAATACAGGGATGTGTGCTTCCGTTTCTGTTCAACAGTACCATGTGACAGTCAGAATTGTACTGATAGATTATGAGAACGGTACTTTACTTTAATTTATGTTTTGTCATATTTTTGCATTTTCAGAACATCTTTATAAAGCGTGGGATAGGAGGAGAAGGGTGACTTATAATAGATGAACTTTCATTTTTATGGTCTCTATGAAGGTATGTACAGTACTGCATGTGTCTTTCAAAATCAGGTTGTGGTTGCTGGCTGGGTGTGGACTGGAATGTCTATGTTTTAGTTTTTAGTTTTAATTGGTGTGTCTGATAATCCAATGTGGAATGGGTCAAGAAATAAAAAATAAAATATTCATCCAAAAACATATTAATTAATGAATACACACACACACACACACACACACACACACACACACTCGTATTTCCCAGATGTTAAACAGAATGCACTGATGGAGCACTTAATGAAAGTTACCTGTGACAACCAATGTGACTCCTGGTTTACCATACCATTTCCCATCTGGTGTGTTTATTATGAACCTGAACATGTATTCTGTTGAATCAGTCTCTCTCAGGTCTCTAATCGTCAGGGTACAGCTGTCCCTTTCATCACAATGATACTGCACACGACCTGCATACTCAGAGTCCTGGGACATATCTATATCCTTTGTTTTAGTGAACCAATATCTCTTTGTGATTGTGTAACCTGGATTGCATGGGTAACTGTAGGAGCAGCGTATCTGCAAAGTCGATCCCTTAATGGCACACACGTGATGAAAGTTGTAGGTTATTCCCCAGCCATCTTCACACTGTATCACTGTAACACAAAACATATAGGCTACTGTAATCATTGCCATACTTAGAGCTTATAGATAGGGATGTGGAAAAATTCTATTCGTATTCGAAATCACGATTCTAATGTTGGACGGTTCAGAATCTATTCTCATTTTCCAAAAAATCTATTTTAATTGTATTTATTTTTTTGATCTTGGAATCACCTTTGTGTGTTTATGTAAGGCAGTAGCCTTTTTATGTCAGCAGGTGTCGCTGTTGCCAAGCTCCCTCACCTGTGGTGTCGGCAAGCATCCCCTTTTTGTCCCTCACTGGACACAGTAGTTCAGCTTACTAGGCAGCTGAGGGCGCCATGTTTGTCAATGTTTTCTTTTTATTGGAAAGGTGAGCACTGTTTTATGACTGTCTGAACAATCTGTAAGATATTTGAGTTACAAACGCCCATCCAGTGATTTTGTTGCCATACAGTGTTAGCTAAGAAGCTTAGCTACTTGTTGATGTGACTATGAGAAATATGCAATGACGTTTTTGTACTTAAATACTGAATTTAAATTGGCCAGTTACATGTGCATAGAAGAGCACTTATTGATTGGGAATTGTGCAAGGGAAATGTTTCTACATTTGTTTTGTTTTGTTGTACCAATGCTATGGTGCTATTTAGTATGGGGAGAGATTTGTCTCAAAAGTATTTGTGAATCCAATACCAAGATGCACAAATATTCTTTGATTTACAAATATGTTTCCATGATTTACAAATGTGTTTCCATGATTTACAAATGTATTTTGCAATCTACAAACACAAATTATTTATTTGTGACTTTTGTAAATTTGAATTTGTAATTTTTACAAAAAAATATTATACTTGTGTGTGCATTTATCATAAAATATCATTTGTAAATCATATATTCTGTGTTTGAATTGTTGGATCTTATTTGTGAGTAGACCAACACACGCATACACTCCTTTTTCCTGTTACATCATTTTGAGACAAACATCACGCTTTTTTAAGAATTTTTGTGTATGTATTTTCCTATCCACAAACTTACTTGTATCCAGTAACTAACTTACTTGTAACTTGTAACTTTGCATTTAAATACATGTGCTAAGTTTCACACAGTGTTGGAGAGATTCATACTTTGTGCAGATCCGTGTGTTGGTGAGATTCATACTTTCTGCAGAGCCGTGTGTTGGTGAGATTGATACTTTCTGCAGATCCGTGTGTCGGTGAGATTGATACTTTCTGCAGATCCGTGTGTTGGTGAGATTCATACTTTCTGCAGATCCGTGTGTTGGTGAGATTGATACTTTCTGCAGATCCATGTGTTGGTGAGATTCATACTTTCTGCAGATCCGTGTGTTGGTGAGATTCATACTTTCTGCAGAGCCGTGTGTTGGTGAGATTTATACTTTCTGCAGATCCGTTCGTTGGTGAGATTCATACTTACTGCAGATCCGTGTGTTGGTGAGATTCATACTTTCTGCAGATCCGTGTGTTGGTGAGATTCATACTTTCTGCAGATCCGTGTGTTGGTGAGATTCATACTTTCTGCAGATCCGTGTGTTAGTGAGATTCATACTTTCTGCAGATCCGTGTGTTGGTGAGATTCACTCTCACTTTCTGCAGATCCGTGTTGGTGAGATTCATACGAGACAGGCTTCACACTCTTTAGTCCACGAGCCAGAGCCCCAAAATTGAGCAATGATTATCGAAAGAGTGGGCAAAACCATACCTATATTAAATTGTTTATAGGGTCAATATAAGTAAATAAATATATGATAACCTTTCCACAGGAGCAGCTTTTTCATATTTATCACACATTTTGTTATTTTCCCCATACGTACATTACATGACAGGTGAAAATATTACAAAATTTAAAAAATAGTTATCATAGTGAAACTTCCCCAGTTGATTACTTAGATGAAGACAATGATTTATCGTATTACAATTGTATATTTAAATATGCAAATTAGGCATTTAGTCATTAAGCCAGAGCCCCAAAATTGAGCCAGATATTGAATATTCCCTCGTTAAAAACCTTTGACTCCAACATCTTAACAAAATGAAATAAGAATGTTGACTCTGGCTTTGTCCAATGTTCCAGTGTTGATTCTGGAAAGTTATGCAAATTCGGGCATATTTTCCGAATGCCTAATTTGCATATTTAAGTATATCATTTCAGAAAACTTGTAATACGATAAATCATTGTCTTCATGTAAGTAATCAACTGGGGAAGTTTCATTATGATAACTATTTTTTAAATGTTGTCATTTTTTCACCTGTCATGTACGTATGGAGAAAATAACAAAGTGTGTGATAAATATGAAAAAGCTGCTCCTGTGGAAAGGTTATCATATATTTATTTACCTATATTGGCCCCCGATTTACGACCATATTTTGTACGTACCGGCATTTAGGACAAATCCTATACCTGCAGTCGGATTCATAAAGATTTTTTGGTCTGTGTTTTGTGCGTCAGGTGTGCACGTTCTCAGGTCAGCCCCGAGGCTGTCTTACCAGGGCTGAAATGTGCGTATGTCTTTAGAATGCTTTATTCTTCATGCCAAAATCAATTACAACAGTGGCAAACCTCAAATAAAATATATATGTGCCCAACATTTGTCAACACATAATATAAAAAATAAAAAATAAATGTCAAACGATGTATTGCTTGTAGCCTATGCATAATATAGACGTGATGTAGAATATTCCACCGTTTTTTATTTATTTTCTAGGCTATCAGTTGAGTTCCATTTAGAGCTGAATTATTAGGTCCCTTGTGTTTGCCAGCGGGCCATCTCAGCCAAAGTGTCACGTAGGCTAATAATGAAAATAGGCTATCATGCCTTAATTACATTTTTTTTTAAGTGAGTTGCTACACCGCTCGAGTGGTTACCATTTGCGCCTGGCAATCTCTGCTTCTCACCCATTGACTTGCATGTTAAATGATGGCTTTTCCCCTTAAAAATAATCGATCATTTCAGGAGTCAACAAGGCCTGCAGTAGTCTATGCACTGGACAAATGTGCATGACATTATTTCAATAAACTAAAAACATGGGAAATGTTAGAGGGAGTAATAGCCATGGATACATGACGGTCGACTGTCACGACCGTCATGGATGAACTTCAACCTGGTGTTTGCACTTTCTCCATTTATGGCCCGTACATCTACATAAACGTTCATATTTCAAATATGAAGTGCTTATCCCATGGCGACGGATGTTAAATGTATATACGGACTCTCAAAAGTACCTGTATCATCCGTATTGTTCAATAAAAAGCATTTTAATCTGATCGGTGGCCATTTTCTCCATATGCTTTCAACTGAGTGACCCTATCGGTTGGTAGGTGTATTGCACTCCAATACATTATGAAAAAATGGCCACTGATCGGATTAAAATGCTTTTCATTGAACAATACAGAATATACGGGTACTTTTGAGAGTCCCGTGCATAATTGTAACATCCGTGGCCATGAGGTAAGCACTTTATATTTGAAATCTGAACGTTTATATAGATGTACGGACCTTAAATGGAGAAAGTGCAATCACCAGGTTGACGGTGATCCTTGACTGTAACAGGAGTTTTCATGTACCGCAGGGACTGCAGTAGCAGACGCAGTTAATAAATAGACAAACAAATGAATTAATATACTTAATGTTTTTGAAAACATTTGAAGTGAGAAATAGACGATGCAATGACCGAAAAGTGATTCTATTTGATTCTCTGCACGTCCTTGTTTATCGTGCAACAACGGGGAAATACCAAAACGCTCGCCCCAAAAAACACAGTCGCCCCAGAGCAAATCCGGCGGTACTACAGGCAAATCGGCGGTATATAGAATGGGGGGCGAGTGTGTTTTGGGGCGAGTTTTTTTTTATTTTGTCATTTGTTTTCCGAGGCAAACTTCCCCGTCCAGCCCAATACTTATGGAATACTTTCATTGCCGTAAGCAAGGAAGTACTTCGTTTTGTTGTTACTTTTGGGTAAATGTATTTATGTATTTATTAAGTAGCCGTGTAATAAGCGGGATAATGCATGGGGAGGTAGTCATTATTGAAATTTAAAGCCCTTCAGGGCGATTAACCACCTCGGCTTTGCCTCGGTGGTTAATCGCCCTGTCGGGCTTTGCCGAGGTGGTTAATCGCCCTGAAGGGCTTTAAATTTCAATAATGACTCCCTTCCCATGCATTATCCCTTGCTTAACGTGCGAAATCCGAAACAGGCAGCACTGTGATTCTGAATTTTGTTACGATTACGGTGATTAGTAGCCTATTATTGACACCACCTGGGCGAGTGAGTCGTGTAACTTTCCTGACAACAGAAACACACACACGCTGTTAAGAGAGAGAGAGAGAGAAAGAAAGAGCGAGCGAGAGAGACTAAAAATAATGCGTTAAGAGTAGGCTACTAGTTACTGAAAAAAATAACGGCGTTACTGTAACCCGTTCAACACTGAGCACAACATACTTAATTGCACACTGGTGTTGCGTGCTGTAAATAGCAGATCTACAAGCTCACAACGCCTCCTATTCATGACGCATTGTCGCTTTAGGCAGTGCGAGAGAAACAGGTCTGCCCCTCTATGTCTCTAGGTGAAATGCCCTTCCTCTGCAGTTTCTGACGTCGAATTGTGGGCGTTCACTCCCCTTCATTAATATAGGTGGGCGGGGCTAAGGGCACATTCTTTGCATTCCAACTTTTCAATCTGTAGGGACAGAGAGCTACTCTCTCTGTCCAAAAATAGGTATTTGGGGGTAAACGTTGGGAAGTTGAACAAAAAAGCATGGCACAAACACTGGTCAGGGATCATGACAATAGTCACACAAAAATGTAAATCATTTGCACACATACTGTATGTGGCACTACACTGCAGCAGTGTTATAGCAGTGTCAAACATTTCAAATGGCCATAACTCGGTGACCATTGCTCTGATCAGCGCGATAGGACTCGACTTGAGCGCCACATAGCAGGCTGAAAATCGAGTCATCTATATTTTCCAATCCTGAATGGTTTGGTAAAGCACTGACGTTTTTTACCATTGAGCTAATATAGCCTGCCGGCTTGCTCAGGGGATACATTTAATCTTGACTAGCAGGTCAAAATTCGTGTCTAGGTGAGCCATGACCTTTTGTCTCAATAGAAGAGCAGGGAGACAAAATACAACCACCCCAATTGTATAAGTTATATTGTATTAACATACTCTACCATACAGATTGGACAGAATTGCATTCTATTCATTAAAAAAAGTTACATAGTGCCGCTTTAACATACAAACTGCTAGCCAGCTACCTAGATTGTAATAAAGAAATAAATCTGGCCACAGGAGCTTTGCAAATGGACATCACAACCTTACTAATATCTATGAAATCCACAATTTTACAGTGTTACATTAGAAAACGTGCAACATCATTTTTGTTCATGCAAGAGACTTGAATAATATCACCCCCCCCCCCCCAACCCCCCCAAAATAAAGCTGTAATCCCACGTTTTATGTCCTCTCCTGATGTGGAAACAACTTAAACCATATCCTTATCTTTCCACTCAAACAGAGAGCGTCTCCTTCCCAAACCCCAATGGTTCTAATCAGCCCCCCGCCCACAGGAGTGGCCCAATTCACTCACAACTTGCTACAAAAATCGCTCAACTATATAATCTCCTACATTCCATTTTCCACCTTCACATCTGTCTCCTTCTCTAATAATCAAAAAGTGCTATATATTTCATCTCGCACTTTACTTCCGGATGGTTCGTTTTGCACCTTTTTTTGCCACATCGGTCACGGGAAAGAAATAAGCGCTGCCGTGGTCTATGGAAACGAGCCCAAAAGTGCACCCAAATAAGCCCAAAATCGCTTATACAAACAGTCAGACCTGGCAACGCAGCCTACGCCAATCATGTGTGAGAGATCTACAAGCTATGGGGCAGTGACGCCACCGTATCTTAGCAACAACGACAGCGCTCACTCTCATTGGTCGTGTCATGCCAGGAGCAGTCTCCAGACAATGGCATCGCAGAGAGCTTGCTGTAGCCATCACATTCAGTCGCAGCAACGACGGACAGGGAGCTGTGATAGTGGCATGTAGCTAACGCTAACGTGGTTGTCATGCCTGCAGCGGCTGTGCAATCACTTTGTCAACAATGCACGTTCGTGTGGTGAATGTCAATATTGCTGCTCTGTTAGTCCGTTGTAGATGGTGTATGTTTGTGTGTGTCTTCTGGAGAACTATGTAGCTCCACAGCAACTACAGTAACTAACGTAATGGCAGGACCGCCCCGTGCAACGCATGTTAGGCTGCATTATGGTCATGTAGTAATTTCAGATAATTTCGCTCCAATTAGAGCAGTGCTTATCAACCCTTTCAGGCCGCCCCCCCCCCCCCAAATAAACGTAATTGATCTGGCCACCCCCCCATTTTGTTTGACTCCATTCCACAAGTACATATTGTGAAAATAGCAGATCTACAAGCTCGAAACGCCTCACGTTGAGAGGCTTTGTAAGCTTGTAGATCGGCTATTTTCTACATGATTGCCTCTTTCTTAGATTATTTGACAATGTGGCCAATGTTTTTATAGTATAGTTTGTTGACTACTTTTTTTGCAGAAATGGTAATTTCCTTTACTTTCGTTTTTTTATTGTCTCCGCCAGGCCGAAAGGCATGGCGCAAGACCTGTCCGTCCGTCTGTGATAGCTAATCTCTCACATCGTTGACTTGATCGCAGCGAAACTGTGCACACACACTCCCTGGATGCCAATTCAGAACCTCTGCCCTATTTCTTTCACATGGCCCTGTTACAGTGCCACCAGGAGGCCGCTTTTTGCTAAACACCTTTTCTCACAGTACTCCTACATATTTTGCCCAAACATCACGCAAATCGGTACACAGTATCTCCACAGTCATTAAAAAAAAAGCCCTTTCAGATTTTTCATATTCCATCCTGATTGGCTAAAATGGCTTCCAAAGTCTGCAGGACTGCTCCGTTTGGACCAAAATGCCTCACATTATGAACACAGCATGCACTTTCCGTGCAACTTTGCACCCACATTCCCACTATGCCGAGGAAGAAATTCCACTTGAGATTTCTCTAATCAGCCTCATGGTGGCGCTATAACAGCCCGATGTGGAGAGTCAGTGAGAGCTGGATAAACGAGGTAAAATGTGTCAAAAGGAGTCTGTACGGCTGTCGATAAATGAACACATGACGTCGGTGGGAGAGGAGATATTGTGTCTTTTGGACAAACAGCAGCGTGGTGCTGATGTTTGTTGTGTGAAGCAGCCTAATGTCAGAGTGTTTGTGTTGGAGCGTCTCAGTGCGGCTGCAGAGTTCATGTGCAACCTCTTCCAGAGAGAGACAGAGACACTAGAAACTCTGCTGGAGAAAAAAAAAACACTGCTGGGCATTGACTTTCATATGGACATTGATCTACACACTGCAGGTATATCTGCTACACACACAACATCAAACTACACACTACAGGTATGATGCAGCGTTTGCATTCCAGCCTGCATGCCAGCGTAGTTCCCATATGGTTTCAAGGTGGGCTAAACCATATGGACCCCATGTCAGCAATGTCAGCGGCATCCACTTCAGTCCCAACTGCGATGCCCATGCAGGCTATAAGTAGCTTCTACCTGGCCCTTAGGTGGGCCCCAACTAGCCATGTTTATGTGGGACCAAGGCGGGTCCTAACTGGGTTTGCCCATGCAGGCTTTAACTGGGTTCTACCTGGGCCCTAGGTGTACCCTAACCAACCAGAGTGCAGTGCCCATCGCTCCAATTGTTGTGACGTCAGGGCTCTCAATACTGCACATTGGTGGAGGAGGAGGGGCCGCAGGGCGACCGCACACATCGCTGAACCAATGGTAGCCCACAGATGTTTCCTCTGGGGATTTACAATCTGCCCCTCTATGCCACATATCATCCGCACTACAGGGTCTTCACTGACCGAGCCACGGCCCCACTGGCCCTCAGGACGCTACGCCACTTACATGAGCTGCCAAGTGGCCGCGGGCGCTACGTGGGCGTGGCCGCAGGCTAGACGCTCGCCCCCGCGTAGCGGGGGCGAGCTTCTAGTTTGATCAATTCCCCAGGGCTCTATAATTGGCCCTCCTGTTTTCTCTGAACACCAAATAACCGAAAATGACCGATCTACAAGCTCACAACATGCATGATAACGTTACTTGTGACACGTTGAGACACGTTGTGAACTTGTAGATCAGATGTTCACTATTTGCCCCTGAATAGGAATGCTAAGATTCAAGTGATTATTACAACTGTAAGACCCAGGATTTGAACCTGGGTCTTCCACATGGAAGCCAAGAGGTAATCCCCACTTGGCAGGGGAGATATTGGGCGTAGGAGCTTTAGGAAAGGCTACTTGTCAACCTGTTTGTTGTCCTACCTAACACCAGGGAAAAGACACTATTATAAAGCCCCAAGGGCCTCCGGTCAACCATGTAGAGTTTAAGTGGTTAAATATAGTTCACTTTATATAGAATATCCGTTCCCAATATGTGTCAAAAGACATGGCTTTCAGATCAGTCTTTCAACCCTGCTTCCCTTAACCTTGGGTACCTTCAAATCAAATCAAATCAAATCAAACTTTATTTGTATAGCACATTTACAACAGCTCAAAGCCGACCAAAGTGCTGAACATGGTTAATATAAGGTAATTAGACACAAAGAAGCATCAACAAATAATATATACACAGCAAAAAATATACAAAACAAAAGAAAAACAAAAGAGAAACAAAACAATGCAAAATTGGGACAGAGCAGGATAGCTAGGTGCGACTAAAAGCAAGAGAGAATAAATGAGTTTTTAGTAAATTTTTAAAAGCCCCAATCGACTGGGCAGATCTAATGGGGAGGGGCAACGAATTCCAGAGCCTGGGGCCCGCAGCCTGGATCCCTTATGACAAATCCCAGGCCAGGGCAGGTGATAATGGTCTCCATGTCTGCCTATTAGGCCTACTATACGATGGTCAAAGAAGAGAAGAATTAATAGGAAAGAGTAAAGCACAGCGGGGATCATAAACCTTGCTTAAAAGCTTACAATAATGAAGAATGAATCAAATCACTTTACTGAATAATGCTGTGTGAGTAAAGCTCTCCAAACATCTTGGGGACAGGATGTTACTGCAATACAACACACAAAAAGTTACTGGGTTACTGGACGCGAAAGTTACCTCGTATGACACAGGAGATGTCTACAGTACTGGTCACTCAGTGGCAAACAGGATGAAGAAATGAAGAAATAGATGAGAATATAATCTGAGGAACTGAAAATGCTTAGTACACAAAAGTACATACCAGGTGTATCCTGTACTTTGGGCTGGAGAAAGCAGATTACAACACACACAGGCATACGCGCACACATAGATTGCTTTGGGTGTGGGGGCACGACGCTGCTGCAATACACACAGGCACACGCACACACATAGATTGGGTGTGAGGCACGAATGCTGTGATACAGACACACACGCATATGGGAAAAGTACTGGGCCATTACAAAACCACAGGGGGTCAAGAAAGAGGATCTTGACTGAAATGAAGCAGAGTGGCAGATCTAATGCTGGACATGATGACAATTATGATTATTTGAATAATGTAATTTAATCAACAGTATCGATCATGCTGAAGTATGAAACTAACTAAAAGATATGTATGTGTACAACATCTGATAATGAAATGGAGGAAATCTGATGCTTATAATATGAGTGATGGAATTAATTGTTTATGATAATAGAAACAAATCCACTGTGAGGCCTTTTAGGAGTAACCTGACTCCGCCAGAAAGAAGAAGCCTGCGTCACATACTTTCCCCATCTGGCGGAGTCAGGTTATTTTAGCAGTTGCATCCATTTGATGTATTCTTTATAGAAATGTGGAATTAATCATGACTGATTGTTTTATGTTAACAAAGGACATCTGCATTTCAGTTTGGTTTAAACATTACCCTTTAGAGCAGGGGTAACCAACCAGTCGATTACGATCCACCGGTAGATCATCAAAGCCTTCTAAGTCGATCGCGGGGCGGGCCCGGTGGCAGACGGGCAGCCATCGACAATACACAGAATTTGTGTATTTAGAGTAGCTCATCTAGCTGTTTACCAAACGGACATATCTGGGGCCATCCACTACGGAATGCTTCTGTTCTATTGTTTGGCCGCTATCTCCGGTATCCCCCCTGTTTTGCATATGCATATCAGAACAGAACTGATCAGTATAAAAACACACAGAGAACAAAAGAACCACACACTACTATACCTACACAGGCAAGCAGTGACTAGCTATGGAAGGTCCGGCGAAAAAGAAACCGAAAACATACCATTACCACCTGGAATGGGAGCATGATTTTTTTTTTCACGTCAGTGCATGGGAATACTATATGCCTCGTATGCCAAAAGACGTTATCTTTGCCAAAACGTGGCAACCTGGAACGCCATCATTCTACTGCGCATGCTAAATACAAAGACCTTTATCCACTGAACAGTGCAAAAAGATCAAAAATAATTGATGAACTGAAAAGTGGACTCCAAACACAGCAGCGGCAGTTTACTGCGCCGCCAACAACAACAAAAAACAAGCTGGCGACAGAGGCATCGTTCCGATTTAGCCATATTTTGTCTTGGAGATGGTTAAAGAATGTTTTCTAACCTAAAAAACAAGGATGAAATTAAAGCATTGATACAAACGTTGTCGCTTGGTGCACCTACGATAGCCAGGAGAGTGGAATCGCTGTCTGAAGATGTATCCCAGCAAGTTTTCAAAGACTTGTCAAACTGTGAATACTTTTCACTTCAATTTGACGAGTCCACTGATGCCACTGACACAGCCCAGCTAATTGTGTTTGTCTGAATGGTTTTCGACGATTTTACCATCAAAGAGGAATTGCTGGCCCTTATTCCGTTGAAGCAAAGGACCCGGGGTGAGGATGTGTACAATGCATTCAAGGATTACGTGCGTGAGTACAAGATTCCCATTCATAAAATCGTATCGATGACAACAGACGGGGCCCCAGCGATGCTTGCCATTTTTCTCAAGTCGAGAGACGAGGAGTATGAGCAGCTGTCTGACGATTCTTGGTTATTGGACTTGGGTTTTCTTACGGACCTGACAGCAAAACTAAACAACCTTAACCGAGAATTGCAAGGGAAGGACAGAGGCATTGGTGGGGCTCTCAGATACGACGTGCAAGGCTGACACACTTCCCAAATCTTGAGAAGGTGTCACAAAACCTCACAGACAAAGCTGCCTTTCATCCCGAACCATTCTGTGCCCAATTGAACTAACTGAAATCAGAATTTGAACGTAGATTTGTTGAGGTACAAGGCATGAGTCAAGTGGCTGCTTTTGTATCAAACCCTTTCCTCAGCATTGACGTTGATGAGCTGTCAGTTAAAATGCAGGGTGTTTGCATTAACTACAGGTGTTGAAGAAGAGGTTTTTGTACTAGTAAATGACCATCTATTGGTGGGCAGAGCTAGAAACCAGGACTTTTGGTCACTTGTGTGCAGAGAGAAGTATCCCCTGCTTGTGTCTTGTGCACTTAAGCTGCATGCATACTTTGGCTCCACTTACTTATGTGAAATGGCCTTTTCACAAATGAAAATAATCAAATCCAAGTTTAGAACTCGTATGACTGACTCACATCTTAATGACTGCCTCAGACTGGCAATCACTAACTATCAACCAGATTTCAAAAGGCTTGCAGATAATGTGCAGTCACAGCAGTCTCATTAAAGGTGGGCTGACCCTGAGAGTATTGGATCTGTCACCATATATGTGCAAATATATGGTCATGTATGCATTTTTGTCATTTGAACAGAATATCTGTAAATGTTAAAATTCATCAAACTGAGAAACTAAATATTGTGCATTGAAGAGAAGAAGAAATCTGTAAAAGCAATTTCATGTCCTTTGTGTTTCATTTAATAAAAAAAAAATCAACACAGAAGTTTATTTGTATTTTTGTCCAATATTTATTTTTCTAATCTTAATATTTAGGCATTGACTATTTAACTATCAGTGTGTATTCTTATTTAATGATGGGATTATATTATTGATGATGGGAGATAACTAGACTAAAGGTCACGTGGACATGGGGTCAGCTCAAAAAGTTTGACAAACAACAATTGAGGAACCAAACTAATACTGATTTGTAACTCATGTATTAGTGAGCAGACACACCCTATTACATGGGCACATTTCCTAATAATGATAACTAAGGCAATCTGCTACACTTCCCCTTCATGCGATTCTATTCCCTTTTCTGTGGAAGTTCTTGACCTCCTACTTCCCAGTAACTGCTGTCAACTACATCGACGTCGACGTGTCATCTTAGGTCACCAAGTCATTGAGTGAACTGTTTTTCATGGCATGATCACGGGTGGTCCATGTCTGTCTCTTCTTGGCTAATGTGGAATTTCACGTCTCATGTCTGGCTCGAACCTTGCCCTGTACATATTCTTCAGGTATTCCAGCATGAAAATACTACTGTCACAAAGACCCGTAGTTACAAAAGGTAAAATACATTGGCGGCCCCTGGTGTGACTATTGTCATCGCAGACCCCTGAACAGTGTTTGTGCCAAGTTTGGTGCAGATTGGTGGCAACGGTGCACCTGTGGAAACCCGGGGGCCCCTGGTGTGGCTATTCTGATGGCAGACCCCTGACTAGTGTCTGTGCCAAGTTTGGTGCTGATCGTATGTATGTATGTACTGTATGTACTGTATGTATTGTACAGTACGCATGTATGTATGTATGTATGTATGTATGTAGCATGAACACCTGCAACTGATTAAATTAACATTAAATGTCTAAATATTGAATCAAGCAACTGTCTGAAGTGCACACAAAAATACAGATACAGAAGATACAGAAATACAGAAGAAAATAAGGGGGGTGCATATGGATCACTTCTTTGAGTACTAAACCTTCAGCAGCCTACACTCAGTACATTCAGCAGCCTTGAATTATGTAAAATAGTCAGCTTCCCAACTTTTACCCCCAAATTAAAAAAAAATCTGAAATCCCTCCTGTCTAACTGATCAGTGGCAGTGCCCACCTGGCTGTAATTGCCATGGAGTGGGGGTGGGGCAGTACAAGCACACGTGTGGATCTGCAGGTATGTGTGAGTGAGGGCAGGTACACACTGCAGGACATTAGGTCCGATATTGCTGTCGCCGACCTTTTTTGGCGCTCGCCGACAAAACCTCCCGATCTGACGCAGATCGGCCTTTGATCGGCGAGATAATGCTCGCTCTGTGTGAAAGGCTCCGCGACACGATGTGGCCGCGATTATCCGCTCTGCGACGGTTTTCCGACCGTTTTCAGATAACTACCATGTTAGATATTCAGCTCTGTCTGGGACAGGACAGCAGACAATGGCCGCGTTTCCCAAACGAATTTGAGCTCCTGCGTAGCCTAGAAGCTGCGTAGGTGCCTCCACGCATCTGCGCAGTAGCAACCCCGCTGCGCACTATCTTCGTTAGTAGCAGCTGTGTGTGCCCAACGTCTCATCTAAATTGGCTTCAGTAGACACCATCGTCGTAGGTTCCGTTTCGTCTGTGCTAAAACTACATTCGTGAGACAGCATGCACGTGAAGAGATCCTGGACGTAGCCTACGTAAAGCCTACGTCAACACTATAGTTTAAACACCCTTTGCATACATATATCGATATATACAGGGTTTTGCAAATATACTAAGATAAAGTCGCACCTTTATCTAACTTACCTTTATATGAATTGGACACTTACATTTTTATAGGTACATTCTGTAATGTATTAAAATGCATTTTAAGGTGACACATTTCAATGATCTTAAATGAACACTGCGGCCATTGTTCGCCGTTCAAAAAAATTCAGAGGACAGAGGGGGCGTCCCCCTGCATGATTGACAGCTTTTAGCACCAATGGGGGGAATTTACTTTAGGAAAGTTTTGGATTATATATATATATATATAACTGCGCGTAACCGGCGACGCCTCCCCAAAAAAACAGACATATATACAACAAACACACTGCGACATGCCGTGTTGATAGCTTGCAGATCTGTTATTTTGGGGCGAGCGGCTGTTAGGAGGAACAGCTGCGCTGTGTAGCCCCCACACTCAAATTTAGCGACAAGTGGCGTGCAAAAGACCTAACTATCGGGCTCAGTCTTATTGGCATGACTGGTAACGCGTTGGGCTGGCGAGTGGGAGCCTTGGGTTCGATCTCAGAACGTCCCATTTCCCAAGTCTACTATGCATAAAATCTTTTGAAAATAGCAGATCTACAAGCTTGTGACACGTTGTGAGCTTGTAGATCTGCTATTTTCAAAAGATGTTTTAACCATTCATAAACATGGCGAGCGCAACAGCTGTCACTTTGTGAGAGGAACTGCACTTTCATCACAACGTTTAACTATAAAACTTCGAAATTAAGGAAACATATTTAGCTCAGCATCATTTATATACCTTTAGTTAACTTGGCATGTGCTTAATATTTTTATTAGATGATCGGATCATCCGTGAGAGTACGATTTGTAAACTTCGGGTTCATGCATAGAGGACGAAGCACTGCAGCCGCTCGCCCTACCCAAAAGAACAGATCTGCAAGCTATCGACACGGCATATCGCAGTGCGTTGACAGCTTGTATGTCTGTTTTTTTTTGGGGCACGTTACGCACCGGCCCGGCCGTAATATATATATATATATATATATATATATATATATATATATATATATATATATATATATATATATATATATATATATATATATATACACACATACATACACATACACACGTGTGTGTGTGTGTGTGTGTGTGTGTGTGTGTGTGTGTGTGTGTGTGTGTGTGTGTGTGTGTGTGTGTGTGTGTGTGTGTGTGTGTGTGTGTGTGTGTCGGTCTTTTCATAGATTTCATAGAACGATGGGTGTTACAGGCGGCCCAGGGCGCTCGTTACAAAATGCTTCGTAGGACAGTACTCCCCTCCTACTGTGGGCGGGGAGTATGCTGCGCGCATTCTGTCTCACGAATGTACTTTTACCACACACGCAGCCAGTTTAGATGGCACGCAGGGGCACAACCACCTGCTACTAATGAGGGTAGAGCGTAGGTTTGGCCGAGTCCCAGCTGTGTAGGAGACGCTTGCGCAAGCTGCGTACGGCCACGCATGACCTGAAATCTACGTGCCTGCTATGGTACTGCGAAGCATGTGACGTCACACGTTAGACCCATCGTCGGACCTGCGACGATGCTCTACGCACGAGCTCTTTGGGAAACCCGGCCAAAATCATACAATATGAAAGGAACTACGATCACCTTGCGAGGAGATGCACGCTACAGCCAATGAGAGCACATTACAGCCACCGTGGCTATGGAAGGTCTGTGGACCTGACCACAACAAACAGATCCTCATCATCCCCCGCATAGTTACCGCCCAGTCCTGTATTAAGTTAAACATTATTATAAAACAGAATGAGTGAGAGAGCGTGCTAGAAGAGGGGCTGTTTATTTGAGACTATTGCACAGAGATAGAGAGAGAGAGAGAGAGAGAGAGAAAGACACAGAGAGCGAGCGATCTGTGTGTGTGTCGTTGTCTGTGAGTGAGTGTTGCCAGATTTTGCGAGATAAATAAGCAACCAGGTTTGTGAAAACAAGCCCAACAAAAGCGACTATGAGCACTTTAAGCCTATATACAAATACATTGGATACTTGAAAATAGACGATCTACAAGCTCACGTTGTAGATAGGCTATTTTTAAAGAAGAAATTGGGGGGGGGGGGGGGGGGGGTGGAATATGTACAAAATCCACACAGATCTTGAATGGGGGTCTATGGCACAACATGTTTTCAGAAGGGGGAGGTCTGTGCCTCTGTGGACAATTAATTATTATTATTAATTTGGGGGTCCTTGCCATGAAAATGTTTGAGAACAACTGGTTCAAACAACATTAGGAAACAAGGCCAAAAAAGCAACTACACTTTCAAGCAACTTTACAGAAAAACAATCCCAAAGTCGCTTATAATAAGCGGACATGGCAACTCTGTCACTGACCGCTTCTGCACTCTTGACGTGCGAGCGAGAGAGAGAGAGAGAGCGAGAGAGGGGGGAGAGGAGGGAGAGGGAGAGAGGCATATCACGGGATACGTCGATTAAAATGAATTGGAATAAACACAAATGTATGTATTGGGTCTGACTCTGGCACTAGCATCCTAGTGAACTATCCTACAGTGTGTCAGCCCTTGTCGGGGATCAATCGTGTTGTGAAGACCACAACGATATTATGACAGCCGATTTCAAGAAATAAACTCCTGCAATGTGTTCTGCTTAACGATCAGATGACTCCCCAACCACTTTAAGGTCCTGCAGTGTGTACCTGCCTTGAATCTCACCAAAAGAGTGTGAAGCTTGTCTCAAAACTGAATACGCGTGATGGTGTACTCACAAATGCATATTCAACAATTCACACGCAGAATTGATGATACAGATGATATTTTATGATGCGCCTGCAAGTATAAATTATTAGTCATATATTTGTACAAATCATAGCACATGTATTTAAATGCCAAGTTACAAGTTACAAGTAAGTTTGCAGATAGGAAAATACATTTGAAAAAATGTTCTTAAAAAGCGTGACGTTTGTCTCAACATGATGTAATAGGGAAAAGAAATGCATGCGTGTGTTGGTCTACTCACAAATGCAGACTCAACAATTGACACGCAGAATTGATGATTTGCAAATGATATTTTATGATAAATGCACACACAAGTATAATACATTTGTGTAAAAATTACAAATTCATATTTACAAAAGTCACAAATAAATAATTTGTGTTTGCAGATTTCAAAACACATTTGTGAATCATGGAAACACATTTGTAAATCATGGGATATTTGTGCATCTTGGTATTGGATTCACAAATACTTTTGAGACAAATCTCTCCCCATAATTTAGCAGTAGGACATATATTTACTGTGAATGTTTTCTTTCTATTGGAAAGTGGAATGACCAGAGCCAGCAGCAGAGACAACCGTGAGCAAATCAATCCTACAAGGTCTCAACCACAATCCAGAGCCAGTGTGTCCAGTGTCCATTCTCTCCGCACAACATCCCATCTCATAAACAGTTAAAACACAACGCAGAGTCCAAGGGTGTGTAGAGAATCCAGTACACTGTGGGTTACATCTACATTACTATCAGTTGATAAAACCTTTACAAGTATAAATGCTACGTAAATGTACTCTGCTCTCATGCCATCAGACTGGAGTAGATCCTTAAATCCTATGTTTTGAATTGAGAATCGTTATGAAAAGAAAAACGTTTTTGAATTACAAAAAATAATTTAAGAATCGAGAATTGTTTGTTTTTAAAAAATCTTAAAGGTCGGGTCTATAATGCATTATAATCGCATTTATAATGCGCTCATAAGGCGTTACAACACTTATTATAAATGTTTATAATCATGTATAACAACTTGTAACAACGTTTATGATTGGCCTGTTATAGCATCACCATGAGGCTGATTTGAAATTTCAAGTGTCATTTCTTCCCCGGCCTAGTGGGAATGTGCATGCAAAATTTCACGGAAATCATAATGTTCATAATTTTAGGGATTTTAAAACCGATCAATCAATCCTGCAAACTTTGGAAGCCCATGTTGGCCAATATGAAATGCCAGTATGAAATATGAAACATCGGACAGATCCACCTTGATCACACGACTATAGAGATACTGTGTACCGATTTACGTGATGTTTGGACAAAATCTATAGGAGTAATGTAAAAAATGGGTTTTGCACAAATCGGCCTCCAGGTGGCACTATAACAGGCCCATTTGAAAAATTCAGCATCCAGGGAGCGTGTGCACAGTTTCGCAGGGACCGGGCCAACGGTGCCAGAGATTAGCTGCTAACACACGGACAGGACACACACACGGACACACACACGGACACACACATGGACAGACGGACATAGGGTAAAACATACTCTCTCGCCATGCCTTTCGGCCTGGTGGAGACAATGAAGCATTCTTCGGACCGTCTGCAGAACATGATTTTAACATAGATTCACTTTAAAATGAAGAAAAGAAAAGAGAGAATCCATTGGCAGGGAATGTGAATGTGTAATATGCCTCCGTAATCACTGTGGAGCATGGCCAAACAACCTCAAACATGTTTAATGATCAATAAAGTACTTGGCGTACTGTATTAATCATTATATTCTTCATTCATTTGTATGCTGTGAGTATCGGGCCACAGACACAAAACAAATACAACTAGAAAAAGTGCTCCTCGGAGCACAGGTCTCCGCCAGGTCAGGTAGGCTATTGTGGCCTCCTGGTGGCGCTATAATAGGCCAACGTGAAAAGGGTGCCATTTCTTCTTAGGCCTTGCACGACAATGCATTCATGATTTGAGGCATTTTGTTAAAAACATGTGTTTCGCTAAATTAGACCTGTTGGTGGCGCTATAATAGGCCAATGTTAAAAGGGTGGCATTTGTTCCTCAGCATAGTGTGAATGTGCATGCAAAGTTTGAGCGCAATTGGACGGTGCGTTCATGATTTGCGGAATTTTGTTCAAAACAAGCCAATAATGCAAACTTTAGATGTCAATCTTAGCCAATCAGTATGGAATATAAAAAATCAAACACATCCATCGTGATCACATGACTATAGAGATCATGTGTACCGATTTGCGTGAAATTTGGATAAAATTGGAAGGAGTAGTATAACAAATTTTGTTTTACATAAGTCGGCCTCCTGGTGGCGCTATAAAAGGCAGATATGAAAAATGCAGGGCAAAGGTTTTTCCTTGACCTATAGGGAGTGTGCATACAAAGTTTTACACAGATCGGTGCAATTATAGGTAAAAACACGAATCGGCCTGTTATAGCGCCACCATGAGGCTGATTTGAAAATTTTCAAATGGTAGTTCTTCCTCGGCCTAATGGGAATGTGCGTGCAAAATTTCACGGAAATTGCATGCTGTGTTCATGATTTGAGGCATTTTGTTCAAAACGGAGCACTCCTGCAAACTTTGGAAGACATTTTTAGCCAATCAGGATGGAATATTAGAAATCTGAAAGACCCGTTTCGTTTAATGACAATAGAGATACTGTGTACCGATTTGCGGGATTTTGGGAGAAAATCTGTAGGAGTACTGTCAAAAAATGTGTTTTGCACAAATCGGCCTCCTGGTGGCGCTATAACAGGCCCCTGTGAAAAATTTGGGGCAGAGGTTCTGCTGCGGTATCCAGGGAATGTGTGTGCACAGTTTGGCTGCGAGCAAGCCAACGGTGCCGGATATTAGCTGTACACAGACAGATCGAATGACGGACACACGGACACACGGACGGACGGACGGACGGACGGACGGACAAGGGGTAAAACATACTCTCTCGCCATGCCTTTCGTCCTGGCGGAGACAATGATTTGAGGGTCAAAGCATGAACAGCACAACTTAAAAACAACTCACATCTGATGGTGAGAGTTTCTTCAGGAGCTCTGACATCCTCTTGACCTTTAACAGCACAGGAGTATTCTCCTGCATGATGACTGCTGACTGGGTCTAGAACCACATAGTTCTGTTGTCTCTCTGTGAAGTTTAGAGCCTGTCCGTTGTGGTACCAGATGTAGGTGGAGTTGTCAGTCAGAGAACAGTTGGTCTTACAGGTCAGTGTCACATTCTGTCCTTCTGTCACTGTGGTAGGAGTCAATGTCACTCGCAGGTCTAGAGGGTGCCATAAATAAATAAAATAGAAACATCATGATGATTAAAGTCACAATAAATGAAAAACTTAATACAGGGATGTGTGCTTCCGTTTCTGTTCAACAGTACCATGTGACAGTCAGAATTGTACTGATAGATTATGAGAACGGTGCTTTAATTTATGTTTTGTCATATTTTTGCATTTTCAGAACATCTTTAAAAAGCGTGGGATAGGAGGAGAAGGGTGACTTATAATAGATGAACTTTAATTTTTATGGTCTCTATGAAGGTATGTACTGCATGTGTCTTTTTCAAAATCAAAAAGTTGTGGTTGCTGGCTGGTTGTGGACTGGAATGTCTATGTTTTAGTTTTTAGTTTTAATTGGTGTGTCTCATAATCCAATGTGGAATGGGTCAAGAAATTGTCCGGACACGAAAATAAAATATTCATCCAAAAACATATTAATTAATTAATTAATTAATTCATACACACACACACACACAAACACACACACACACACACACACACACACACACACACACACACACACACACACACACACACACACACACACACACACACACACACACACACACACACACACACACACACACACACACACAAACACACACACACACACACAGGGAGCCAGAGGCCCTGGTTGCCGCAGGTTCGATTCCAGGCCAGGTCAGCATATGTGTCAGCATGTTGTGAAATGAGATTTGTCCCTGAGCAAGACTCTTAACCCCTAATTGCTCACAGATTCTCATTGGAAACAAGACCGCAAGGACTTTCATGAACGACCTGTTAAAAGGAATTATCCTTATCCTTATCACACACACACACACACACACACACACACACACACACACACACACACACACACACACACACACACACTCGTATTTCCCAGATGTTAAACAGAATGTGATGTTAAACAGTTTGCACTGATGGAGCACTTAATGAAAGTTACCTGTGACAACCAATGTGACTCCTGGTTTACCATACCATTTCCCATCTGGTGTGTTTGTTATGAACCTGAACATGTATTCTGTTGAATCAGTCTCTCTCAGGTCTCTAATCGTCAGGGTACATCTGTCCTTTTCATCACAATGGTTCTGCACACGACCTGCATACTCAGAGACCTGGGATATATCTATATGATTCTTTGTTTTAGTGAACCAAAATCTGTTTGTGACTTTGTAACCTCCATTGGATGGGTAAATGTAGGTGCAGCTTATTTGCACAGTTGATCCCTTAATGGCGCACTCATGATTTGAGTTGTATGTTACTCCCCAGCCATCTTGACACTGTATCACTGTAACACAGAACATATACTGTGATCAATGTCTTAGTTAGAGGACAGAAGATTTTACACTTCAAGATGTACTGTAACACTTTACTTAAAGGTCGGGTCTATAATGCATTATAATCGTATGCATAATGTATTATAATGCACTTATAAGGCATTACAACACTTATTATAAATGTTTATAATCATGTATAAGAACTTATAACAACGTTTATAATTGTCCTGTTATAGCATAGTCACCTTGAGGCTGATTTGAAATTTTAAGTGTCATTTCTTCCCCGTCCTAGTGGGAATGTGCATGCAAAATTTCACGGAAATCGCACGCTGTTCATAATTTGAGGGATTTTGTTTAAAACCGATCAATCAATCCTGCAAACATTGGAAGTCCATGTTAGCCAATCAGGATGAAATATGGAAAATGGACAGATCCGCCTTGATCGCATGACTATAGAGATACTGTGTACCGATTTGCGTGACGTTTGGACCAAATCTGCAGGAGAAAAACTAGGTTTTACAAAGATCGGCCTCCTGATGGCGCTATAACAGGCCGATCTGAAAGATTCGCTGCGATCTGGCCAACGGTGCCAAAGATTAGCTGCACACAGACAGACGGACACACACACGGTCGATCGGACAGACGGACAGGGTGCAAACATAAAATAATATGTAACGTAATGTAAGATATAGTTCATTATTTGTCACTGTATATTTGTCCTCTGCATTCTATCCAATACATACATTGAAACTATACAAACTATAGCATGCCAGGTCGCATCTGTCTAATTAACATGCTATCTAAATTAAATGTTAACCTTTGCATAAGACTGCATGGTGAAATGAGCTTTATGGAAATTAAATATTTCATCATCTGTAGTCAAAGTGAAGACAACAGATTCAAAATGTCTCCCAAACAACCACTGACTTAAAACATTTCTAAAGAACAGTATTTTAAAATGTGCTTTTTTTGTCAGAGACCAGCTAAAAGCAGTAATGATGATACTTTATTCAGTTCATGTGGTAAAATGTATCCTGTAGCTTCACATACTGGTATCTTCACTGTCATTGTACATTCTGAACTCCTATGAAACACATTATAGTGTATTATGTTTGATTTAAGATGGCGTAAAATGCTGTGCCTGTTCTCTAACAGCTTGCTTTGTTTATCCATATACAGTAAACATGTTCATTTAGCACATTTACTGTATTGGTGGACATAATTAAACATATGTATTTCCTTTTAGACACCATTTATTTCTGATATATTTATGTATGACAACTTCAAAATGTTACAATTGAATTAAACATTTATGTTAACCACATTAACTATGGCTCCAATTTAGGCAAATTTGTCAGAATTGTCAAGATTTTCAAACTTAAAAAAAAAACATTTTGTTAAAAAAATATTGTAACCTCACAAGGTGTTTCACTCTGACGCCTTGTCGTACGACGAAGTATGGGCTTAAATGGGTAAGAAAATGTCCCCCACATTTATTTATTTTCCTAAGAATCAAACCATGCTTCTAATTTCAAATTTAAGCATTTAGCGCATACGGTACATGGGTAACTGGCGGCCACATGCGGCCCCTACCTTCACTGAATACTGATATATTATTGATTTCAGCTGTCACAATTCCAAACATACAAACATGACCCGCTTTAATTACTTCAGTCTATATTAGTAGCTTAATGACTAGTATTAAAATATTTTTTGTGTTTTTATGTCCAATGTATTTAAGCTAAAAAAGTTAACATAAGTATAACTAAATTAATAACCAATTCAAAAATAGCAAAATGACGCATTTTGATTTTGTAGATCGGCTATTTTTGCTACTTTTGTGTGACATACACTCTAAAAACGGATTCATTGGCCATGTAAAAATATCACTATAAAAAAGCTATATTAGCACAATAAAATCTGTGAATATCACTTGTGGGATTATATAAGTTGGAGATGCCAAAATAAATGTGTAGAAATCCAACTGCCCCTCACATGTTCATCTGAAATACAAAGAATGAACTTCCAAAACCTTTAATAAATATAAATGTACAATACCTGGTACAGTCAAAAGGAAGATCACAAATCCACATGTTGCTCCTCTAACATTCATTGTTAGGCCTCTCGGTTGAAGGCTTCAGAGGTATTAAAACACAAACATTACAATATAATTGATCAACAACGGCGCTTTCTTCTCTGTACAGTATGTATGCTCTCTCCCTAGTCCTCCCTAGTCCTAACCCAAAAATGGCTAAAAGGTTTAGGTTAGGTTTTAAAAGCGGTTGATCACCGGATACGGATACCATTCAGCTCACGCAAAGGGGTATGATCGGTGAGAAATATGATGAGAGAGCTAGAACGTATCCGTCTCTGTCGGGTGGAAACCTCATATGTCCAAAACCGTTACTTTTCAGGATTCAAATAAAAAAATAGCAAAAGTGGCAGATCTACAAGCTCAAAATGCGTCCCTTCGCGCCGCGTTTAGAACTTGCAGATCTGCTACTTTTGATGCTTTTGTAGTGTGATCAAGTAGGGTCTTCATTTAAGAAAAAATCTCTCTCTCTCTTTCTCTCTCTCTCTCTCTCTCTCTCTCTCTCTCTCTCTCTCTCTCTCTCTCTCTCTCTCTTTTTCTCTCGACCACAAAGAGCAAGCAAAGCACTCCTGACTCATGCTGACTACATTAAAAGTTTTAACGCTTGCTTGTACTCACCCGATAATGAACTTGGTGGTCAGCTAATTGTCCTAATTTCATATCCATCTGACATTTAACTTTCCCACGACATTAAGACAGACTTCATTCTCTCCACTTCCTCCAGTGACTAACAAAACGCTCGCCTCTCAGGAAACTATGCCTAAACTTTGCCATACCTAAACTTTGCCATATTCCTAAACTTAACCTCAGTAAACTATTCATGAACCTAGCCTTGTTCCTAAATGTAACCTCAGTAAAACTATGCCTAACCCTAAACTTATTTCTAACCTTATCCTCAGCAAAACAAATACAACAATACAAGTGAAAAAAATGGGGGTGAGTGTGTTTTGGGGCGAGTCTTCCGGTTACCAGCACATATGGTATGGGGCACACAATTCACAGGTGCTTTGATGTTGGTGCGGGGTAATTCATTAATAGCCTGGTTCCAGACGAATCTGCCATTGCAAAAAACAGAATTCCCTCGGTGGATCAATAGAGAGGGGGGATGTGTAGCCTGTTTGTGTAGAATGAGAAACATGCAGGTTCGGGTTGTATACTTGACTTTTCCACCCATCCTCACATCTTGAGGGCTACATGTGATGTGAGGTAATCCATGACCCATGCAACTGTGGAACTATTTGGGTGGAACTATCTAAAACAGTGGTTCTCAAACGTTTTAGTCCGTGATCCAACTACATTTTCAAAGCATTTCATTGTATGTGAGGTGAGAGCAATTAGGCCTACAAAGTCTTTAAGTGCCCGAGCATTTGTATTTAGGCACAAAATGTTCCACCATCAAATCAGTCAAATCATCATAGTAGAAATATCAGGGTATATTCAGCCAATAAGAATGACAAGATATTTTATTGTACAACTTTATTCGTGCAGTTCAATTTGTATAACATTTGTATATTGGAATGTTATATGATTTTCTAATGTAATTGTCCTCTATAGGCAAAATAAGTATTCTAAGTATACTTAGAAGAACTAAGAACAGTTTTGCAAGATGTGGCTATACTTGAATGAAGATCATGAATTGGAGAAGATAAAATAAGAATGTTCCCCTAAAGCAGAATGTAAATGTGGAAAATTGCAGGATCTGAACACGTATTTAAACTACTGTACACAATACTTTGAAATTCTCGTCCTACAGGCCTCAGGCTTTGAAAAAGAAACACAGCAAATCATATATAATACTAGAGTTTCGGGGGGCTACGCCCCCCTCAACCCCAGCCGCGCACAGGGCCCAGCGTGGGCGCGTGTATATTGGGGTACCCAAATCGCCGGAGTGAAAGTGTGGAAAAGTAAAAAAACAAAAAACAAAAAAATTAGAAGAAATTATATTTTTTATGTTGCAGGGGGTCCGCGGACCCCCTGCTGGTCCACGCACCCCCTGTGGAGTGTTGGGACGCGCGGGGACCCCCGTGGAAGATGACGGACCCCTTCGTGTTTTTTTTTTATTTCATGAAGGTGGTTGCTTGTTTCTGGCGCTTGTTTTTAGAAAACCTGGCATAAGGCTGGCATCCCGACTGACATCACTGACGTATCCTTGGTATTTGTACTTCCGGGTTGCAGAATGATGACATCACTGTCGAGTCCTTTGGTGTCATGAACCTAGCCTGGTTTGTTTACCAGATTTACCAGGGCAACGTGCTGTGCTGTGGCCGTCGCCGTTTGTTTTTGTGTTTGGGATGTACATGGGACTTGAAGGACGGACATATTGTGATCGAGACATGAGTGAAGTGAAAGTAACGGCCTGGGTGGAACAAAGGAGGTACGTAAGAAGGGGGGGGGGGTTGAAGCAAAGGAGCTGCTGGTGTGTTGTTGTGGAGGAGATGAGTTCAATGGCGGCCGCTCGTGTTGTTTCGGCTCAAGCCGTCGCCGTTCGGTGTCGGTGGTGTGCACGGTAAACGGTACGAAAGTGTTGCACCTTCCGTTTTGTCCGTAATGTCGTGAGTGGAATAAATTCTGTAGCGACGTGGAAACTGTGCAGTGAGCAATGATAGGTGCCCTACGCCACCCGGAAAATCTGCGCGTTTGCCGTGGCTACTGTGTTGGCGACATGTGCTGTGTCGGCGTTGTGTTTACTCGATTACAGAGCTGTGGCTATAGCGTCAGCGGCGCGCGGAAGTAACTTGCCGTTTATATAATTAGATAGATATGGCTGTCTGTCTGTCTTTAATCAGCCTCTCTGCTTTAGTCAGTTGTAATGTCTCAGCTATCTCACCAGGGGGCAGTCTACCTACTACTCAGGTAGTCAGGCAGTCTACCTACTCAGGTAGTCAGGCAGTCTACCTACTCCCTGGGGCTGTGATGGTTGCACAGTGCTTCCCTAAAGGGATATTTCACTTTCAAATATGTTTGGGGTCATTTTAACGTATACTAAGGCTTTTGTGAGGATCCCAGACAGTTTGCTTGATTCAATATTTAGATATTTGATATTATTTTGTATCAGTCAAACCCATTATAACTTCAAACTCCATTTTAACAATGATAGATTAATCGAAAACACCCGTCCTTGGTTCTGGTGATATCGTCCTTCTATCGTGTGAGGGGCCGAATCTTTTTGGGAAGAAATAATATAAAAAATATAAAATAAAATGGACGAAAGTCAGAACGTTTCTCATCTTTTTGTGATAATAAGTCATTATCTTATTATTATTATTATGAGAGAGAGAGAGAGAGAGAGAGAGAGAGAGAGAGAGAGAGAAACAGAATAGATTGATGAGACAGAGACAGAGAGCGCGCCATGGAAACGGAATAGATTGAAGAGAGACATGGAAACGGAATAGATTGATGAGAGAGAGAGATGAAAACAGAATGGATTGATTGGACATCTCAACCTATTGCCATTAACAGGAATCGAACTCTCAACCTTCGGACTAATAGGCTGCAACACTACCTATAGTGCTATAGTTTTGTCCAGGCTGATGTTGTCTGTTGAAGATCATAAACTCTTGCCTTCTGTCATGAACCAAGCCAACACTAAGATCACTCGTTCACAAACCATTTACCAATAGAGAAATTGTATGTCTCCTCGCAACCGAAAACAGTGAAAGCAGCCGATCTACAAGCTCAGAAACACGTTGCTATCTGAAAGGTTTTGATATTGTAGATCGGCTATTTTCAGAATGAAGTATGTCATACGTTGAAAAACGTACTCTCAAATATGCATTTCAGGTTATCTTTACCATTTGCACATGTATTCATTGATACAGTCATTTGTTTGCAATTCAACTTAAATGAAGTCTGCAAGTGAGGCTTGAACTGACGATCTTGAGATTGTGAGGCACTCATTTAAGGGAGACGCCATTGGACCAACAGACAAGGAACTGTGAAAAAGGAGATCAAACAGATGATACAGTTTCACGCAAATAGCTGGAAAATCCTGGGTTTAAGTGTTTTTCAAACTGCTCAAAATTGCGGACAATCTAAGGGCGGAGCTTACTGGTCAAAGCGATAGATGTGTTCCTCATGAGTCAAGGCACAAGTGTAAGCAAGTTTCACGACTTTCGGCCAAACGAGGCATGACTTTTACCTGTTTAAAGTTTGCATTTTCAAAAAATTGCTATAGCGCCCCCCTTTGGCCAATTGGAGTGAGATTGGTTTCAGTGATATTTGGAATGACTCTCTACATTACTGCAACGTTTCAAAGAAATGTGAGTCTTGCATGTATGTGTTAGGGGCAGATGAATAATTTTCATAAAACTGCAATAGTTAAAATCTATGGAATCCCGGGATTTTGAAGCAATCTGCACGAAACGTTTAACACTTGAACTTTGGACCTCTGCCGACATAATGATGTGAGCGGATTTTCCATAAGTGAAAAAATGCAGAAGTTAAGAGCCAATGGCTGTTTTTCATATAATTCAAAATGGTGGGCGATCTAAAGGTCAGAGGTCAAAAGTCAGACCACAAAAGTTGTCGGGCATGAAGAGACGCATGTGTGTATCGAAGTTTCATGGTTGTAGGTCAAACAGGGCATGAGTTGTACCTGTTCAAAGTTGGCACTTTCAATTGAGTGCTATAGCGCCACCCTTTGACGAATGAGTGTGAGAATTATTTCTTGGTAGTTTTTCATGAGCATCTACCATATGGCCGAGTTTCGTAAAAAGCGTATGCACGGTTAAGCCAGAACTGGCAAAAACAAGTATTTTTCAAACTGCTCAAAATTGCGGAAAATCTAAGGGCGGAGCTTAATGGTCAAATCGATACGTGTGTTCCTCATGAGTCAAGGCACATGTGTAAGCAAGTTTCACGACTTTCGGCCAAACGAGGCATGACTTATGCCTGTTTAAAGTCTGCATTTTCAAAAAATTGCTATAGCGCCCCCCTTTGGCCAATTGGAGTAAGATTGGTTTCAGTGATATTTGGAATGACCCTGTACATTTCTGCAAAGTTTCAAAGAAATGTGAGTCTGCATGTATGTTTTAGGCGCAGATGAATAATTTTCATAAAACTGCAATAGTTAAAATCTATGGAATCCTAGGATTTTGGAGCAATCTGCACGAAACGTTTAACACTTGAACTTTGGACTTCTGCCGACAACTTCTAGGCGGCGGAATTTCCATAAGTGGAAAAATGCAGAAGTTAGGAGCCAATGACTGTTTTTCATATAATTCAAAATGGTGGGAGATCTAAAGCTCAGAGGTCAAAAGTCAGAGGGTGAAAGTTGTTCAGCATGAGGAGACGCATATGTGTTAGAGCTCTTCACGGGTCCAAAAAAAACGGACCAAACCCGAAATGGAAATGTGAAATCTGTTCCAATTCCGACCCATTCCGACATTTTTTTCAAATTACAGAACCAAACCCGAGTGGACCCGTGTCATTTTCGTCCGATTCCGACCCGTTCCGATGTTTTTTTCAAATTATAAAACCAAACCCGAGTGGACCCGTGTCATTTTCGTCCGATTCCGACCCGTTCCGATGTTTTTTTCAAATTATAAAACCAAACCCGAGTGGACCCGTGTCATTTTCGTCCGATTCCGACCCGGTCCGATGTTTTTACATTTCTACAGACCCGGACCGTAATTGGACCGGTGAAATGTGTTCCGAAACCCGATTATTTCCGAGATTTCACAAACCCGACCCTGCAGACACCACTTCAAAAAAGCGCATCAATGAAACGATACAAAAATAAATAAATATGCGCAGCGGGCCGCAGAGATGTTAATTTAATATGCGTGACAAAAGGTTCTCTTTGTAAATAAATGTGTACTTTAATAAATAATAGCGGACTTAATGTCCCATGACCCACGTCCGTGTTATAATATTTACATTTTGACGATGCACGTTAGTCAAGTGGAGCTGTGTTCCGTGAGCAGAAAGCTGTCAAGTGGCCTCCAGAAAATAAATCTGGTTTCCTTTCAAAACGATGTGCATTTCAGAATAAGAGTTTTTTTTAAAACTCTATCCTTGTAATGTTACAATTCAACACACGTTTTATTTTGAAATCATACTACTGGAAGTAGAAGTACCCAGGTAGCCTAGTTGAAACTACTTAACTTCACGCGAACGCAGCAGTTTATGTGGAACGGGGGGAGAAAAAAAAAAGAAGTCAGAGACAAACAGTGGGGGGAAATCACGGATCTGTGAGAGTGTCCCGTCGTACACACAAATTAATGAATGGTTGTGACGCCCTGTATGTTAATCTGACGTTAGTAGATTATGTTTTATTCTTGAACATGGCCATGGGTCTGTGGCAGGTTATTTAATATGGGATTTTCACAGCTGCCTTTGACTTTTTCTTAACGGAACGGCGTTCCGGCACCGAATCTTTTACCGGAACGCCGTTCCGGACCGTTCCGGCCCACTTTCACCCCTTCATGATTAAAGCTAGAAACTCTTAACGCAGTTCATCACACAAGTTACACAGCCATTCATGTCGCTGGCTCGCTGCTGCACTAACCTGATCCTAGGTCAGCCCTAAAGCATCACACAAATTAACCAGCAGCCAGCACTGCGTTTAGTGCACACACAGTGCACACGGCACGCCACACAAAGCAGTGTGTGAGGACGAGAGCAGAGCGCAGCGCACGGCACACACAGATTGATTGTTTATTTAATACTTCATTAACAGTTTGCAAAAAAAAAGCACAGAAAGTAGGCTACACACACACAGTCACGCACGTCGCACGCACACTTCGGGTTTTTTCGGATCCACTCGGGTATTACACATAATGAAAGACAGACCCGAGTTCCGAGGTAATGCTGCCCGATTCCGCCCCGCCCCCGACTAATCATGATAAAGACAGACCCGAGTTCCGACAATTTCCGAGGTAATGCTGCCCGATTCCGCCCCGCCCCGAATGATCATGATAAAGACAGACCCGAGTTCCGACAAATTCCGAGGTAATGCTGCCCGATTCCGCCCCGCCCCCGAGTGATCATGATAAAACACGAGTCAGACCCGTACGGGTCTCGGGTCCTCTCGGGTAATTTCGGAATCGGGGGGCCCGTGAAGAGCTCTAATATGTGTATCCAAGTTTCATGGCTGTACACTAGGTCAAACAGGGCATGAGTTGTACTGTTCAAAGTTGGCATTTTCAATTGAGTGCTATAGCGCCACCTTTGGACGAAAGATTGTGAGAATTATTTTTTGATCGTTTTTCATGACCATCTACCATATGGCCGAGTTTCATAAAAAGCGACTGCACGGTTCAGCCAGAACTGCGAAAAGTGGCAGAAGAAGAAGAAGAAGAAGAAGAAGAAGTGACAGAATACTGCCAATATCAAAACAGGTACAGAGCTGAGAGCTCTGTCCCTGTAATGAGAAATATTATGGAATTATGGTCATTATTTTTTTCATCACATTGGCGGAAATGGACTTGAATAGTCTCTCTTTTGTCACCGTAGGCCTATATGTATTTGCATCCCTGTAGAGGCAGAGCTGCAACTGGCCATAGCTCAGATGTTCCCATAAACAGGATCAGAGTCATTCTCTTCTGTGGAGTCAGAGCTGCAACTGGCCACAGCTGAGATGCTCTCATAAACAGGATTAGAGTCAATCTGTTCTGTAGAGGCAGAGCCGCAACTGGCCACAGCTGAAATTTTTGCTGGGTCAGTGTTGAACTGGGGGAGATATAAACATATAGAGAGTATGCACAATTGCACATGCGTCACTTTTCCACCGGGACACACCCCCCTCATCTAGAATGAGTGGCAAAACATTGCCACTCATTCTAGATGAGTGGCATCTAGAATGGAAGCGCTCGTTGAAAATCACTCAACAGTCCTGTGTACCACCTGTTTCTAAATTGTACATAATGCAGGAGGCTGCAGGACGTTGCATTATTGAAAACGAGCGCTTCCACAATCTGACAAAAAAATTATCACCTGCACGGAATGTATTGACAGAAAGTAGCTCATAACATGAGGTGGATCTTTATGAAACAAAAACTTTGCAGATAGAAAGAGGATAATTCAAGCTTTTCGTATAGCTGCCATGTTGGTGAGTTTAACGATGTTTAATACAATCAAATAGGACTTTTCTGTTTGGATGTATGGGCTGTCAAGGCCAGAAAGTTGTTTTTTTTGCCACTCAGTAGGCGTTCCCGCATAACTTCCGGGTACGAAGATGTCACGCGCATAGCCTCTATATATTCATTCATTCAGCAGTAATATTTGTCGTTGTATTTGTCACTGTACACATTTGCACATAGTACATGAAATGAATCTTCTGCATTTACCCATCTTGATTATTAAGAGCAGAGGGCTACTATACCTGAACTGCTGGTTCTCCCCTGTCTGGCTGCCTGGAGGCTCTCTTTCTTCTATGGAAGAGAAACACAGTTTTAAGTCAGTCTGTGATTTACCTCATTGAATTTGACAGAAGTGTAAAGGAAAAGCTAAATGTACAGTATATCACCTGATCCACAGTAAGATGAAGACGGACATGATGGCCAGGAGAACAGCTACGCAGATTCCTGCAGCTGCAGCTACTGAGGCCCATGGTGCTGGGGATCAGACGCTCAAATTAAAACACTGACAATGAGAGCCTGACTTACATAGGAATTTATGGATCTGTTATCAATAATGAAAAATGGGAAATCAGCCATCCAACATATTTGTAGACGGAAATCTAGCTGTTGAAAGATATATTTTATATTTTAGGGTTAAGGTTAGGGTTAGGTTAGGGTTATGTTATTTAATTCTTATTTTTGCCTGATTTTACCGATTTTTTTATCAAAAAATTAATTACAAAAAAATTAAAAAACAAAAAAATCCCCTAAAAAAAATTGTTGCAAAATCGATTGGGTGGGCCAGCTTTCTATGTGGGTGGGCCACGGCCCACCCAGGCCCACCCATGGCTGCGCCCCTGGAATATGCTGTAGCGGAAGTTTTTAAATCGACATCCTGCTACTATAATGGACGTAAATCGATGTAAACTTCCGCTACAGCATATTGCCCCAACTAACTCCACACTTTCTCTTTATAACTTTTCCTCTGCTGTGTGTGTGTGTGTGTGTGTGTGTGTGTGTGTGTGTGTGTGTGTGTGTGTGTGTGTGTGTGTGTGTGTGTGTGTGTGTGTGTGTGTGTGTGTGTGTGTGTGTGTGTGTGTGCTTGTGCGTGGCTCTGCTATGTGTGCCTCGACTTTGTCTTTGTCGACACAAGGCATACCAAAACGCTCACCCCAAAACACAGTCGCCCGGGACAAATCCAGCGGTATTCACCTGGTATTCCTAAACGTAACCTCAGTAAACTATATGCCTAAACCTAACCTTATTCCTAAACGTAACCTCAGTGAAACTATGTCTAACCCTTAACTTACTTCTAACCTTATCCACAGTAAAACAAATACAAGAATACAAGAACCGCTGACAGCTAAAATCAGTTTGTGTACCTCAGTCGGTGTTGGAGGCGGAGCTGTCTGGGTATGAGGAGTGTGTGTTGCCATGTTCGCTAAGCAACTTTGGCCTACTTTTGAGACCGATATTCAGTACAGCGTTGCCATGTCCGCTAATTATAAGTGATTTTGGCTACTTTTATAAAATGGTCTCTCTCTCTCACACACACACACACACACCTTGCGTGAGTACCTACATGGCTGTACACAATGGGGGAGGTCTAGTGAGTTGATAACAAACACACAGACAGCGCGGCGCAACGTTGAATAATAAGCAGCTGCATTTCTTCTCCTTATACTGTATGGATCACTGGTGGAACGTAGCTGTGAGGTGGCTGTGAGGTGGACCCTACGGCAAGCGGCCCAGAACTTCTAGTAGTTTTTATTTATATGATTTTTATATTATTATTTGTCAAAAGACTTTATCTACACAGTAGCCATAATTTCCAGGCTTGTTATCCTGACCTTGGGTAAAATGAAAATGTTTTATCTACTTACATTGGACATCTATAAAGACGAATGATGAGTTTAAGTGTCCATATTTATTTGAAGATTGACAATGGTACGTCCCGCTGTCCTTAGAGCTGATGGAGGAGAAGTTATACGTTTCATCTGGTCCCTGATGCAGTGTTGCGTTCTCCTTGTACCAGGTGTACAATTCTTTCGGGTTGGCATCACTTTCACAAGTCAGAGTCAGTGGACTACCCTCCTTTATCACAGCAGAGGGTCTCACTGATAATGAAGCATTCTTCGGACCATCTGCAGAACATGATTTTAACATATAGATTAACTTTAAATAAAGAAGAAAAGAAAAGAAAGAATCCATTGGCAGGATTGGTAATCAACCTCAAACATGTTCAATGATCGATAAAGTAGTTGGTGTACTGTATTAATCATTATATTCTTCATTCATTTAATCATTTTTTATGCTGAGTATCAGGCCACAGTCACAAAACAAATACAACTGTGATTTGAGGGTCAACGCATGAACAGCACAACTTAAAAACAACTCACATCTGACGGTGAGAGTTTCTTCTGGAGCTCTGACATCCTCTTGACCTTTAACAGCACAGGAGTATTCTCCTGCATGATGACTGCTGACTGGGTCTAGAACCACATAGTTCTGTTGTCTCTCTGTGAGGTTTAGAGCCTGTCCGTTGTGGTACCAGATGTAGGTGGAGTTTTCAGTCAGAGAACAGTTGGTCTTACAGGTCAGTGTCACATTCTGTCCTTCTGTCACTGTGGGAGGAGTCAATGTCACCCGCAGGTCTAGAGGATGCCATGAATAAATAAAATAGAAACATCATGATTATTAAAGTCAGATTATTAATTTACTTACTACGGGGATGTGTGCTTCTGTTTCTGTTCAACAGTACCTGTGACAGTCACAATTGTATTGATAGATATGAGAATGGTGCTTTAATTGAATTTATTTTTTGTTATGTTTTTGCATTTTTTTCAGAATATCTATCTTCAAGCGTGGGATAGGAGGAGAAGGATCACTTATAAGTTATAATAGATTAACTTTCATTTTGATTAACTTTATATATTCTATGTGCAGTTCTCTATGAATGTATGTACTGTATGTGTCTTTTTCAAAATGAGGTTGTATTATGAGTTGCTGGCTGGGTGTGGACTGGAATGCTTATGTTTTATCTTTTAGTTTTAATTGGTGTGTCTGATAATCCCATGTGGGATGGGTCAAGAAATTGTCCAGACACGAAAATAAAATATTCATCCAAAAACATATTCATTCATTCACACACACACACACACACACACACACACACACACACACACACACACACACACACACACACACACACACACACACACACACACACACACACACACACACACACACACACACACACACACACACACACACACACACACACACACCTCATGTATTTCCTAGATGTTAAACAGAATGCACTGATGGAGCACCTAATGAAATAGTTACCTGTGACAACCAATGTGACTCCAGGTCTACCATAATATTTCCCATCTGGTTTGTTTGTTGTGAACCTGAACATGTATTCTGCTGAATCAGTCTCTCTCATGTCTCTAATCGTCAGGGTACAGCTGTCCCTTTCATCACAGTGGTACTGCACACGACCTGCATACTCAGAGTCCTGGGACATATCTATATAATGATACTCTGTTGTTTTAGACGTGAACCAAAATCTGTGTGTGACGTTGTAACCTGCATTGGATGGGTAACTGTAGGTGCAGCTTATTTGCACAGTTGATCCCTTAATGGCGCACACATGATGAGAGTTGTAGGTTACTCCCCAGACATCTCCACACTGTATCACTGTAACACAGAACATATACTTTAATCATTGTCATAGTCAGAGGACAGAAGATGCAACACTTTACTTCGGGTCTATAATGCATTATAATCGCATTTATAATGCATTATAATGTGCTTATAAGGCCTGTTATAGCGTTAGGCTTATTTGAAATTGCAAGTGTCACTTCTTCCCCGGCCTAGTGGGAATGTGCATGCAAAATTTCACGGAAATAGTGCTGTGTTCGTAATTTGAGTTATTGTCTCCGCCAGGCCGAAGGCATGGCAAGAGTATGTTTTACCCACCATCCGTCTGTGTGTGTGTCCGTCCGTGTGTGTCATTCTGTCTGTGTACAGCTAATCTCTGGCACCGTTGGCTTGATCGTAGTGAAACTGTGCACACACACTCCCTGGATGCCAGAGCAGAACGTCTGCCCCAAATTGTTCACACTTACAGTGATGAGCTGTGGATTTTGAGCTAGGGGGGCTCTATTTCATGACGTCACATGCATGTCACGTGCACGTCACGTGCACGTGCATGCGCACGCCTGTGCACATAGCCGATCAGCTCAGTGCTAGTTGAAATACTGTATTCAACATGTGATTTTTAATGTAATTATATTTCTTATTATTTAGTTGCATTGTTAATTTGTTGTTTTTATTTTTGTTTCAATTAATTAAGTATTTTAATTTCCTTTCAGTTTTATATAAAAACCCTTTACATAGATTCACCCACACATAAGTACTTAAAATAATCCGTCAACTTGTCTTTACTTGAATTACTTTTTTATAAGACTTACATTGCTTTCAAAACAGTGTTTTTTAAAACAAGTAAAAAATAAAAAATACACTTTTGCTATTGCATTATTTTGTATTTTTACTACAGGCGAGAGGCTGCGCTACCGCGGTGCGAGGGGAAAGAATCGAAAGTACCATAGCGTTAAGGAGAACTCCTTCTAACACTATGGACCAGAGCTAGACAGGGATAACTTCGTGAGTGTCTGGTAGGGGCTACAGCTCTTGTTCTTGGGTCCTCTGCTAAGCGATTAACCTTTTCACACTCCATGGCTTTTCTCGAGTAGCCTAATGTTATGCAAAGAAAGCAGCCAGGTTGAGGCCATTGTTTAAGGTGTTAAAGGCTTGCCGCTGACTGTGCGTGCTGTGCGTGCTCGCGTGTGCATGTGGATTTCCCAGCCCCCAGCCCCCATAGTAGCTTCAGACCTACAGCTCATCCCTGCACTAGACTATACCCGGTGAAGTGTGCAGGCGAAAGTAGTTGCAAATGTGGGGTTATTGCGAGGAGAACCGGGCACAGAGTTTTGCTGACACGACGGTATAGGTCACAGAGGTTTGTCAAATTATAGGAGGATGGGCCTTTTATAGCGAAAACAATTTTTTTGACAGTACTCCAAAATCTCCAAAAAGTACACCCGTAATCCCCACAAATTGGAACACACTATCTCTATAGTCATTAAACGAAACAGGTCTTTCAGATTTTACATATTCCATCCTGATTGGCTAAAATTGTCTTCCAAAGTTTGCAGGAGGTCTCAGTTTTGAACAAAATGGCTCAAATCATGAACACAGTGTGCAATTTCCGTGAAATCTTGCACACACATTAGGCTGAGGAAGAAATGCAACTTGAAATGCTTCAAATCACCCTCATGGTTTACCTACACTATAACTGCACCAATCTGTGTAAAACTTTGTATGCACACTCTCTAGAGGCCAAGGAAAAACCGAGAAACCTTTGCCCTGCATTTTTCACATTTGCCTTTTATAGCGGCACCAGGAGGCCGACGTATGTAAAACTTTTTTTTGATATTAAGCCTTCAGATTTAATCTAAATTTCACGCAAATCGGTGCACCTGATCTCTATGGTCATAAGATCAAGACGGATCTGTTTGATTTATCATATTCCATCCTGATTGGCTAAGATTGTAATTCTAAAGTTTGCAGGAGTGGCCCGTTTTGAACAAAATGCCGCAAATCATGAACACAGCGTCTGATTGCAGTGAAACTTTGCTCGTACATTTACACTACGTTGAGGAACAAAAGCCACCCTTTTAACATTGCCCTATTATAGCGCCACCAGGAGGCCGAGTTTTACAACACTTTTCTTTTTTATTTTACTCCTACAAATTTTGTCCAAACATCATGCAAATCGGTACACATTATCTCTATAGTGAAGTAATTAAGATCGTTCCGTCCGATTTTTTATATCCCATCCTGATTGGCGAATTCCGAACATTGCTGGCCCACAATAACCTACCTGACCTGGCAGAGACCTGTGCTCCAAGGAGCACTTTTTCTAGTCCTGTTTAAAACCAATAAATCAATCAATCCTGCAAGCTTCTGCTCTGTCATCCAGGGAGTGTGTGTGCACAGTTTCGCTGAGATCTGGCCAACGGTGCCAGAGATTAGTTGCTCTAAGACAGACGGACACACACACGGACGGACGGACAGGGCGCAAAACATAGTCTCGGCCACGCCTTCAGCCTGGCGAAAACAAAAAATAAATAATATGTAATGTAATGTAAGATGATTCATTATTTGTCACTGTATGTTTGCACATAGGTGAAATTTGTCCTCTGCATTTTATCCAATATATATATTGACACTATACAAACTATAGCATGGCAGGTCGCATCTGTCTAAATAACATGCTATCTAAAATACAATTTAATCTTTGCACAAGACTGCATAGTGGTCCTGGGCCATGGCGTGACGGTCCAGATACCCTAGGCTGCAATATCAGCTTGACAGTGTGCCGCAGGTTCGACTCCCGTTCCCGACGGCCTCTGAAGCGTGTCACCCCCCATCTCTCTACCCATTTCCTGTCAGCCTACTTTCACTATCCCTCTCTAATTTATAGGCATGAAAAGCCCCAAAAAGATCTTTAAAAAAAAGACTGCATGGTGAAATGAGCATTTATGGAAATTAAATATTTCAGCATCTGTAGTCAAAGTGAAGACAACAGATTCAAAATGTCTCCCAAACAACCACTGACTTAAAACATTTGTAAAGAACAGTATTTCAAAATGTCAAGCCTTTTTTGTCAGAGACCAGCTAAACGCATTAATGATGATACTTTATTCAGTTCATGTGGTAAAATGTATCCTGTAGCTTCACATATTGGTATCTTCCCTGTCATTGTACATTCTGAACTCCTCTGAAACACATTATAGTGTATTATTTTTTATTTGAGATGGCGTAAAATGCTGTACCAGACCTGTTCTCTAATAGCTTGCTTTGTTTATCCATTTACAGTAAACATGTTCATTTAACTCATTTACTGTATTGGCCAGACGGAATTAAACACATGTATTTTTATTTCTGATATATTTATGTATGACAACTTCAAAATGTTACAATTTAATTAAACATTTATGTTAACCACATTAACTCTGGCATTCAATTTAGGCAAATTTGTTAGAATTTGTTAAATCTTTTCAGAATTTTCAAACTTAAAAATATATATATATATGTTAAAACATAATTGTAACCTCATAAGGTGTCTCACTCTGACGCCTTTGTCGTACGAAGAAGTATGAGCTTAAATGGGTAAGAAAATGTCCCTCACATTTATTTATTTTCCTACAAATCAAACCATGCTTCTACCGTAATTAAACATTTAAGCAGAAACTCTTATCCAGTGCTTACTAACAAGTTCCGTTCGTATGAATTTACCATTCTCTGTTAGAAAGGTCATTATCTGTCCAGTATAACATTTGACATTTGACATGATATCACGTCATCACATCACAACATCTGAAATACAAAGAATGAACGTCTAAAACCTTTAATAAATATAAATATAAATACCTGGTAGAGTCAAAAGGAAGAGCAAAAATCCACATGTTGCTCCTCTAAAATTCATAGTTAGGCCTCTCCTCTCAGTTGAAGGCTTCAGAGGTATTAAAACACATTAGCTGGTGGATAATGTATACTGTATACGAGCAAATATTACAAAATAATTCATCAACAACGGTGCTTTCTTTTCTGTATGTATGCTCTGCTCTCTCCCTACCCTTGTCAAAAATGACTAAAATGTTTAGGCATAAGGGGCCCGAAAGAATGTTGCCTTTCAAAAAGGAGTAAATGAACTTGCAGAGCATGCAGGCAACTTGGATTGATACCACCGAGGTTTACCACAGGATACGGATACCATTCAGCCCACACAAAGGGGTGTGATGGGTGAGAAATATGATGAGAGAGAGAGCTAGAACGATTCCGTCTCTGTCGGGTGGAAACCTCATATGTCCAAAACCGTTACTTTTCAGGATTCAAATTCAAATATAGCAAAAGTAGCAGATATACAAGCTCAAAACACATTGCGTTGCGCCACATTTAGAGCTTGCAGATCTGCTACTTTTGATGCTTTTGTGTGAGGCTGTAGGTTTCTGCCCGACAGCAATGACATGTGTAAGAAAAGGAAAGAGAGCTAAACAATAGCATGGGCCTAACACGCCACCTAGACCACAAGATAATAGCAAACACAGGAAATCATCATAGTGCTATGTTTGAGGATGTTTAGAGGAAGCTTGGTGATGCAGAGAAACTTAGCAAGGGTTTAAACCTGTCCAATAGTGTCCAATTTGGTGATGCAGGAAGTAAGACACTGTAGGTTGAATGCTGGCCTTTAGAGCGCTTTAGCAATCCCAGCCTCAAGCAAGCACACATGCAATGCACTGTATTAAGAGGTAGACTAATTTACTGGAGTGGTGTTATTAAGACTTGCCTTTAAAAGTCATATACAATCTTGTTCTACAGTTTATCAGTTGTATCTTTGAATTGCATTTGGTTACATTGAAAGTGTCCCAATGAAACCAAAGTATAGTGAATGTTCGTTGTACAAATAATTACAGTTAAATCATCATAGTAGAAATCTCAGGGTATAGTCAACCATGAAGAATGACACGAGATTATATAGCACAACTTTATTCACACAGTGTCATTTATATAACATTTATATAATTAAATGTAATATGACTTTGCAATATAAATGCTCTCCATAGTCTATAGAAATATAATAAAGAGAATAGACCTGAAAGATAAGAAATAAAAGTCTGCACACTGTGACTTTGCAAAAGCTCCCAATCAAGGCTTTATTATAGATAAATCTATAATTAATTAATTGGGATCTTTTGCAAAGTCACAGTGTGCAGACTTCTATTTCTTATCTTGCCTTAATCCACTGTTGGTCCTGCACCTGCCGTCCAGCGGATGTGTCAGTTTTATTCTTTCTATACCTGAATGAAGATCATGACTTGGAGATAGATAAACATAAAATAAGAATGTTCCCTTAAAGCACATGTGGGAAAACTGCGGGAATTGAGCATGTGTTTGCACACAAACAAATGTCACCTGTAAACCTGTGATTTGACAATAAAGATGATGATCCAAGTTTGTGCATCAGATTAAATTGTGATTCTGATGTGTTGTATTTACAACTGTGTGTGTATATCATACAATACTTCAAAAGCCTCCTCATCGAGGCTTCTGGCTCTGAAAACACAGTATATGTATGGAAACACATTTCCGCCAATTTGATGAAAAAGAAAAAAAATCCTGGAATTTAGAATCTCAAAATAATGAGAAACTTTCTCAAAAAAAAAATGAGAACCTTTAGCAACTCATTATTTTGTTACAGAGCTGTTTTCATTACTTATGAGAGTCATTTTGAAATACTAAACCATTTTGAGATACAGTTTTAAGAAAGTTTCTCATTATTTCGACGCACTCATTTTTTTAAAAGTTCATCATTATAATGTTTTGCAGGATCGGGTTCAGGAACCAGAGTGCTCTCTTGGAATCCGAAGGTTCCCAGTTCGATCCCCGGCTCCAAACTGGCTTCGTGTCAAAGTGTCCTTGAGCATGACACTTAAACCCTAACTGCTTCTGATGCCTGGGTGGTGCCTTGCATGGTTGCCTCTGACGTTGGTGAGCGAACGGTTGTAAAGAACGTTGGACAAATGCTCAATATAAATGCTGCATTTGGAGAAGCTTTATCATTATTTTGAAATACTGTACCCTATTTTTTTCATCACATTGGCAGAAATGGACTTGAATAGTGTCTCTTTTGTCACCGTAGGCCTACATGTATTTGCATCCCTGCAGAGGCAGAGCTGCAACTGGCCATAGGTGAGATGTTCTCATAATCAGGATCAGAGTCCTTCAGTTCTGTAGAGGCAGAGCCGCAACTGGCAAAAGCTGAGATTTTCGCATAAACAGGGTCAGTCTTGAACTGTGGGAGATATAGACATATTAATTCATTAATTCAGCAGTACAATTTTTCATTGTATTTGTCACTGTACACATTTGCACATAGTACATGAAATTAATCTTCTGCATTTACCCATCTTGATTATTAAGAGCAGAGGGCTACTATACCTGGACTGCTGGTCCTCCCCTGTCTGGCTGCCTGGAGGCTTCTTCTATGGAAGAGAAACACAATTTTAGGTCAGTCTGTGATTTATGTAATTGGATTTGACCAAAGTGTAAAGGGAAAGCTTAGCTAAATGTACAGTATATCACCTGATCCACAGTAAGATGAAGACGGACATGATGGCCAGGTTAACAGCTACGCAGATTCCTGCAGCTGCAGCTCCTGAGGCCCATGGTGCTGGGGATCAGACACACGAATTAAAACACTGACAATGAGAGCCTGACTTACATAGGAATTTATGAATCTGTTAACAATAATGGAAAATGGGAAGAAATCAGCCATCCAACATATTTGATGACGGAAATCTAGCTGTTGAAAGATATTTGAGAAAAGAACACACAAAGATCAAATTTAAATAGAATCATTGGGAACATGTTATTGGAATTAGAAGTTCGGGTCTAATTTGTTTTTTGGTAATTTGGTTATTTCTTTAATTATGCGAAGTCTGGTGACGTGAGGCTGATAATAGCCCGCCAAATATGTTACATTTTTTAATTTTAAAATAAAAAAATTAAAAAATTAAATTTGGGCTTGTTTTTAACTTAAAAACAAAACCAAATTTGATGTGCCTGCCCAAGGCTATTTATTCCAGCCCAATGAGTTTTAAAATAGCCCAATTGGGCGGAAAACCGCCCAATCTGGCAACACTGCCTGCCGTCTACTGTGCTGTGTGCAGTGAGTGAAACGGGGAGGGGCTACTGGCAGCATGTTGTGAAACGAGACCGTCAGTAGGGATCTTATCTCCAGGAGGATAGATTCTATAGCCCAAAGGGACAGTCATGGGTTTTATTGGTTGGTGTTGGTTGTCAGGGCAATATCACAACCAATCGGTGGACGGCCAACCAATCATGACCTGTTCCGGAGCCTTTTTTATCAAACCCGCCCCCTTTCCACAGCCACGCCCCCACCGTATTTCCTTTATAAAAACAGAAGTGCACGCCCACATTGAACTACATTCCATTCAGGCCGTCTCTTGGACAGTGCACACACTCTCAAAAATGGGAGCCATCCAACATATTTGATGACAAGAAAAGTACACACAAAAATAATATTAAAATAGAATCATTGGGAACCTGTTATTGGAGTTGGAAGTTATATGCTGTATTGGGAGTTTTTAAATCAACAGTTTTTATTTATATGATTTGTACAGTATATTACTATTTGGTAAAAGACTTTATCGACATAGTAGCCATAATTTCCAGGCTTGTTATCCTGACCTTGTGTAAAATGAAAATGTTTTATCTACTTACATTGGACATCTATAAAGACGAATGATGAGTTTAAGTGTCCATATTCATTTGAAGATTGACAATGGTACGTCCCGCGGTCCTTAGAGCTGATGGAGGAGAAGTTATACATTTCATCTGGTCCCTGATGCAGTGTTGTGTTCTCCTTGTACCAGGTGTACAATTCTTTCGGGTTGGCATCACTTTCACAAGTGAGAGTCACTGGACTAGTACCCTCCTTTATCACAGCAGAGGGTCTCACTGATAACGAAACCTTCTTTGGACCATCTGCAGAACGTGATATTAACACAGATTAACTTTTAAAATAAAGCATATATTTATATTCATAATAATAATAGTTCTCTATTTAGTAAAACAGTGTACACCCAGGCCTATACCTGTTTACCACAGTTGGTAAAATTAAGATGTTTTATTTACTTACACTGGACATCTATAAAGACGAAGGACGAGTGTATGTGTCCGTATTCATTTGAAGATTGACAATGGTATGTCCCGCTGTCATTAGAGCTGATGAAGGAGAAGTGATACGTTTCATCTGGTCCTTGATGCAGTATTGTGTTCTCCTTGTACCAGGTGTACAATTCTTTCGGGTTGGCATCACTTTCACAAGTCAGAGTCACTGGACTACCCTCCTTTATCACAGCAGAGGGTCTCACTGATAATGAAACCTTCTTTGGACCATCTGCAGAACATGATTTTAACATAGATTAACTTTAAAATGAAGAGAAAGAAAGAATCCATTGGCAGGGAATGTGAATGTGTAGTATTCCTTTGTAATCACTGTGCAGACATGGCCAAACAACCTCAAACATGTTCAACGATCAATAAAGTAGTTGGCGTACTGTATGATTAATTATATTCTTCATTCATTCGATGCTATGAGGCCACTGACACAAAACAAATACAATGATTTGAGGTTCAAAGCATGAACAGCACAACTTAAAAACAACTCACATCTGATGGTGAGAGTTTTTTCAGGGGCTCTGACATCCTCTTGACCTTTAACAGCACAGGAGTATTCTCCTGCATGATGACTGCTGACTGGGTCTAGAACCACATAGTTCTGGTGTCTCTCTGTGAGGTGTAGAGCCTGTCCGTTGTGGTACCAGATGTAGGTGGGGTTGTCATTCAGATTACAGTTGGTGTTACAGTTCAGTGTCACCTTCTGTCCTTCTGTCACTGTGGGAGGAGTCAATGTCACCCGCAGGTCTAGAGGGTGCCATGAATAAATAAAAAAAGAAACATCATGATGATTATAGTCACAATAGATTAATCTACTTACTACAGGGATGTGTGGTTCTGTTTCTGTTCAACAGTACCTGTGACAGTCACAATTGTACTGAGAGATTATGAGATTGGTGCTTTAATTGAATTTCTTTTTCGTCATATTTTAGCATTTTCAGAATATCTTTATAAAGTGTGGGATAGGAGGAGAAGGGTGTCTTATAAGTTATAATAGATTAACTTTCTTTTTATTAACTTTATATATTCTTTGTGCATGTCTCTATGAATGTATGTACTGTATGTGTCTTATTCTAAATCAGATTGTATTATGAGTAGCTGGCTGGGTGTGGACTGGAATGTTTATGTTTAATTTAATTTTAGTTTTAATTGGTGTGTCTGATGATAATCCCATGTGGGATGGGTCAAGAAATTGTCCGGACACGAAAATAAAATATTCATCCAAAAACATATTCATTCATTCATTCATTCACTCACTCACTCACTCACTCACTCACTCACTCACTCACTCACTCACTCTCTCTCGCACACGCACACGCACACGCACACGCACACACACACACACACACACACACACACACACACACACACACGCGCGCGTGCACTGCACACACACTCGTATTTCCTAGATGTTAAATAGAATGCCCTGATGGTGCACCTAATGAAAAAGTTACCTTTGACAACCAATGTGACTCCAGGGTGACCAGAATATTTCCCATCTGGTTTGTTTGTTGTGAACCTGAACATGTATTTTGCTGAATCAGTCTCTCTCAGGTCTCTAATCGTCAGGGTACAGCTGTTCCTTTCATCACAATGATACTGCACACGATCTGCATACTTAGAGTCCTGGGACATATCTATATGATGATGATTCTTTATTTTAGTGAACCAAAATCTGTTTGTGACTTTGTAACCTGCATTGGATGGGTAACTGTAGGTGCAGCTTATTTGCACAGTTGATCGCTTAATGGCGCACTCATGATTTGAGTTGTAGGTTACTTCCCAGCGATCTTCACACTGTATCACTGTAACACAGAACATATACTGTCTTTAATCATTGCCATAGAGGACAGAAGATGTTTCACTTCAAGATGTAACACTTTACTTAAAGGTCGGGTCTATAATGCATTATAATGCATTTTAATGCGCTTATACGGCATTACAACACTTATCATGAATGTTTATAATCATGTATAGCAACTTATATCAACGTTTATGATTGGCCTGTTATAGCGTCACCATGAGGCTGATTTGTAATTTCAAGTGTCATTTCTTCCCCGGCCTAGTGGGAATGTGCATGCATAATTTCACGGAAATCACACGCTGTGTTCATAATTTGAGGGATTTTAAATCCTGCAAACTTTGGAAGCCCATATTAGCCAATCAGTATGAAATATGAAAAATCGGACAGATCCAACTTGATCACATGACTATAGAGATACTGTGTACCGATTTGTGTGATGTTTGGACAAAATCTGTAGGAGTCATATAAAAAAAATGTTTTACAAAAATCGGTCTCCTGATGGCGCTATAACAGGCCAATCTGAAAAATTTGAAACAGAGCTTCTGCTCTGGCATCCAGGGAGTGTGTGCACAGTTTCGCTGCCATCTGGCCAATGGTGCCAGAGATTAACTGCTCACAGACAGACGGACTCACACACGGACACACGGACGGGCAGGGCGCAAAACATAGTCTCGGCCACGCCTTCGGCCTGGCGGAGACAAAAAATAAATAATATGTAATGTAATGTAAGATGTAATTTATTATCTGTCACTGTATATTTGCACATACGTGAAATTTGTCCTCTGCATTTTACCCAACATATATGTTAGAAGGAAATTGGAAAACCAGTGAAATTGAAAAAGGAGCGCTCGTTTTCACCCCCCCTCGCTTCCCCGTTTGTTATCGATTCACTTTGATTGCGACTGGTGACGTTAATCTGTCTATATAATCAACACACTTGTTACTAGCTAATTCGTGTGCACAAACGAGCACGCGTGCGAAAGTTTCACGGGACCGTGCCCGCTCGCCTCACCGCCCCTCAACTTCTCCGCGGCGCGCGTCCCAAATATTCGCCCGCCTCTCATCGAAAATGAATTACTTAGGCGCTTTGGCCGCTTGCCGTGTGAAAGGACCTTTACTCTGCTCAGTTTGGCTAACCTCTTCATTATCCAACCTGTCATAGAATATTTCTCTCATATTATCCATTTTATTTTCAGCGCTCCTCAGTGTTCGCCTCACATCAAAGCCACGCATCGCGCCAAAACGAGCATACCTTTCCAATTTCCCAACGAATGCCAATCTCCCTGCGACATATACATTGAAACTATAGAAACTATAGCATGCCAGGTCGCATCTGTCTAAATAATATGCTATCTAAAATACAATTTAATCTTTGCATAAGACTGCATGGTGGGCCTGGGACGTGGCGTGACGGTCCAGGCACCCTAGGCTGCAGTGCCAGCCTGACAGTGTGCCGCGGGTTCCACTCCCGTTCCCGTATTTTAAAATGCCAAGCCTTTTTTTGTCAGAGACCAGCTAAAAGCAGTAATGATGATACTTTATTCAGTTTATGTGGTCAAATGTATCCTGTAGCTTCACATACTGGTATTCACTGTCATGGTACATTCTGAACTCCTATGAAACACATTATAGTGTATTATGTTTGATTCGAGAGGGCGTTAAATGCTGTACCAGACCTGTTCTCTAATAGCTTTTATCCATATATAGTAAACATGTTCATTTAACTGTATTGGTCAGATATAATTAAACACATGTATTTCATTTTAGGCAGCATTAATTTCTGATATATTTATGTATGACAACTTCAAAATGTTACAATTTAATTAAACATTCATGTTAACCACATTAACCCTGGCTCTAATTTAGGCAAATTTGTCAGAATTTGTTAGAATTTTACAAAGATTTTCAAACTGAAGGGAAAAAAAAACATTCTGTTAAAAAATAATTGTAACCTCACAAGGTGTTTCACTCTGACACCTAGTATGACGAACGAAGTATGGGCTTAAATGGGAAAGAAAATGTCCCCCACATTTATTTATTTTTTCTACAAACCAAAAAATGGTTCTAATTTCAAATTTAAGCAGACACTCTTTAAAACCGTTAATCAATATAAATGTACAATACCTGATAGAGTCAAAAGGAAGAGCACAAATCCACGTGTTGCTCCTCTAACATTCATAGTTAGGCCTCTCCTCTCGTTTGAAGGCTTCAAAGGAATTGAAAAACATTAGCTGGTGGATAATGTACATTCGAGGAAATATATTACAATATAAATGATCAACAACGGTGCTTTCTTCTCTGTACGTATGCTCTCTCTCTACCCTTGTCAAAAATGCCAAAAAGGTTTAGGCATAAGAGGCCCTTTTACTCAGTAGTTCAATATGGTATTTGAATCTCCGAAAGAATGTTGCTTTTCAAAAAGGAGTAAATTAACTTACAGAATATGCTGGCAACTTGGATTGATACCACCGAGGTTGATACCTGATACGGATACCATTCAGCTCACGCAAAGGGGTATGATGGGTGAGAAATATGATGAGAGAGAGAGCTAGAACGATTCCGTCTCTGTCGGGTGGAAACCTCAAACAGGTGCAGCAACTTTGGCCAGTTTCACTTTCAAAACCTCTGCAACATGCATGTCACACAAACAGAATGCAATGCTTTTTGTTGATATAACAAGTTTGTTACAGAGTCCTATCCACAAATCCACCATTTAACTTCCACAATCCACATTATCAAAACCATTGGTGTTATGTGCTGGATTCGAACCAACATCATCTCGGATCACACGCTCCATGCAGGAGGTGTGGAAGGAAAATGGCCAAAGTCACTGGCCACCTACTGTATGTCCAAAACTGTTACTTTTCAGGATTCAAATTCAAAAGTATCAAAAGTAGCAGATCTATAAGCTCAAAACAAGTCGCGCCGCATTTAGAGCTTGCAGACCTGCTACTTTGATGCTTTTGTGTGACGCTGTAGTGTGATCAAGTAGGGTCTTCATTTACGAAAAAAACAAATTTTGTAGATGGGAGGTTTCTGCCCGACAGCAACGATGTGTAAGAAAAGGAAAGAGAGCAAAACAATAGCATGGGCCTAACACGTCAACAAGACACAAGATAATAGTAAGCACAGGAAATCATCATTTTGAGGGTGTTTAGAGGAAGCTTGGTGATGCAATTTAGCAAGAGTTGAAACCTGTCCAAAGCATTTGTTGAAAACGGTGTCCAATTTAGCTCATCTATAAGCTCACAACGCCTCACAACGCCTCACGCTACACAGTTGTGTAGTTACGAAGAAATCAAAAATAATCGCTACATCGATTAGAAATTGATAATTCAAAATATGCTCCTCATTGACTTACATTGTACAGTGAAACAGCTCTCTAAGTCATTCTTTTATCAGTGTTGGCAAGCACTCTAGTATTCTGCTGGTGAAGATTGATAGGCCAATCTCTGTGCAAGAGTGAAACACACACACACACACACACACACACACACACACACACACACACACACACACACACACGCACACACACGCATGTGGGCGCACACGCACGCACGCACGTATAGACATTATGTGACCCCTATTATAGTGCCACACCCAGTGGCAGGTGAAACTTCAGAGGTGGAGACTGGTGGGGGGAGGGCAGGGGCTGAGGTGGCTGCACTGATGGAAGAAGTGCTCACATTTTTTACTTAAGTAAAAGTATCGACACCCTATTGTAGAAATAGTGTGTTACAAGTACAAGTTCGGTATTCAACATTTACTGGAGTAAAAGTACAAAAGTATTGCCATCAAAAGTACTCATTATGCTGAAAGTACTCACTAATTACTAAGAGCAGAGGGTGAGCAAAGCGATGTGTTGTGAGCTTGTAGATTGGCTATTTTCAAATTGCCAAAGTATAGATATAGTTCTGAAGTGGTTTTGTAATAATAATCAAAATTTACGAAGTAACTAAAGTTTTCAAATAATGATATTTGCCTTTGAGGTGTATAGTGGACTAGAAGTAAACGTATTGAAAATACTCAAGTAAAGTAAAAGTACCTCAAATTTGTATTAAGCACAGTACTTGAGTATAGGCTACATAGTTACTTTAACCTTGGTAGAGGGAACACATTGGTGATGCAGGAAATAAGAGGCTGTAGGTTGAATGCTGGTCTTTATCTGCTTGTGCTTCAGCAATCCCAGCCTCAAGCAAGCACACATGCAATGCACTGTATAAAGAGGTAGACTAATTTACTGGAGTGGTGTCATTAAGACTTGCCTTTAAAACTCATGCAGAATCTTGTTCTTCACTCTATCAGGGTTCCTTGTATCTTTGAATTGCATTTGGTTACATTGAAAGTGTCCCAATGAAACCAAAGTATAGTGCATTTTCATTGGTCAAATAATTCCAGTCAAATCATCATAGTAGAAATCTCAGGGTATAGTCAACCATGAAGAATGACACGAATTATATAGCACAACTTTATTCATACAATATAACATTTATACAACATTTATATAGTGAAATGCAATATGACGTTGCAATATAAACGCTCTCCATAGTCTATAGAAATATAATAAAGAGAATAGAATTGAGTGCCAAAACGTTTTACAGGGTGTGTGTATACACAGTATATAGAAACACCTTTCCGCCAATTTGATGAAAAAGAAAAAAAGATCCTGGAACTTAGAATCTCAAAATAATGAGAAACTTTCTCAAAATAATGAGAAACTTTAGCAACTCATTATTTTGATACAGAGCTATTGTCATTACTTTGAGATAGTCATTTTGAAATACTAAACCATTTTGAGTTTCTCATTATTTCGACGCACTCATTTTTTAAAGTTCATCTTTATAATGTTTTACATGATCGGGCTATGGAACTAGAGTGCTCTCTTGGAATCACAAGGTTCGCAGTTCGATCCCCAGCTCCAACTTGGCTTTGTGTCAAAGTGTCCTTGAGCATGAGACTTAAACCGTAACTGCTTCTGATGCCTGGGTGGTCCCTTGCATGGTTACCTCTGACGTTGGTGAGCGAACGGTTGTAAAGAACGTTGGACAAATGCGCAATATAAATGCTGCTTTTGCAGAAACGTTGTCATTATTTTTAGATATTGTATGTTCTTTTTTTCATCACATTGGCAGAAATGGACTTGAATAGTTTCTCTTTTGTCACCGTAGGCCTACATGTATTTGCATCCCTGCAGAGGCAGAGCTTCAACTGGCCATAGCTCAGATGTTTCCATAAACAGGATCAAAGTCCTTCTCTTCTGTGGAGTCAGAGCTGCAACCAGCCATAGGTGAGATGTTCCCATAAACAGGATCAGAGTCCTTCTGTTCTGTAGAGGCAGGGCCGCACCTGGCCACAGCTGAGGTGTTCGCATAAACAGTATCAGAGTCCTTCTGTTCTATAGAGGCAGGGCCGCACCTGGCCACAGCTGAGGTGTTCCCATAAACAGGGTCAGTGTTGAACTAGGGGAGGTATTAATTCATTAATTCAGCAGTACAATTTGTCGTTGTATTTGTCACTGTACACGTTTGCACATAGTAGTACATGAAATTAATCTTCTTCATTTACCCATCTTGATTATTAAGAGCAGAGGGCTACTATACCTGGGAGGCTCTCTTTCTTCTATGGAAGAGAAACACAATTTTAAGTCAGTCTGTGATTTATCTCGTTGAATTTGACCAAAGTGTAAAGGGAAAGCTAAATGTACAGTATATCACCTGATCCACAGTAAGATGAAGACGGACATGATGGCCAGGAGAACAGCTACGCAGATTCCTGCAGCTGCAGCTACTGTGGCCCATGGTGCTGGGGATCAGGGACACAAATTAAAACACTGACATTGAGAGCCTGACTTACATAGAAAAATAGGGTATCAGCCATCCAACATATTTGATGGCGGAAAACTAGTCATAATTTCCAGGCTTGTTATCCTGACCTTGTGTAAAATGACAAATGTTTTATCTACTTACATTGGACATCTATAAAGACGAATGATGAGTTTAAGTGTCCATATTCATTTGAAGATTGACAATGGTATGTCCCGCTGTCCTTAGAGCTGATGGAGGAGAAGTTATACGTTTCATCCGGTCCCTGATGCAGTGTTGCGTTCTCCTTGTACCAGGTGTACAATTCTTTCGGGTTGGCATCACTTTCACAAGTCAGAGTCACTGGTCTACCCTCCTGTATCACAGCAGAGGGTCTCACTGATAATGAAGCATTCTTCGGACCGTCTGCAGAACATGATTTTAACATACAGTATAGATTAACTTTGAAATTAAGAAAAGAAAAGAAAGAATCCATTGGCAGGGAATGTGAATGTGTAGTATGCCTCCGTAATCACTGTGTGGAGCATGGCCAAACAACCTCAAACATGTTCAATAAAGTAGTTGGCGTACTGTATTAATCATTATATTCTTCATTCATGTGTATGCTGAGTATCGGGCCACAGTCACAAAATCAAATACAACTGTGATTTGAGGTTCAAAGCATGAACAGCACAACTTAAAAACAACTCACATCTGACGGTGAGAGTTTCTTCAGGAGCTCTGACATCTTCTTGACCTTTAACAGCACAGGAGTATTCTCCTGCATGATGACTGCTGACTGGGTCTAGAACCACATAGTTCTGGTGTCTCTCTGTGAGGTGTAGAGCCTGTCCGTTGTGGTACCAGATGTAGGTGAGTTTGTCAGTCAGAGAACAGTTGGTCTTACAGGTCAGTGTCACATTCTGTCCTTCTGTCACTGTGGGAGGAGTCAATGTCACCTGCAGGTCTAGAGGGTGCCCTGAATAAATAAAAAAGAAACATCATGATTATTATAGTCACAATATTAATTTACTTATTACGTTACCAGTACCTGTGACAGTCAGAATTGTATTGATAGATTATGAGAATGGTGCTGAATTTCTTTTTCGTCATATATTTGCATTTTCAGAATATCTTTATAAAGTGTGGGATAGGAGGAGAAGGGTGACTTATAATAGATGAACTTTCATTTTTATTAACTTTATATATTCTATGTGCAGGTCTCTATGAATGTATGTACTGTATGTGTCTTTTTTTAAATCAGGTTTATGAGTTGATGGCTGGGTGTGGACTGGAATGTTTATGTTTTTGTTTTAATTGGTGTGTCTGAAAGAAATTGCCCGGAAACGAAAATAAAATATTCATCCAAAAACATATTCAAGCCCATAATATTCATTCATTCATTCACACACACGCACGCACGCACGCACGCACGCACGCACGCACGCACGCACGCACGCACGCACGCACGCACGCACGCACACACACACACACACACACACACACACACACACACACACACACACACACACACACACACACACACTCTCGTATTTCCTAGATGTTAAACAGAATGCACTGATGGAGCACCTAATGAAAAGTTACCTGTGACAACCAATGTGACTCCAGGGTGACCAGAATATTTCCCATCTGGTTTGTTTGTTATGAACCTGAACATGTATTCTGCTGAATCAGTCTCTCTCAGGTCGCTAATCCTCACGGTACTGTCCCTTTCATCACAATGGTACTGCACACAACCTGCATACTCAGAGTCCTGGGACATATCTACATGCTCCTTTGCTCCTGTTGTGACCCAAAATCTGTTTGTGACGTTGTAACCTGCATTGGATGGGTAACTGTAGGTGCAGCTTATTTGCACAGTTGATCCCTTAATGGCGCACACATGATGAGAGTTGTAGGTTACTCCCCAGACATCTCCACACTGTATCACTGTAACACAGAACATATACTGTAATTATTGATAGTTAGAGGACAGAAGATGTTCCACTTCAAGATGTAAGACTTTACTTAAAGGTCGGGTCTATAATGCATTATAATCTCATTTATAATGTATACTAATGCGCTTATAAGGCATTACAACACTTAATATAAATGTTTATAATCATTTATAACAACTTAAAACAACATTTATAATTGGCCTGTTATAGCGTCACCAGAGGCTGATTTGAAATTTCAAGTGTCATTTCTTCCCCGGTCTAGTGGGAATGTGTATGCAAAATGTTACGGAAATCACACGCTGTGTTCATAATTTCATCAATCCTGCAAACTTTGGAAGCCCTTATTAGCCAATCAGTATGAAATATGAAAAATCTGACAGATCCGCCTTTATCGCTTGACTATAGAGATTGTAAGATGTAATTCATTATTTGTCACTGTGTATTTGCACATACGAGAAATTTGTCCTCTGCATTTTAAAAATAAATATCACTATAAAAAAAAGCTATATTAGCTCAATAAAATCTCTGAATATCACTTGTGTGATTATATAAGTTGGAGATGCCAAAATAAATGTGTATAAATCCAACTGCCCCTCACATGTTCATCTTACATACAAAGAATGAACTTCCAAAACCTTTAATAAATATAAATGTACAATACCTGGTAGAGTCAAAAGGAAGAGCACAAATCCACGTGTTGCTCCTCTAACATTCATTGTTAGGCCTCTCCTCTCGGTTGAGGTATTAAAACACAAACATTACAATATAATTTATCAACAACGGTGCTTTCTTCTCTGTACAGTATGTGTGCTCTCTCCCTAGTCCTAACCCTTGTCAAAAATGCCTAAAAGGTTTAGGCATAAGGGGCCCTTTTACTCAATCATAGTTCAATGTGTTTTTTCTCCGAAAAAATGTTGCTTTTCAAAAAAGAGGTGTCAACCTCTTTTTTGAAAAGCGGATACGGATACGGATACCATTCAGCTCACGCAAAGGATTATGATGGGTGAGAAATATGATGAAACTAGAGAGAGCTAGAACGATTCCGTCTCTGTCGGGTGGAAACCTCATATGTCCAAAACCGTTACTTTTCAGGATTCAAATTAAAAAATAGCGAAAGCAGCAGATCTACAAGCAGATCTGCTGCTTTTGATGCTATTGTGTGACGCTTTAGTATGATCAAGTCAGTGTTAATTTTGTTGACTAAGACTACTAAAAGACTAAAAGATTAAGATTTTGATCTTTATTCGACTAAGACTAGACTAAGACTAAACTATTTCAATTGATTAAAATAGGACTAAAACTAAATGGTGTGTTATTCAAAAGTCTAAGACTAAGACTAAATCTTTGCTGTCAAAATGAACACTCGATCAAGTAGGGCCTTCATTTACGAATTTGGAGATAGGAGGATTCTGCCCGACAGCAACGACATGTGTAATGAAAGAAAATGAAAGAGAATAAAACAATAGCATGGGCCTAACATGTCACCTAGACCACAAGAATCAAGATGAATAGCAAACACAGGAAATCATCATTTTGAGGGTGTTTAGAGGAAGCTTGGTGATGCATAGAAACTTAGCAAGAGTCGAAACCTGTCCAAAGCATTTGTTGAGAACAGTGTCCAATTTCTAACTGCTTATATGATGTCTTTGCATAGTAGTGTATATTTGTCTGTCATTAAATGTTTCGATGAATTGAGTACAAAGGACCCCAATGGAAACAAGCTATAGACTTTCTTGAGTTTAAAATCCTCTTAGCAAACCTTGTATTGAACCGTACTTTCCTATGCTTTTGTTTTTGGTAATTATCAATTGATTGATTGAAAGTATTCAATCAATCAATCAATCAATCAATCAATCAATCAATCAATCAATCAATCAATCAATCAATCCACACACACATTGTCCACATGGGACAGACATATGGACACACAGTTGAGGGTGGTCCACTAGTGCAGGGCTCTTCAACCTATGGTGTCCTCAGTGTTACTACAGGGGGGGCCGCCAAATCTTTGTGCGATTGGATCTTTTTGTTTTTTACCACTTGAACCCTCGCATCTCCATTCCCTTGGGGAACATTAGCCGAAAATAGCTGATCTACAAGCTCGCAACGCCTCTCAGCGCCTCACTCTACACAGTTGTGTACAGTAGTTACCTTGCCATGATGTAACTCCCAAAGGTGGACAAGAAATTATTTTTGATTTCTTGTCCACCTTTGGAGTTACATCATGGCAAGGTAACTACACAACCCAAACCTCTACCAAAGTGGTCTTGCCCTTTAACAACTTAAACACTCAATATTTAGTAAACTTGACCTTTGGCTTTGGTCTGCTCTTTTTTTTTTTCATCTACCATTGTGAGCCTGTTGATCTGCTATTTTCTGCGAATGTTCCCACCGGAATAGGTTCAGTGGTTAATGTAAAAAAAGAAGAAGAAAAAGGATAGGATAGGGGGAAAAAAAATCCTATCACACAAGATTTGGCCTTTTGCCTTAGTTGTAAACTTGTAAAAAAAAAGCTTACAACTTATTTCCATTGCGGTCCTTACATATTAGATGAATTAAGGCATTAGATCTAATGTATTCTTTCATATGCATTTACATTATTTGTTATACATAAGACAATATGACATTAAATGCAGTACCTTGATGCACCACATCATTCGACACATTTCATGCAAAATGTTGTTTTCCTCTGGATGAGGCCTGTGAATTCAAACCGACCAATGGGAGCACGGCATATGCAAATCTCTGCTGATTTACCCCGCCCCTCTTTGATAACCGACCAATCAGTGTCTAGCTAGGCCGGGGTTTGGAAGACAATCAGTGTTGCCATGTCCGCTTATTATAAGCGACTTTGGGCTAGTTTTTCTGGTAATTTGCTTTTAAATATTGTTTAGTTGCGGGTTGTGGTTTTTTTAGCTTGTTTTTAAAGTGTTGTTATGTGGGCTTGCTTTTTTATTTATCATTGTTTAAACCAGTTCTCAAACATTTGCATGTCAAGGACGCCCTGAATGAAAGTATTTCTCTGCAGACTCCCATCTGAAATGATGTTTAACTTTCAAAATATATTCCAAATATTTAACTTTTAAATTTGAAGATATTTTTGAAAATAGCAGATCAGTCGTAGATCGGCTTTTTTCAAATAGCCAATAAAGTGCTCATATATGGCTCTCTCTTAGGCTTGTTTTCATAGACCTGGCTACTTATTTCTCTCACAAAACCTGGCAACACTGATGAGGACAACACAACAGCGGTGCATTCAAACCAAGTATGGCTGCGGACAAAGATATTGATGAAAACACTCACAATAGACGGTAAGAAAACACTGAAAATAATAGGTGTACATTAATACACAGTGGTGTTTTCGTGAGTAAATACAACACTGAATATAGGTGTGTTTATAACGTCAACAAACGGCCATGCAAGGCGCCTGTAGAACTGAAGCTGTGAGTGAAACAAACGTGTTTAAATGTAGCTTTAGCTTTGTCTGTCAACAGCTTTGGAAGGGCTGCACGATGACAGCTGTTTCCTTGTTGTCTGTTGTCAGCCATCCCGAAAAATGAAAGAATTGGGTACATTTATGCCACTTAGAACTTTGGTTACACAAATAGTGGTTGCAGCAGATAATTCCAGGAACATTTCCTTGGTTTACATTTGATCATGGGCTAATAATGCGAGGTCGGTTCACGTTAAACTTAAAGGTAGTTAGGGTAAGTGATTTTCTTTGGTCAAAATAAGTGTTAAATAGCTCTATATTCTGATAGTACTCATTGATATAGAGTGTTTGTTCAGTAACAGGAGAGAGAATGTCTCTCCTGCTCTTTAGTAAACAGAAAAATGCATTTTTAGGTCAGGATACCAATTTTATCCAATCAGGATAGAGAACTCAAGACAGGATACAGATTGAAGAAGTGAAATTGGAAGTGATGACACGAGACGACAAGAAATGAGCAGACACAATTGAAACTCAAACACTATAAAAAATGAAGCTGATAAACCTGAACCTATATGCCCTGAACATGTATTTTCTGTTTATTAAAGAGCTGGAGAGACAGGGAGACTCCTGAACAAACACTCTATAGCAATGATTGCTCTCAGAATTTAGAGCTTTAACAATTTGTAACAAATCTTTTCTGTTTTAACCGAAAAATATCACTTACCCTACCTTTTTAATGGAACTCAATGTTTTGTGAAGGCGACAAAAAGCAAATCATGTGCTCAACCTAGCCTCAAGACTATTATATTTTCACATTTGCATATTATAGATGTAAAAGTCAGACTCGATACAATACATCTATGATATAGTCTTGATCCAAGGCTATGCTCAACTCAACCATACCCACTTGAACCCCAACATCCAAATTCTGAGGGTAACATATTACCCAAAAATAGCCGATCTACAAGCTCACATACAACAGTGAATTGCGATTGCCCTGTGAGCTTGTAGATTGTAGACCTCTTCAATATGGCTTTCCCCAGCTAACCCCCCCCCCCCCCATTTTTCATCATTCCACTGTTTTTATTGATTTTATTTCTTATAGCCTTAGCCTTTTCTTAGTGTTTTTTCCTAATTAAGTAGTTTTTCTTTTGTTGTTTTCTCCTCCCCCCCCCCATGTAAAGCGTCTTTGGGTACTTAGAAAAGTGCTATATAAATTTGAGATATTATTATTATTGGCTATTTTTGACTAAGAGATTTGGTGTAGAGGGAAAAGAGCAGTCCAAGTATAGAGCCAAATTCCTTTTTACTAAGTCTATAGGCAGTAGTACAGTTAGGCCTGTCACAATCATTACATAATCGTCTAATCGCAATTAATTGACATAATTGCATTTTTTTTTAAACTGTTCACACAATTTTAAATATTAAAATATACATTTTCAAATGTATAAAATGATTAGATAAGTCAATTTCTTATTTGTCATATCTGCCCTGTGAAATTTTTGATTACGAAGCCTAAAAGGCAAACAGAAATGTATTTTATTCATGTGTTCCAATGCTCAATGCCAAACACACAATTAAATCGTTAATCGCAATTATTTGTTTGACAATTAATCGTCAATTTAAATGTAATCGTGACAGCCCTAAGTACAGTGTGGGCTCTAGCTGTATTATCATGTTTGTGTGTGTACAGTACACGCCATATTCATTCATAATAACGTTATGACATGCTTGTCTGTGTGTGTTTGTTCTCATATTAGGGGTACAGTGTGCAGCATGGTTATCAGTAACGATGAGACACCCAGCTCCTCCCGTCCTGGCCGTCACACTATCATCTTCGACCCTGATTTCTTTGTGGAGAAACTCCGCCACGAGAGTCCAGACGTCTTCCTGGAGTCGGTGCTCAGTAACGTCACACGCCTCATTGACCTGCCGGGGACGGAGTTCGCCCAGCTGCTGGGAGAGGAGAGTCCCAAGGCCCACAGTGGAGGAAACGGAGGCTTCTTCCGCTCTCTGAACTTCCTTAAACGCAAAGGTCAGCAGACCGATCAGCAGAAAGATGCTATGTCATAATTTAATATTTTGTTTTTGGAGATAGCACTCAAGGTATTCTTGCTTGGGTAATTGTGTGATGCCACAGACATGTGCTGCAGTGTTGTGGAGCTGGAATGCAATCTCTCCCATCGTTTAACCATATATTTAACCCATTAAGACCTGAAGCCGATTCTACAAATATCTTCTAAATCCCAACAGTTTTCCGAAAAACGTCTGTTTCTATATCAGTGGTGCTCAATCTTTTTCATGTCAAGCAGGACCCCCAAAATGTTATGTATTTGGCCGCGGACCCCCATAAAAATATATTGTTCCAGGGACCCCCAGAAGCAAAGATTTGAGTTAAAAATGTTCGCTTTGAAAATATATATATTCAAAGATTTGCACACATTTTCAAGATTTTTCAAAAATAGCAGATCTACAAGCTCGTAGTGTGGCACTCGGTGCCGCGCTATGAGCTTGTATATCTGCTATTTTTGAATAGCCCAAAGTGTAAAATAATGCTTTTTAGCTCAAATCTAAAAATGACACAGTTCCAGGTCTTAATGGGTTAAGGTTCTGTCTTATCGTTATCATAGGCTTTACCTGCCTCAACCTCCTCGCTCGATCGTTGTGTGTTTGTTTTGGTACTGTATCGAGCATGTTGACATGTAGGCATGATTGTTTATATACTGAGATTCTGTTTTAGTCTAAAAATCTAATTCAATTATTCAGTATGTTAGTTTCTTGTCCTGTCCTGTGAGGGGACTTGAAAAGCTGCAAAGAAATCTGTCAGAGATCTGCAATGGAATGTGCTAGTTTTTCTTTTCTAATTTGAATGCACTCTGTCTGTTCTTTCTGTCACTGTCACAGATAAGGGGATAGTCTTTGGGACACCTCTGACAGAAGGGAGCATCGCACAGATCTACCAGCTAATTGTTTACCTCAGCAAAAGTGAGTATAGACCAGTCAAAGTTCACAGGCATTTTGTGATTTTATGTGTTGTAGTTAACTTCCATTATTCATACAGAGATTACATTTTAAAAGAAATAAATATGGTCATTTACTCTGACTTTTAAACCGTATGATGGACCACTGAGAAGGATTTTATTTATCTGAGCACTTTCAGTATGTAAAGATTTGCCGACTGATTTCATTTGGATTCCATGCAAGCCAGCATGTCTTCTTTAAAATGTCTGCACCGAAACAAGCAGATCTACAAGCTCACAACAACACGTTGAGCTGCGACGTGTTGTGAGCTTGTATAACGGCTATTAGTTATTTTAAGATTAAAGAGTATTTTAAATGGTAAACTACCAATAGAATACATGTTTAGAGGCTTCTTCAATAAACATGAATGGTCTCAGAAATTTTATAAAAGCAAAAGGTCAAAGCGTCAATCTGTGATTTCTTCAACTGGTTTATGCTAGAACAGTAGCAACATAGGTTTACTTTAGAACGATAATACCTACAGTAAACATCATTACATTTTCAGTCATGAGATTTTATTTTGCTTTATTCCATGAGGACAGACAAAGATACTGAAAATATATTGTTGTATATAACATGTGAGCTGGTCTATTCTATTAGACCAGCTCTAAACATGTGATGCCATTCAGTACAGAACAATAAAGCACACGTAAACTCCTCCAAACAGACACATTATGAACTCAATTCAAACAGTTATATAAATAAGATCTACCGGTAAATGGAATGCGTAGCTACTTTATATGAACAAATCTCAACATAGCCAAAGAGTCAGTTTCATTCAGTAATCTGTGTTGCCAAGCATCAGATTCATATTTATTTGTAATGTTTTTAAAAACAAGGCAATGTTCATAAACTACAGTATAACAGACTTTTTACAGACAGCAGTCAACAGACAAAGAAGTATAAGACAAGAAATAGGTGTGGTCTCAGTGAAGCAAACGGTCCTTAAAACGTGTGCTTATCTTGGCACGAATGCAGCGGAAGGTAGATAATATCGTCATTGTCCGGCACCACCCTAAAGCATTGCAACACTCTCAATAGACCCTTTTCACAAACATGGCAAACGTAGGTCCACTTTATCATAGCAGTTTCTATATCTGTGGCAAGGTGCAACAAAAGTATGTCTGCTATGTTTGTAAAAACGTTTTATTTCCTTGATCCACTCAGGTGTTCACACTTACATTCACACATTCTCTTTCACACACAGAGCTTACCACATCTCTTCTAGTTTTCAGTTTCATATACAAGTTTGCTTTAACTTTAAAATCCTATTACTGGAAATATGCAAAGAAAAGACTGGCAATATCCGGTACCAATAATCAACATAATGTACTATGGCCAGAACAGCCCATATTAATAATAATGTTATTCTTCGACACATTTTCAAAAACGTGTAGATTGGCTATGGCCAAAATAGAGACTCTATTTAGAGTTGGTTATCAACTGTTGATTTATCATCAATGAATCTGATTGTTTAATCAGATGGTCTACTTTCTGTTGAGTTTTTTCAAAACCAGAAACATTTCATTTGACCTTGGTGACATTTGGTGCAGTCAGTGAATGATTGAAACAGACCCCACTGACTCCTGTCCAGTGTTGATTTTGTCAACTAAAACTATGACGAAAAATGTTCGTCGACTACCTTTTTCACTGACAAAAGCTAAATAAAAACTCAATAAAAACTAAGCTATGATGACTAAAACTAAGACTAAATAATATATTGACAATTTAGTCAACAAATAAAAACTAGACTAAAATGTTAGGGAGGTACTAGTGGAGAAGAGATCCAGTAAAACTAAGTCATTTTATGTTTGGTTGCGCTCGGGTGTTGTGCTCTGAAAATAGCAGATCTACAAGCTCATGACACGCTGTGAGCTTGTAAATTAGCTATTTTCAGCATGCAACTGAGTGTAAAATCAGCCATTACGACGCCATCAAGGCCCACCAACATACCTTTTAGTCGACTAAATCAACTATAGATTTAGTCAAATAAAATCTTTTCAGATGACTAAAATATGACAAACTAAATGGAATTTGCTGTCAAACTCAACGCTGACTCCTGTGTCCATCCATCCACCCACCCATCCAGACCTCCACGTGGAGGGGTTGTTCCGGGTCCCAGGGAACAGCCTGCGCCAGCACGCCCTGAGGGAGCTCCTGAACAGTGGGGCTGATGTGGACCTGGAGTCTGGGCTCTACCATCCCAATGATGTGGCCACTCTGCTCAAGAACTTCCTGGGAGAGCTGCCTGAGCCTCTGCTCACTCACAGACACTTCCATGCCCATCTCAAGATAGCAGGTGACACACACACACAGGCTACGTTCTTGTGCTGGCCTCACTTCTGTTTTTTTAGAGCTCTGTAACTTTATTTGCTGTTATAAGTGGTGCATTGGTGTCTGGAGACGTGGGTATCGTCAAGGTGGTCCATGCCCATGGCATTGGGGGGGGATAACACAATAAGCTGAGGGCATAATAATGTTTTTTGATTTTGGAATATAATATCAACATGCATAACTATTATGGTGCTGCAGGGGTAGACATTAAGGGAAATTTGCACTCTGGGCAGAGCCACAGCAGGTGGCAGAAATCTTTACAAATCAGTACTACAGGGAAATGGTGTGAAATTATTAGATGTTAATGTTTTAATTGTATTTTCAAGGCATTATTTTCACTGGCCCCACCGGGCAAGTGCTTGGTGCGTTCTGCTGGCCCGGACTTATATAAATAAATAATGTATTGTATTGTTGTCTTCTAATGGTATGATGATGGTGATGATCATGTACTTTATTAATTCCCAGAGGGGAAATGCACATTATTGCCAGCACAAAAACAACACAATACAGATATTAAACATAGGGTGTCTGCCCTGTGTTTTAAAAAGTAAATCATCATTATCAACATTATCAATATTCTGCTTTTTCAAAGTAGTGCTATAGAAGTCCTAAATATGTTATGTTAACAACCTTGGTTTTCACTTTCACTGTAGCTTTTGTTACATATGGGCTTGCAGGAACCTTTTGTCAGTCCTTGTTAATATGCTTCAAATGCAGCATATTTCCAAATGGCACTCATGCTGTTAATCCGGCAGTTCCGGATAAATGTTCAGCCAGATCACACTAGGCAGAGATGGAAAGAGAAAGTTGAAGTTCAATTATTTGACTCATATTTGTCACTGAAAACCATTCGTGAAAGCTCTGTGCACTTTAGCAATTTAACACCCGCAAACTACAACATTGTGACAGCTAGTCAAGTGAGGAGAGCTGAAGACAGCACTGTGGGGGGGGGGGGGAGGGGGGCTGATACATGTGAGAAACGAGGTGTGTGTGCGTGCGCGTATGTGTGCGCGTGTGTGTGGGAGTTTCCTATGTCACTGCGGAATGAGAAAACTGCAGGTTGTTTTCTTGACCTAGGCAGAGTTGAGAAGAGTTACAAAATGCACAGCTGGTGTCGATAGTGTGGCAAATCAGCATAGAAACCGTTTCAAAATGTCATTATCATTATGCTAGGGAAGGGAGAGATTGAAAGAGCTAGTGCAGTCATTTGAATCTTGTCCAGAGTACCTCATAATGTATTTGTCAATTGTCACTCAATACCAAAGGCTCTATGCATGCTCTTGTCATCTTTAGCAAGTTAAGTAATCCCAAGACTTGGTGCGCTCAACCCACAGAACTTAGATCAGTGCTGGAGGAAGATTATAAACATACAATTCCCACTCACAAAAATAGGTTTGAAAGCTTTAATGTACCGCAGGGCAGGCAGCAGTACAGTGTTTTGTATAGTGTGTGGATCTTTAGCAGGTTAACGGGTCCACAAACTACGTATAACACTGACAGCTAAACAAATTCAGTGAGGAGAGTTGAGGTGTGTGTGTGTGTGTGTGTGTGTGTGTGTGTGTGTGTGTGTGTGTGTGTGTGTGTGTGTGTGTGTGTGTGTGTGTGTGTGTGTGTTGTCGTCTGTCGCTGTGGAATGTCAAAACTGTTTTCTTGACTTTTACACTATGCAGTTGAAAGGGTCGTAATGAGGGTCAAAATGGTGGCTTGGATTGATAAGTGTGACAAATTGAATTGAAACAGTTTCAAAAATGTATTTGTAACAAGTGTAAAAGATGTGCTGCACTAGTCTCTGTATAACCTATACCTTCTGAAGGTATACGCTATACAGACTTAATTCATAAAGGGTTCCGTGGCTGAAAGGCAAAAATATGTGTGGACGACCGTCACTGGATGTTTCATAGGTGTTCTTTCCTTCCTACATAGTCAGTGCAGGTGGTGATAGCCCACCCCCCCCCCCCTCCATGACTAGTAAACAGGGTGTGCTGTGCAATGTTATTCATTTAAATTCTGTAACATTTTAAAACAGTAGAAAAAGTAAACAAAAAAGTAAACTTTTAAAACATACTAACATTAAAACTATTAACAGGAAGAGGGTCTGTGTGTAATGAATATACAATGACATGTTCACGGCCGTATTGTCCTTTTTTAACTGACACGTCCCTGTTTGTGAAGATGATAACCGATAATCCATGTCATGTCCCTCCTCCAGACATGACTCTGTTCAACGAGCAGGGCAACAAGACGTCCGCGCCCGACAAGGAGCGTCAGATTGAGGCCTTGCAGCTGCTCTTCCTGCTGTTACCCCAGTGTAACCGCAGGCTGCTCAAACTGCTGCTGGGCCTGCTCTACCACACCGCCAAGCAGCAGGACAAGAACAAGATGTCTGCCTCCAACCTGGCCCTCATGTTCGCCCCACACATCCTCTGGCCTAGACATGTAAATATTTGTAATAAGTGATTGCCGTGTGTGTGTGTGTGTTGATGCTTTTTTGATAATGATTGCCTAATATGGTTTACTGTGTGGATCATGATAATGATGATTGTTAGAATGGCAATAATAAGACTTAATATAGTACTTTTGAAATAGCTGCTTCCCATACAATTAAGAATCCGACCAGATAAATTATAGAATTTATAAAACTTTTACTGAATTTGAAAAACTTTTACTGAAGGTAAAGCAGGTGTATTTGTATAGAACATTTAATACATAAGTTATGGTGCTCTGAATAGTCGTCCAAAGGCATTCAAAAACAATGAAAGCAATACAATAGCCTATATGTAGTGAGAGTTTTAGTTTGTTTTTTGTCTGACATCAGTCTATATCCATATACTGTTCATATCGTCTCTGTCGGGTGGAAACCTCATATGTCGAAACAGTTACTTTTCAGGATTCAAATACAAAAATGTCAAACGTAGCAGATCTACAAGCTCCCTAAACGCGTCGCTTCGGGCCGCGCTTAGAGCTTGCGGCTCTGCTACTTTTGTGTGACGCTGTAGTGTGTTCAAGTAGGGCGTTAATCTACGAAAAAAACGCAAGTTAGAATATGGAGAGAGGAGGTTTCTGCCCGACAACAACGATATACAAAAAATGTAAATTTGCCATGATTTGTAGCACGTATTATCGACACGGTTACCTTTTCACTGCATCCTCATACAGCATTGCATTGTGTTGGAGTGGCCTGTGTTTGTTTCTCTAAGTAACCACTGTTTGACCCTCACACCCTCCAGATGACAGCTGCTGACCTGAAGGACAACCTGAAGAAACTCAACAATGGAATGGCCTTCCTCATCAAACACTCCCAGAAACTCTTCAGGGTAACACACACACACACACACACACACACACACACACACACACACACACACACACTCTAACCATATTACAGTACAGCAGAATGGCTTGCTCATCTGTATATCTGTGTTGTTGTAATTTTTCTTTTATCCATTAACAAATGTTTTTTTTTATCATTCCGTTCCAATTGGGGAAATGCTGAATTTCAGCTTTATTAAGAACTAAATTAACCCAAAACATTCTTCATAGCGCTTTCAAAGGAAAAAATAAATACACAAACGTGACACATGGATTGTCAAATTATATGTATCATTTTGCTTTGAAAGGAGGATTGATTATCACACCTCCAAGCCTTGATAACGTACTGAAGGCTTGGAACAGCATGGCTCTTTTAATAAAATGGGATAGCATACAAATACTAGCCCCCCCACCCTCCTAGCATCTGGATACAGGCCATATGTAGTTTGCTTTGTGTCCCACTGAGAGTTTATTGTTCCCTTTGGCTCCGTTTTCCACTGCCTTTTATGCAGGTGCCAGCTGTTAGGCCAAGTTAATGGAACGGAGCCAAAAGAAACCGTTTCAACATTCTGGCAAAGACCACACGTCATGACCAATGACCATAATTCTAACGTCGTATGGCAGAACTGCGATTTTAAACCCAATATGCTTAGTACAAATGTAATTCGTTTTGGTAGTGTATTGTAATCAAGAATGAATTGTACATGTATATTACGCTCGTACGGAAAATGAGGTATACATAATGAATGTGATCATTATTTTAGCAAAATTTCATGTACATAAATCCAAATTTAGTCATTCCAAACCTTTTTTTTATTGTGTTTGAGATTGAAGCCAAGCAGTACATTAAAGCAATGTATGACTTAAAAAATAAGAAAGCTGCAAGAACTGTCCTTTTTGTGTTCACTCTTTAATGTTTTCTGTTAGTAAATCCCCCTGGCTCTGACAATGTTGTATTGTTTGTATTAATAACTGTGGTGACCACATATCCTTTTGTTAAAATTTGTGAGTCACTCCTGGACAGACTGAAATAATTGACGCTTGGTTGCAGGTTGAAAAATAGAATGTCCACTCCAGGTTTAGTTAGGTTTCAAATTAAAGCTTGATTTATTTTCTTCTTTTACAGAGATGCATTAATGAAAAGAAAACTAAACTTGCAATCGAATAGAACTTCTTTGCGTGCTAGAGATTTATTTTGTCCTATTTTAAAGACTGTGTGCTTCTCACTCTGTTACGCCCCTAGAATGACGCACTTGTCCTTTATAAAGAGACCTGCCGGGGGTTGAGCACATTACAGCCATTAGTAGAGACACACCACAATACAAGGCCAATAAATAAAATAATATTATTAAATATAAAGAACTGGCTCCTACAATAACTTCTTTGTTTGTATTGTATCATATTGTACTGTATGTCATGATTGTTATAAATAAGGATTTGTGAAAGGAAAAACAAAAAATAAAACAAAAATAACGCTCATACTGGATATGAACCATCACCTATCTGTTTCGTCCAGGCTCCAGTCTACCTGCGGGAATATGCAAGGATGCACTTCGCTGGAACCAAGGCCCTCCAGACCAAGGTTAGGAGAAGAAGCCATGGATTAAAGTTCTCAGTCACCACGACTGACTCATTTGGATTCCATAGAAGTCAGCGTGGCTCCTGTGGAAGCATGTCGCACACTGAAAATAGCCAATCTACAAGCTCACAACACGTCGCGGTGCGACATGTTGTGAGCTTGTACATGGGCTATATTCAGTTAACTTATTAGTGACTTTATGGTGAAAGAGTATTTTAAGTGGTCAAACTAAGAAGGGGATCTCTGATAATAAAATCAAAGAAAGAGGTCCCGCACACTGTCTGGAACTTGCAAAAGATGTTGACCTTCATCAGGACAGACATGTCTTCTTTGATTTTATTATTAGTCAAATTCTCAACCTGTGATTTCTTCAACTGGTCGGCTCCATGTAGAACGGCAGCAACATAGGTTTTTATAATGATAATACCTAAACATCGTCATCTTACATACTGTGTTAATTTATTTTTAGGAAACGGCACTATAATCACAGATTGGGACAACGTGGTTCAGTCATGAGATTTTATTTTGATTTATTCCATGTATACTGCAACACCACCAACATACATTTTCATCAGCCATGGCTTTACATCAGTTCTCCATTATAACTCATAATATCCGACTCCCACCTCTAGCAAATTAGACGACGTCTCCTCAACTCCACATTTTGACCGTTGGAATATATGAAAGTGTAGTGCCAATTGTCACCACCAGAGAGCAGTACTAGACTACACCACACACTATGACACTATCATGGTGCTTGATTTCAAACTGCAAACATTGCTGCAGCATCATTTTCATAAATGATGTGCTTGACTTGCATCCATTCTGTGATGTATAAATGATTGTTCACGTTTGTTGTCTGTAAATGAAAAGAAAAACGTTTAGCAGTTGCATATCGTTGCTGTCGGGCATAAACCTTGTATCTCCATATTTCAACATTTTTTATTTTGAAGTGAAAGTGGTTGAGTGTGTCTGTGGGTTTTATAAATATTGAACCAATGAAAAGTATTAACATCACAGGTTATTTTTTCCATTTGCTTAAAAGCAACGCTTTTTAGACATACAAGGTTTCCAGCGACAATTCTGTTGAAAAGTGTGTTTTGAGAGACTTTTCAGTGGCGAAAACCTTAGAGACTACTTATGAACAACCCTATCTCTTCTAACTTCAGGATGATCTGGAGCTGTTGCCTGCGAGCAGCTCACCCATGCTGCGCGTGGCAGGTTCTTTGAAGAGGCCTGTTGAAGATATTGCTGACGTTGAATGGCCCAGTTCCGGGCAGCAGCCGTACCAGTCCCCAGCTCAGAACCACACCGAGGAGGCCCTCAAAGAACTGTTCATACACATCAACCACAGCATGCCTGACTCTGCCAAGAAGAAGAAACTCATCCGACAGGTATTGCTCGGGCCCAAACTTCCTGGTTGAATGTATTTCACTAGACATTAAAGGAGAATTTCGCCCCAGGCTTCTACTTACCTTTATTTGAGGTTGTTGACTCTCCATAAGAGTGGTCCAGGAGCCCAAATTCATAACAAGCTTTTTTTTCAAGTATATATGTGTCGTTTAGGACCTCAGGGAAGTCACTGCAGTATTATTGTGATAACGTGAGCCACCGTAGTGTTGTCAAAATAGCATTTGCTGAAATCTCATCTCGCGGGACTTCCGGGTGCTATTGGGGTAGACCGTCCTCCGGAACAGTAAAAGAGCATAAGTGTAAATGTAAGTCTCCCCCTCCCCTAAACCCAGATAGGCAAGCTGAACCCCAAAGGAACACCAACCGATGATGATAACCTCCAGTCCTCCCCAGCCTCGCGCAAGAAACACCACCGGCGCTCACGTTCCTTTGGTGGACTCATTAAGGTACAAGATTTCTACACTATAGGACAGAGAGATGTTGATCTAGCCTGGCTCCAGCCCGTGAATCGCTAGCCACGCCCATTAAAAAAATATGTTCAGGCGATTCTGGTCTGGTGATGTTCTCAGAGGAGGTCTCAGACTCGGTTGAAAATCGGTACGACGAATCGGGATCGGGATAATCCAGTATCAACCAATCGCCAAAGAGTCTTTGAAAAAAAAAACTTTGGCCACGCCCCCACCTCAGAAATCGGCTGCATTGAGAGGGCTTTCAGACTGAATAATGGAGTGAAACAAAATGAAAATTCAGGCTGAGTGTCAGGCTAATGTTGATCATCTTCAGCTTCTTTTCACCTGACATCGAGTAGGTTCACTACTAACATATTTGGAGGAACAGGCGATCCCTCACAGTTCCGCTCACTGCTGGACACAGGCTCCCTGACTGTAGGGGTCTTTAATGTTAGTACTAGTGACACAGACAGGCATGTCACAATTATTACATAATCGCCTAATCGCGATTATTTGAGATAATCGCAATTATTACGCGTATTCGTCGTCATCGTTTCCATGTTGAAAAATGTTCATACATTTTCAAACATTTTCCAAAAATAGTTGATCTACAAGCTTACAACGCGTCACTTCGTGACGCGCTGTAAGCTTGTAGATCAGCTATTTCTGCTATTTTGAAAATGATTAAATATATAAATATTAAATATATTTATTCAATATATTTCTTTGTATAATTTAAGTTATTTGTCATCTACCCTGTGCAATTTTTGATCGTGAAGCCTAAAAGGAAAACAAAAATGTAGTTATTATTCATACTATGTTCCAATGTTCAATGCCAAAAAACAGAATTAAATAGTTAATCGCAATTATTTGAGTGACGATTAATCGTCATGTTAAATTTGTAATCGTGACAGCCCTAGTGAGAGAGAACAGCTTCCCACCTCTGAACATAGTGTAGTAGACAGAGAATACCCTCCCATGATACCTCTGAGCCAATTGTGTTCATTGGAGCACCGAGCCGGAGGCACTGTGGAGAATTGAACTCCAATCTCTATGGTGGATAGGCTGGCACTTTAACACTGTGCCAACCGGACGCCTCTATGATTAAGTTGCATTTTGTGAAAACAATAAAGCGCTATATTGTGCTTTAAAGCTAGGCTTTCTCTAAACAATAATTTATACGTGGCTCCACACCATTGCTAATTGTTTGAATTTGTCAAACTATGTCATAACAAGAATGTTTCATAAACCATAATGGTCTCAGATATTTCATGAAAGCAAAAGTTAAAGCCTCAATCTGTTATTTCTTCAACTGGTTGGAAGAACAGCAGGAACATAAGTTTAGAACGATAATCCCAAAACATCATAATTGTGCTAATTGTTTAGGAAATGGAGCCCTAGTGTGTGTGTGTGTGTGTGTGTGTGTGTTGCGAAGGCTCCCCTTATACAGGAGCCTTCCGTAATATCAATATATGGATGATAAATGAAACGGCTATGCTCTAGGGTCATCCTTATATAGCGAGTACATCCTGTTGCTACTGTATATAAGGTTGAGTCAACGCCGGATAAGCCAGATCAGAGATATTTCAGTTCAGTAACTAACTAATAAGTGTAACTAACAAAGAAAGAGTAAAAGGCCTTACAAACCATTTACCCAACCTTCTGACTCGCTTACCAGTCTTGATTACTCAAGCTCCCACAAGACTCCCATGAGGGTACCGTTTTGACCGACGGCGCTCAGGGCAAACTGCTACCAGCTATCCACCCATACGAACAGTCCTACAAACTCGTTCGATACGAACAGTCCTATAAACTAGTTCATCTCAACAGTGTGTGTGTGTGTGTGTGTGTGTGTGTGTGTGTTGTTCGGTCGAGTCCCAATCTGTGGGACTTGACTTAACAAAACTTTTAAGTTGTGAGATCTTTGTTTTTGCTTTGTTTCTAATCTGATGTGTTGAATTAGCGTAAAAATCATGGAGAGCACCTTACGATAGAGAGCAGGAGCAGGCATGTCTCTCCAAACACTGTCACCATGGAGACGAGAAACCCTAGGAAGGAGAATCGTCTACAGTCGGTGAGCCACTTTCACCAACATAATAACAAATGTGTATTGAGCTTTTGTAAACCGCATTACAAAATGTTACAATTTGCAATAAAAGCAACAATAATAACCCATGTAATAAAAAAGGTTGTGTGAGATTTATTGCAACTTTGCAATAAGTGAATAAACTGATTTATCTATTTCTTAGGGCAGGTCCTACCATCAGAAACCGCTGTACCGTCAGCAGTTTCTGGTGTGGTCTGCAGTTCAAAAACACACTTATACAGTATAATGCATAATAAAAACATTGATACAGAATATTCTTGGCAGGAAAAATAAAACGAGCACAAACTTAATTGGAGTGTTGATTATTGTTTTAAGTAACAGTCCACTAGAGATACACAAATGTTTTAGTGCTTGGTTTAGTAGCCAATTTGGCTGAATTGTATTGTCATTCCTTTTTTATACTCTAGCTGTGGTGGTAATATTCTTGCTGTGGTGATACACTAATGCTGAATGAATCCAGATGAAAAACACATTCTCAGTTACTTACTGTAACAATAACCTGACTTCATGTTACCAGGCTCTCGTGTAATCTTTCATGTTCTACTACTTTTACAAACTGCCCTTGCATTTAAACAGTCGGAAATTAATGGTACTTGTACTGTGAAAAATATTAGGAGGATGACTATTTCTACGTTTTTGTGCAATCCATGACCCTAAAAAATGACTAATGGTAATTGTGAATTTTCTTGTCTTTATAAACAGGTGACCAGTCCATTGAATACTCCTGTATTGCGGAAGGCAGCAGGACTGGTAGTGGAGACCTCAGTCGGTAAAAGACTTAAAGTCTCCAACTCCAAGGTAAGACAGAGACGCTTGTGTTCACATAATAGCTAGTATCACCCAAAATGAAATTATTGGAACGCTAATCAAATCTGATGGCTGATGATAAAAATGTGATGCACTGTTTTTAACTTGGGTGTTTCTGCCCTCGACAACAATAAATGTATGTGTAGTATAAATGTATATTTCCATTTGTCTTTGAACAAGGTTGGATTATGAACTTGTTTTTCCACAAACCCATATCCTTATTTATTCAGAGAGCGAACAAGAGGCAACGCTTAATTTAATAATTTGATTAACATTAATGTCAACAAGGAACTACCCCCCGGTGAACAAAATGGTGTTTCCACTGGGATTTTCCCCATGTGGGGAGGGAGAGTTTTCTGAGCACACAGCAGATGCTGCTGGCAGGCATCTCCCTTGTTGTTGGTACACAGCCATTCTGTGAACCGTCAAGGGTCACTGTGTTCTTTCCGCTCGTGTGTTTTGCTTCCTTTGTGCCCAGACAACCTCCAGTCCAGTGTCTCTGTGAATTCTACCAAAGCGTCCGTAGCAACTGTTATTGTCAGCTAATCTGAGTCCATATTTGACTATTGAGGTCCTACAGCCAGGTTGACCGTTCAGCATACCTCAAGTACAGCACTTAAAGTTAATTTAATTTCCACCACTGCAGTTAGTCCTAGGACTAACACACACACACACACACACACACACACACACACACACACACACACACACACACACACACACACACACACACACACACACACACACACACACACACACACACACACACGTGCGTCGGTGCTACAGGGAAAAGAAAATGAGTGCTTGTTCAACCTTTGCAGTGAGATATGTTTTTGTTCTCTCTTTTGTCCCTCTCTTGTTCCTCTGTGTATGACCCCCCCCCCTCTCTCTCCATCTCCCCAGGAGTCTCCCTCCCCTTACAGGATGTGTTTCTCTCCTTCCCAGGAGATCTCAATGTAGAGACATGACTCTTCCGCCTCCTGGACCGGGCAGTATTAGCTTTTACGTTAATCATTGTTTTCATCCAGTGATGCTTTTTGTTTTTGACTTTTTATGAAACTTTTACTTTTTAATAATCAGCACCACACAGTCATACAAACCAATCCAAGGCTGACTTTTATGTAAATTATAATCCATTGTATGATATGAGGCATGCACCGAAAATAGCACATCTACAAGCTCACAGTCACAACGCGGGCCATCGGCTGTTTTTGATGTGTGACTCTGCCATGACGAATCAGGCTTTTACTTCATTCTCCTTGAACTATTTGTATGGTGTCTCGTACAATAGTGCAGATTTGGTTACTAGAGTGTGGCAAGTGCATTGCCCTAGTTCTAAAGACTTGCGTCATGAGTCATGACTATAAATAATCTCATTAACATCACATCATTAATTTTGTGATTGCCAGTCCAATCTTACTAATTGGGGACTGAGCCAAGCAGACAAATGTAACTCAGGCCTTGGTTTGGTTTGGCTGTCTGTGGCCTGCGTGTGCCATTTATAACTTGAAACCTTTGATGTTGGCTACTGTATCTGTCTCTATGACCACTAGCTTGCTGAGCGACTTCAGTATTTTGTAGTGTTGTAGTATATGTATATATACATATATATGTGTTGTACAGTATGTGTTTGTTTCAGTTTTTTGTCTTCACTGTACAGTATTTTGGTACACTTTTGTCTCAGTTACAAACTCTTTAAAAAAAAAATCTTCTGTATGTGTTATACTAAAGCATATGCATTTGATTGAGCAATACAGTATTTTGGTACATTTTGGGCTCAGTCACAACTGGATTTTGAGTTTTTACATATTTCTTTTAATCTTTTGTATGCGTTAAACTAAACCATATGCATCTGATTGAGCAATTTGCTTTTTTTAATAACACATTATATTTCGGCTAGTCCAGCTTTGATGAATTTGGACTTATACTATGTATTATTGAGATGTGAAGTTACCTTCTCAGGAGTTCTAGGGAGCAGAGAAGGTCTTAATGTCTTTTTCTCATGCTGTAACAGGAATACGACTTATTTTTGCCTCATTGTGTGTTATTCATATATACCCTTGAGTGCTGTGCTGGTGGACATTCATTACTGTCGCACCAGACTAGAAACAAGTATAAAAGACTTAATTTATTGTTCAAAAGTCCAGCTATGTGTACATTAAGCTTATACGTGTTTGGCCACACCTTCCCATTCAATGAGACCGGTTCCCAATGTTCTAGCTTTGGAACTTTTTGTGCATTTTGTTTGCGTTCACAAACAATCATTGACCGCACATTCCTATCGGCATAAGAAAAACATAAAATGATTCTTGAACTGAGCTGTATTCTTCTTTGATAAGTCTTGGCTGATGTAGACTTCAGTGGGAGAACCGTTTACATTTTCTGAGGGTAGGAATGCTGATCTGGGATTCAGGTCTCTTTGACTACTGTACCTCAGTCTTTTTGATCTAAAAAAAAAACTCATTATAGACTAGCAGCTCGCCCACTGTGACATGCTTTGTTACAGGCCAGTGGTTGGGATCTCTGGATATTAATATGTGTAAAATGTGAAAGGTTACATTCTGTGGTTTCTTTCGTAAGAGCTTTTCTCTTAATGTTTTTTTTTTTTTTTTTTTTTTGTTTCCAAATGGGCTGGAAAGGATAGCACTTTTAAAGTTGAGGTTGACAATTGAAATGTTACTGAAGTGTTAAATTAAGTTGTAAGAGTGTAACTGATGGGTGTATTTGTTTTGGTGGTGATGAACATTGACCAGTACAGTCGGGTTGATTATTCCCTATTTTATACTCTCACAAATGTTTGCATCTGTCCCTGTGTACTGTACTTAAGACACAATATACAGTGCTTACATGATGAACTTACTAATACATATGCACAGCATGAAGTCTATTCTTTATCAATCTAACGATGGAGGGATTATCTTGCTGACACTTTTCCAGGTCTGGTATTTCAGAAACGGGATCTGACACACTGGAAGCATGTGGGAAATGTATCAATTGTTTTGCAATATTTATTGGTTAGACAAATTAATAACAGTGCGTAGCTCCAGTGCGCTTGTATTTGTAACATTTGTAAGAGAACATTTGTATTACCGACAGACGGGACAGGGTAGGGGTGCGTTCATGACCTGACTTAACTGATCTTGGTTCATCATTTTGTACAGCTAGTAGGGATACACTGATACCACTTCACCATGGCCAATACCCGTTCTGAGTACTGCACTTAATCCTTTGCTTATTACCAATACTGTCCTTTACAAAACGGTACAGACTTGCATAACCCTTATTAAGCCTGAAAATAGCCTGCTTGTAGATCATCTATTTTCGGCGAGTGACTGTTGTGTGGCTTTATTTACTTTTTTTGTTTAACCTTCAGGCGGGTCGCTCAGTATCAAATTCTTATTTGCAAGGAATGGATGGCCTGGAGAGTCTTTGATGTCGCTATATTTCCGCAGGTATTGGCTCAGTGTCTGATACTGGTATCGGTGTATTCCTGTTGAATTGGAGAGTTTGTGGATGTTGAAATGATGGGTTTGTTGAAAGTGATTGCATGTGCTATTGTAAGTGCAGATGGATTCTTAAAAGCATCTGTCCCTTTTGTGTTTTAAATGGTTTCTCATTTGAGCGCTGGTGTTTATATCTGCACCTGAATTTAATTAATAAATTGACTACCAATTGGAAAATTGAATTCGGTCCTCTGCTTGTTATTTTACAGACCCAGCTGTTTCAGATTACCATTTCTGTTACCAATTTATTTTTTCACTATTTATTAAGTTCGACATTCATTATTTTTTATTTTTAAGAACAAAACCAATATTATCATATAGTTTTGTATTTGACTTGTTACAGGATATTTTGGTTTATTTTATTTCGCCTTTCAAATTTTATAATCTGGCTTTGAAGACCATTGGCCAAAGTCAGTGATAATACCGGGGTGAATTGCTCAAAGGTTATTTGCCATTCTGTCTTAGAAATGCATGTCAGAGCCTTATTATAACCTTACCAGTATGGCGTGACCTTTTCCCTTTCCAAAATGTGAAATAGTTTGATCATACTTAAACTTAGAAGGAAGTGTGGTCACTCACCAGACAAACAAACTGTGGATATGACCTCAGTGTTTTCACAACACTAGAAGCGGGTTCTGTAAAAACTAATAATTGTGTCTCTAATTTAGTCAGGATGTTCACACCGAGGTCATAAAGAGGTAGGCCAGCGGTTCTGGAACTTTTTTATTTCAAGGACCCCCATAACTCAGAGTGTACACATGGAACCAAATGGACCCTTTCGATTTCCACCTGAGGGGGTCATTTGGAACCTCCTCAAGGTACCCTGAGTGTCCCTGGACCCCACTTTGAGAACCACTGAGGTAGGCTATCAACAGTATGTGTCTTAATCACATTAATACTGTGATGCAATTAATTATCATACTGTATGACTAAACCCAGAGTGAAGTGTGTGTTACCCATGGCAACGTTGAATCTATGCTGGTTCTATATCATTACTCATGGAACCTTGTGTTTTTAGTTTTTTTCCCCCTACACTAACGTCTTACGGGAATTCCTTCATTATACAAGTGGAGAAACATGTTCTAAATGTGACAAATACATTAGTAGATGTAGTATAAGGGCAGGACTGCATTTCAACATGTCAAACATTGTTTTACAGGGCAACCTTCCGCCGTTCTGCTTATTGTCTTGTATGGTATGGTCTGTTAGCCTACTGTGTCAGCAGCATATCAGGTTTGCAGGTTTACTGTGATCTGTAAAATAATGTTAACCATGTAAAATTATTCCTTTTGCGTGGCAGTCTCCTTTGCATTAAATGTGTTTTTCTACACCGACCAATGTTGATATCATATCTTTCTTTACCGAAGAGGTTCTTTCATGTAGATTCAGTATTAATAAAAAGGTACCTGACACCGTTTTAATACTGTATATAAGAAGACTACAGGTATACCAAGTTTCATGCATGTCATCTTGATACACAAATTATAGCCAATAACATTGAAATGGGTCACGTGCCTGTCTGTAGACAGGTTGGCTGACATTTCCCGGCTAAATTAGATAGGGTAGCCCACCTGTCACTTTTAAATGTTATAATTTAGTTGAGAGATGAGGTCTTTAAATTGCCTGTTTTCACATTATGTATGCCCTGGCGCGTTTAGTTCACTTGATGGCGCTGTTGTGTAGTGGAGAAATGGAAGCATTCACCACCATGGTCTTCGCACTGAAAAGACCAATCAAACAAATGGCCAAATCTGTGCCAAATGATTGACTTTATAATTGTCTTCACCCAAATATCTCCTGAACCCGAAACAAAGTGGCCTGAGCTTTTCAACTAATTTAGAGTGCACCGCAGTGTCTCGGTTCAGTCAGACTTTAAAGGTCGACTTCACCCATTTTCAACTTCACCCATTTTCAACCTATCTTCATATAATTGGTCCTCACTAATGATAAAATGGTGTCATTTGTTTCTACTCAGTCTGTGTCTCGTAGGAGGGCTGTGGACACTTCAGAACCCTGTCATATCATCAGTGACATTATCGTTAGGAAGGCTTTTTTTTCTTCAATATTTCAAATGTTTTATTTATTTTTATTAACGCGAGAACAATGGCTTCCATTATAGCATGCTAACTTTCCAGGAATAGAAAGCCTGTGCTTTCTATTAGCTTGGATTCCCCATCGATGATGTCACTGGTAGACCGGTTTCTGAACTGTCCATGCACAGCCCTCCTCTAAGACAGTGGTTTTCAACCTTTTTCATGCCAGGGACCCCTAAATTGATATACATTTGGACCGCGTTTTCAAATGTAGAAGGATCTTTTGAAAATGGCAGATCTACAAGCTCACAATCGCGACCACCATCTGAAAATGTTTTGTGCCAGGGACCCCCAGAAGCAAAGATTTTAGTTAATGTTCTCTTTGAAAAATTAATATATTCAAGGATTTGCACACATTTTCAAGATTTTTCAAAAATAGCAGATCTACAGTAGGCCTATATCTGCTATTTTTGAATAGCCAAAGCTATAAGTGATTAAAATGATTCTGAGGCTATGTTAACTAATATAGCTGGGGACCCCCTGGTAGCCCCCCCAAGGACCACCGGTGGTCCCCGGACCACTGGTTGAAAACCACTGCTCTAAGACATAGACTGAGTAGACAAAAAATGGGGCCGTGTTATAATGAGCATTAGTGAGGAGACAATTATACGAAGACGGGTGGAAAATAGGTGAGTAGGTTTCCTGGGAGTTTTTCAGGCTCAGCATCTTTATTCTCTCGTCTCTATCACATGTAATTAAACCTCTATGAACGCTTGCCCCGCTCAGCTGCTGTATTCCCAATTTTTTCCGCAGACACCCCACTGCGCCCCTTTGAGTCCCATCAAGCGCCCTGCGCGTACCACTATAGTCTCCGCTAGCCTGCCATTGGGTGTATGTGTTGCTGGCGCTGCTTTTGTAATTGCTCACAGTGCAGAAACTAGGCTGGTGTTTTTAATCATCTTGTCTCTTTGACTCAGTGTTAAAGAGCTCCAGCCAGCCGAGTGGGAGTAGAGAGAGGAGCAGGAACTCCCCTCCCTGTCTCTCCTGGTGCTGCCGCTGCTGCTGCCCATGGCATCATCATCATCATCATCATCATCAGTGGTGGTAAAAGTACTCACACATTTTTTTACTTAAGTAAAAGTATCAATACCGCATCAGTGTAGAAATACTCTGTTACAAGTGAAAGTCCGGAATTCAAAATGTACTTAGAGTAAAAGTACAAAAGTATTGGTATAAAAATGTACTTAAAGCAGTGGTTCTCAAACTTTTTCATGTGAAGGACCCCCAAATTGACACTTATTAGCCCGCGGACCCCCATTTGAAAAGATAAGCCAGGGACCCACATAAGAGAAGATTTTTACGGCTCTCTAGCAGTGATTCTCAACCATTTTAATTTCAAGGACCCCCAGTTTGACATGCATTAGGCTACGGACCCCCATATAATGGCATGTATATCTCTGGGACCCCAATTCATATTGTAAAATCAATGTTAATTTAACTCTGAGAGTGTACAAATGGAACCAAATGGACCCGTTAGGGTCCATTTGGTTCCATTTGTACACTCTCAGAGTTACAGACCCACAAGGGTCCATTTGGTTCCTACCCATCATTTAGCTGGGGACCCCCTGGAACCCCCACAAGTACCCCTGGGGGTCCCCGGACCCCACTTTGAGAACCAATGACTTAAAGGACCAAAAGTGGAAAGTACTCATTATGCAGAATGTCCAATTTCAAGTTTTCAAATCTAGAAGGATCTTTTGAAAATAGCAGCTCTACAAGCTCGCAATCGCGACGCATTGTGAGCTTGTAGATTGTCTATTTTCAAGTGTCCGAAATGTAAATAGGGCTGAAGTGGGTAATGTATGTTTTGCAATAATCAAAATCTACAAAGTAACTAGTCTAAAGTTTTCAAATAGGCCTAATTGTAGGGAGTAAAAGTACAATATTTTTCTCTGAGATGTAGTGGAGTAGCAGTAAAAGTACAGAAAGTTGGAAATACTCCAATAAAGCAAAAAATACTCAATTGTACTGAAGTACAGTACTTGAGTAAATGTACTGTACTTAGTTACTTTACACCACTGCTCATCATCATCATCATCATCATCATCGCTGCATCTGTCCATCTCTGCTTTCAGCACTAGCCTCGACCTGACGCGGACCATCCCATTGCCCGGACGGACGCCCGCTCATGTGATTGGCTAGTTGGTTGTCAAAAAAAGGCAACATCCAAAATTGTAATGTGACATGATGATGTCATCATCTGCAGCCAGGCAGCAACTTGTCTTCATAGGGTTTTATGGATCGGATGTATTCATTAAACTGATTTATACATATAAATCTACAAGTTCAACAACGCATTGCGATGCGATATGCTGTGAACTTGTAGATCTGCTAATAATTGTTGGCCTATAAAGAGCTTCTGTAAACCAGTAGTTTTTTTTTCGTGCCAAGGACCCCCGGCCCATACATAATTTGGGCCGGGGGGGGGAACCCCCATCTGAAAATGTTTTGTGCCAGGAATCCCTAGAAGAGAAGATTTATGTTTTCGTTTTTTTTAAATCAAAACTATTCAAGGTTCCAAACATTTTTGATATTTAATAAAAATATATAAAAATTGCAGATGTACAAGCTTGCAGCGCTGCACGAAGTGACGCGCTGTGAGCTTGTAGATCTGCTACTTTTGAATAGCAAACGTATAAATGGATAATTGGGATGCTACATTATTAACTATTTTTGCTGGGGACCCCCTGGGGGTCCTCCCCTCCCCGGACCCCACTTTGAGAACCAATGCTGTAAACTAATTTACACAGCCAGCGGTTGCCCGACAACCCAACCAACTAACTACCCAATCATAGAGCGATGCCACAGTCCCTCCGGACTATGGCATCTAGAGACCCAACAACCCAATTCGGACCAATGATTCAGACGCATTGCTAATGAAAGAGTCGCTCCCCCATAGTTATAATTGGCACTGCCCCCCCCCTCCCCGCGGCGTGTGGATGTGGAGGGGTCCCCCTGGATGTGTCAACATCTACTTCTTTCCTTTGTTGCAGATTATCATCCGAATGACTCATTCAATTCAGGGAGGTACAATACAACTGATTCGCCTGTGGCCAATTTGTTATGCATCACGTTTGAAGGCCATCGTTCTTGTGTGTGTGTGTGTGTGTGTGTGTGTGTGTTTGTTTATTACAGTTTCAAGAGCACACTCTTAAATCAACCTGCCACTCTTCATGGGAGCATACATACATACTGTACAGTACAAATAGAATCCAGAGACCAATGATTAGGAATCTTCGGTGTTTCCTGCTACTAAATGTGGGCAACACCAGCCTGGAAGAAGCTATGGCATTTCTCTGGGGATTACAACACAGCCAGGCTCCATTTGAATTTGAATTTCAAAGCCTTTTTTCCCCAGGAAATTCATAATAGACTTAAGTGAGCTCTCTGTCTGTGGCAGCATTTGGTATTCCAGTTATGCCAGTTGTTATGCCAACCCCCCCCCCCAAAACCAGTTACTGCAGCATAGAGTATGGTGCATTGGTTTGGCAACTGTCTGTAAAAAAAAACAAAACATTTGTTGTGGTGATCCTAGAGAGCGAGAGAGAGACAGTCAGAGGATGAAAAATAGACGTGCTAGTAGGTTTTCCTTTCCTACCATTTCTCTGTCCAGGCTCCGGCAGCCCCAGGCCCTGATTTCGCATCCCCTGGGGGAATATGAGAGAGAGAGAGAGAGAGAGAGAGAGAGAGAGAAATGGCCTACTGTCACTGGATGTGGCTCCTATGTGACACCACTGCCACTAAATAGATGTGAGTTCACACAGGGTTCTGCCCTTGTGTGTGTGTGTGTGTGTGTGTGTGTGTGTGTGTGTGTGTGTGTCTGGGGGGGGGTGGGGGGGTAACTCATAGCGTGGGTGGAGTCTCAGGGGCTATTATTTGTAAAAGGTTTTGATGGATGATGGCTGAGAGAGAGAGAGAGGGAGCGGGTGGGCGAGCGAGCGAGGGAGTCCCCCTTTTCCTTTCCTCTCCTTTTTTTTTCGGTGCCTCACTGTTCTCTCCGTACAGAGAGCACAATGACTCAATGAAAACTGTGAGGGGAGGAGAGGCACACACTCACTGTACAGCTGCACAACACAGGAGAGAGAGAGAGAGAGAGAGGAGAGAGTAATAGAGCTCTACAGGAACACCACAGAGGACACAGGAGACTAGGAGCTGTTGGAGAGAAGGGGACTTTAAGACACTGATCAAAGAACAGGAGTATATCTTTTTTTTTTTTTTTTCAGAAGCCACCCCAGGGATCAAGTGTCCAGTCATTCTAGAGAAAGCTGAGCTGAACTTCCAAACCACCTTCTCCTGTAATTGGTCCTCTCATCTCTTTCTGTCTTCAAGTCTTTTTTCCCCCAAAGCTCCTGAGTGTGTGTGTGTGTGTGTGTGTGTGTGTGTGTGTGCTTCATTTTGAAGGGGAGAGAGGGGTTGGGTCTTGCGAGGTGCATCAGTGCCCCCCAGGTTCAACCGGAGCCCTTCTGAAGGGTGTTGGATGACAGAGCTACCGGGCCGTCTCTGGAGCTTCACCGTTGGGACCACGTCGCCGGCGGAGAGAACCATGTTGCCTGGCGGAAGAACCTACGGAGCCGGGGCCCAGGTGACCCCTGGGACGTTGGGACCTCCGACCGCCAGGTTGCGGCACGCGCTGGCCCTGGTGGTCCTCGCCCTGGTCATGTGGGCCGACGGCGCGGCGTCGTGCCCTTCTTCCTGCAGCTGCGTGGGCACCACGGTGGACTGCCACGGCCTGGGGGTCCGCAGCGTGCCCAAGAACATCCCCAGAGGAACAGAGAGACTGTGAGTACACATGTAGATTGTGTGTGTGTGTGTGTGTGTGTGTGTGTGTGTGTGTGTGTGTGTGTGTGTGTGTGAGAGAGAGAGACACTTGTGCATACATGTGGATGTAACTGTATCACTTCAAACTCACAGGCTGTGTATACAGTATTATGTCAATTTTGCATGTGTGTCTCTGTGTGTGTGTGGGTCTTATATGTTGATTCTTTCTCTATGGCAGTAGTCTGTTTTACTTCACATCTCTCTCTCTCCATCCCTCTCTTTAACTCCCTCCATCCCTCTCTCTCTCTCTAACTCTCTCTTTCTAACTCTCCATCCCTCTCTCACTTTCTCTCTATTTCTCTCTCTCTCTGCAACTCTCTCCTGTAAAAAAAAGGAAAAAGAGCCTGTAGTCTCCACTAGAGTTCCCCTGCGTCCCCAAAGGGAGCTGCTGTGTCGTGATTCGTGACTAAAAGATCTCATAAACCTCTCTGTGCTGCTGCAGAGCACACGGTGCAGTTCACCATGCCCTGACTGTACCGTAACTATAAGCCACCTGCTCCTCTGTCACACCGACGGACACTATACATACAGCATGTGCTTCTCAAACCTTTTCATGTCAACGACCCCCAAATTGATGTATTTGGCCGCAGGGACCCCCATCTGAAAAGATTTGGTGCCAGGGACCCCCCATAATAGAAGAACTGTGTTAAACCATTTAGACCTGGAACTGTGTCATTTTTAGATTTGAGCTAAAAAGCTTTATTTTACACTTTGGCTATTAAAAAATAGCAGATATACAAGCTCATAGCGCGGCACCGAGTGCCGCGCTATGAGCTTGTAGATCTGCTATTTTTGAAAAATCGTGAAAATGTGTGCAAATCTTTGAATATATATATATTTTTTAAAGCGAATAGTTTTAACTCAAATCTTTGCTTCTGGGGGGTCCCTGGAACAAAATATTTTGATGGGGGTCCGTGGCCAAATACATATGATTTTGGGGGTCCTTGACATGAAAAAGTTTGAGAACCACTGATATAGAAACATACGTTTTTCAGAAAACTGTTGGGATTAAGGAGACATGTAGAATCGGCCTCAGGTCTTATAGGGTTAAACCATTTAGACCTGAGGTGTAATTGGAAAGCAAACGTATGTTGCTATAGTGTGTCGCGCTATGAGCTTGTATATCTGCTATTTTTTGAATAGCCAAAGTATAACATATGGATAAAGTGGTTACACAGATACTGTACTTCCCCGGTTTAAAGTTATTTAAGATTTCTCCAAATCATTCGAAGATAGCCGATTTACAAACTCACAATACCTAACTCACTATACCTAACTAAAAGGGGTTCAATTAGTTAAACACATTTTTATGCTATATTAACACATTTGCTGGGGACCCCATGGAACCCCCTTAAGGACCCCTGACTGGGGGTACCCGGACCCCACTTTGAGAAGCATAGCAGCACTATAGTATGTGTGTATGTATACCTTATCACGCGCACGAGACACAGTGACAGACACTCTGCCCTGAGCCCTGTGCGTGCTGTGCGTATCTGATGGCGTGATGTCAGAGTGACATGTTTTCTGCAGGCAGTGGTCTTTAATTACACTGTCTCCCCATTTTGGTGGTGTTCTCTCTGGGTCTGTCTGCACGCATTGCGTCCAGTGTCTGTGCTCGCTCTCTTCATCGGTCTCTCTTCATCTGTGTCTTTTTTTTAATACCAAAGCACTTTCTTGAACCATAGCATCCATATTCCCGGGGGGGGTGACATTAGGCAAAAATAGCAGATCCACAAGCTCACAACGAGATTTTGAGTAGCACTATACGATGACAGCCAATAGCTCACAATACGTAGCATCGCGAGATTCGCCACGTGTTGTGAGCTTGTAGATTTGCTATTTTTGCTATGAAAAAAAAATGGAAATGTTCGAAAATATTCCCCAAATATGACATAGGATAGGGGTTAATTTTGTGGTTAATCTCTCGCTCTCCTCTGCTTTGCCTCTCTCTTATCTGAGTATCTCTACTAGGGTCTAAGCTAAGGGGCAGAGTGAACACATGCGTGCGTGTGCGCGTGAGTGTGCGTGCTCGTGCATGCGTTTGTGTGTGTGTGTGTGTGTGTGTGCGTCTCAGGTACTATAGAGTGCAATGCGTGTGAATTATTGATGACCCCGGGGGAGCGGTGCGTCTGCGTGTCAGTGTGTCAGACACACTATATCCTCCCCATATCCTCTGGTTTACCGTAGCCTGGAAGAGAGTATCCCCTCTGTGACTCACAGCTCCATGATCCGGCTCCATGGCTCGTTGGGGTCAAGGTGAAACGAACTAGAGCAGGGGGGGGTCTTCAACAGGGGGTTCCGGGACCCCTAGGGGGTCTTCAGAGACACTGCAGGGGGGGACGCCAAATCTTTGTGTATAATAGGGACTTTTTTTTATTTTCACATTTTCCACTTGAAACCTCGCATCCCTATTCTGGGGGGAAACATTAGCCGAACATAGCCTATCTAAAAGCTCACAACGCGTCGCTTATAGATCGGCTATTTTCAGCTGAGAGGTTTGGTGTACAAGGGAAAAAGAGAAGACCAAGCACCGAGCCATAGGTCAAGTTTGCAAAGGATTGAGGGTTTAAGTCGTTACATGTCTGAAAACACAAATTTAACATGAGTCAAATATGTAGTGGGGGTTCCTGCTTCATCTCTCTCTCACCTAAGGGGTCCTTGGTCTGAAGCCAAGGACCCCTGGCCTAGCGAGGAAGCCACGACCCGCGAGCCAGCACCACATCCACCAGCCCCTACTGCTGCCTCTTCCAGCTGTGATTACTTCTCAACCTTTTTCATTTCTAGAACTCCCGATTTGATAAAAATAAAATGAACTGTATCTGTGGGACCTCAATTACTGTAAAATCCTAAAATTACTTTGTTTATTTAACTCTGTACAAATGGTCCGTAAAAGGTCCATTTGATTACATTTGTCGATGTGGACCCCTGGTGGTCCCTAGATCCGACGTTGAGATCCAGTGGGTTACACCACAGGACGGTATCTTGAGGGGATTGAGAGGTTTCAGAAACCTACGACAGATACGTGAAAGTCAATAAACAGAGAGAAAATGTGATCTGACAGCCTTTAGCTGGAGTCATTCAGCTGATGTTCTTAACACATTCCATGTCAGAGTTTAATATCATAATGTACTCACCCACTGCTAGCGATTTATTGTTTTTTTGACCTCGCCACAGACCTAGCTAAATACCTTATGATCGCGTGTTCAACTGTTTGTAGACACACAGGGTAGTTGTGTGAGTGGCCCAGAGAAGAAATTTTCAATCGGCGACATTCCATTTTGCATTAGTAGCAGTTTCTAAAACCTGTTTCAGTTTCTAAAACCTGTTTCAAACAGCGTTCAGCGCAGAGAAAAACAACACAGAGATAATGGCGATTTAGCGGAAGCTTTAGAGCGGCGGCAGATGGGAACGAAAATCTTTGATTGACGCCATTTCCGAAAAAAAAAAAAAAAAGACCACTTCGCGTAGGCTACGCGATTGGCACGCTGCGGCTTTATTTAGGTTTGCGTAGATCTACGCGATTGGCATGCAATGTGTTAAGACTATATTTCATACTTTGTCATATGACGCTGTAAAAAATGTGTTTTCAGGAATTGACACTGTGGTCCGACAAAGTATAATGAATTAGGCTTTGAATTGACTTACAATGAGAGAAGAAAACACCCGCAACAAGAGAGGACATATGGCAGTTGATGGCCTAATTTTCTTGTTTTGTAACTATTACTCCAACTAATACCAACTACATATGCCGTTTGGAAACAGAACTTCATAAATGAATTGCCTGTTAATCAGTTGTTAAAGTCAACCATTGTAGGATCAACTTCATTCGGGTGTTTTTTATGAATGTGGCGGGTCACCTCAAGATGTTAGGGTCACATTTAAGTAATGGCACCTGTGACTTCCGTAGCTACAGAACAAACCCGATTCCATGGTTTTACACTCTTATCTATCTCTTTGCCTGGCTAAGACACACATGGCGTAACGCGGTTATGCCTTAAACCAACCAGGCTTGCTCATTTATACACAGGTGTCTCATAATTCTATAATATGTACAGTAAAACACAGGAGAATACAAGAATGATACCATACGGCTTGGCCCAGCTTTGGTGTTGCCCTTTTGACCTCTGCAGATACTGTACTAGTTCCCCTTTCCCTGTCCAAACACACCGTGTGAAGAGTGCTGCTCCAGACAGATAGTGGCCTTAAACAGAGGCACAGAGAGACCGGGGCTCGCCTGCCCTGCAGTGAAATGAAGGGAGTTATTAAAGTGCTATTTGTTAAAGGTCTTGTTGAGCAATTAGCATGTAAAGTGATCTGTGTGCGTTAGCTGGTCGCTTAGCCGCTGGGGGAAGATTCAGTGTGTCTGCCTATATCCGTGCCAGCTCTTAGACACACTCAATGTGTGAATATACCGTATGTGTGTGTCTATGCATGTTTAGATAGAGTGTGTGTGTGTGTTCGTGCGTGTGTTTGTTCATGCACACTTGTGGGGCAAGTATTCCCTGGGTGACGGCCAGCAATAAGAGGGTCATTTATCAAGGTGACTGCACCAGTCAAACTATATTCCCGCTCCGCTCTCCTGGGCATTGTCACGGCAACGTTGAAAAATGGATGGCCCTCTGGGCTCCGGGGGGAATGGTTATTTGAGCGAGGAGAAGAGTTTTCTGTGTATGTGTGTTGAGTGTGTGTGTGTGTGTATTGAGTGTGAAAAAGAGTCCTTTTCATTGTGTGTGTGTGTGTGTGTGTGTGTGTGTGTGTGTGTGTGTGTGTGTGTGTGTGTGTGTGTGTGTGTGTGTGTGTGTGTGTGTGTGTGTGTGTGTGTGTGTGTGTGTGTGTGTGTGTGTGTGTGTGTGTGTGTGTGTGTGAGTGAAGGGGCCATAATGGCTGATGTCATATGGCTTAGTGCTCAGCAATGCCTGTGTAGCCTTCAGAGTAGAAATTGTCAACTTTTATTAGCAAAGCAGATACAAGTTATAGGCGTTGCTGTCTGAAGCAATAAAACACAATTTAGGCATTTAGCAGATCCAGAGCGACTTCGAAAGTGCAAGATCAGAGTATAAATCGCATGAACCCTAATCCAGTGGTGTAAAGTAATAAGTACTTTTACTCAAGTTCTGTACTTGAGTACAATTTTTAGGTATTTTTTACTTTACTGGAGTATTTCTAATTTTCAGTACTTTAACTTCTGCTCCACTACTATCTCAGAGGCAAATATTGTACTTTTACTACACTACAATTATTTGCAAACTTTAGTTACTAGTTACTTTGTAGATTTTTATTATTATTATTACAAAACACACATTAACCACTTCAGCCCTATATACATTTCAGCCATTTCAAAATAGCCGATTTACAAGCTCACAATGCGTCGCGATGCGACGCATTGTGAGCTTGTAGATCTGCTATTTTCAAAGGATCTGTATACATTTTGAAAACTTGTGAAATGGGACATTTCTGCAAAATTAGTAATTTTACTTTTGGTACTTTAAGTACATTTTGATGCCAACACTTCTGTACTTTTACTCAAGTACATTTTGAATTCCAGACTTTTACTTGTAACAGAGTATTTCTACATTGCAGTATTGATACTTTTACAAAAGTAAAACATTTAAGTACTTTTTCCACCAATGCCCTAATCAACAAATGATGGTAAATGGTCAAGTAAATAGTGGAAAGAAAACAATGTAGTGCTACATACATAGTAACTATGGATACTAGGTAAACATCAAACCTAATACCTATAGCATCTGTCTAAACAACATGCTAAATCTAAATAACAAGTGGTCATGCAAACGGTAAATCTATGTAAATAACATGAATATGCATGAACAAGTAACCAACATACATTACATCTGGCATAGAATGCCTGATATTGATCTATGCAGGCTACATATGACACTGAGTGATACAAAAATGTATTAAAATAAAAAAGTGTACACTTTTTCAGTTAAAAAGTTATTTTGTCACTGGAGCATAAATCAGGGTTTAGCATCAGAGAAGACAACTTGAGTTTTGGTCACATGCTGATCCAGAGATGGTTTTTCTGCAGTGCTTCTCAAAGTGGGTTTCCAGGGACCCTCAGGGTTCCTTAAAAGAATCCCTGGCTAATAAGCCAAATATGCCTTAATACACTATAATGGCCCTCTATAACTAAAATAAAACATTTAAAACACCTTAACCATTTTGTTTATTTTAGAAACAGTTAATCTTTCACTCAATAGGTGCAATGCCCGATGCAAGTTGATGATGTCATTTGTCCATGTGTGGTCTAGCCCTGTGGAATGTATGGAATGCATGTGTAAAGAAACATATTCAAAATATTGATTTGATGTTTATATTGACCTTAGGAAGTATTAAGTTGTTTTTTATTTTCACATGCATTCCATAAATTCCACAGGGCTAGAGTAGACCACACATGGGCAAATGACATCATCAACTTCTGACGGGCATTGCCCCTATTGAGTACAAGTTTAAATATTTCTAAAATAAATACAATTTTTAAGGTGTTTTTCATTTTACATTTTAGTAATAGAGGACAATTATATTGTATTAAGCCAGGGATCCTTTTAAGGGGGTTCCAAATGGACCCTTACAAACGGGTCCATTTGGTACCATTTGTACACTCACAAGAGTTTCGGACGTCCATGAAATCAAAACCTTTGAGAACCACTTGGTCTAACAGTGTTTACTCACATTTCCTGCCCCTCCCCTTCCCCCCCAGTAGGTGGTTAAGGACCAACCACAGGGCTGTTGACATGTCATTTGGAGGTCAAAAGGTCAGCACCACCAACTCTATCCTGACCGACAGGACAGAGAAAACCCTCCATGGGAAATTTAAACAAACCTTTCCCCTGGCAGTGTGTGTGAGAGCGGGGGAAAGGGAATTTAAGTGTGTGTGTGTGTGTGTGTGTGTGTGAGAGAAAGTGTGCATAATATCATAGTTGGGGATCTGTGCACATCACAGACCCTCCAAACCAAACAAATCCCTGAAAGGCTTGGAGCCACGCGCAGCAGTCAGTCGCACACCACACACACAGCAGACTGAAACAGCACAGACTCTGGCACTGTTTGTCCGCTGTCTGTCTGTGTGTGTGTGTGTGTGTGTGTGTGTGTGTGTGTGTGTGTGTGTGTCTGTGTGTGTTCTCAAACTGTTTCCCCTATTTACATCTCTCAGATGCTTGGAAGGAATCTGCATGCATCCTGGATGTGGGACTCTTGAAATTAACCACTTTAAACCCTACTTGTAAAGGTCACAACTTAGAAGTTTGTGACCTTGTAAGTCTGCAGTTCTTTTCCAAATGTTTTAACTGGGACACTATGGTTCATCTATCTATAAATGTACTGTGTGTGTGTGTGTGTGTGTGTGTGTGTGTGTGTGTGTGTGTGTGTGTGTGTGTGTGCGTGCGTGCGTGCGTGCGTGCGTGTGCGCGCGCGTGTGCGTGCGTGTGTGTCTCTCTCGCTCATAAATTGAGGACCGTCTGACCCATCAACTTCAAACCTGACGTGTGTATATGGCAGAGGATCTGAGGTTGTGTGTTGTGCCGAGTGGAAATTCGGTTGGACCTGTGGTTGTCCTCCAGAACTCTGTATCTGTGTGTCTGTCTGACTGTCTGTGTCCCATTTAATGGGACATACATGGAGGTCTCTCTGTCTGTCTGTCTGTTGTACAACAGGTATTGCATCACCGTTCTCAACGGGCATCGGCCAAGTGTGGTTAAATACCACACACAGAAAAATAAAGGTGCTAACTGGAACCAAAACTGCTTCTTCAGAGTGATGCCATAGAAGAACCATTTTTGGTTCTGGAAAGAACCTTTCAGACCATTTATTTGAATGGTTCTATAAAGAAACCCCTTAACCCGTATCAACTTCATCAACCGGCTGAAATGTGTTAGTTTCGAAAATAGCAGATCTACAAGCTCACAACGCGTCGCAGTGCGACGCGTTGTGAGCTTGTAGATCTGCTATATACGATGAATGTCTGCCTATTAAGACATGGTTTAAGAGTTCAAAGGTTCCTCAAAGAACTTTAAAAAAAAAAAAGGTTCTCTAGAACTAGATGAGGAACATGAAGAACCATTCAATAGATCAAATGGTTCTTTTAGTAGTTGATGGTTCTTTGTGGAACCATATGGCCTTTTAAAGAACCATTTTTAAGAACCATTATTTTTCTGTGTGCAGGATGAATAATCAACACAAGTTTAACATTCTCTCCATTTTCTCTGCCTGTCTCTTGACATTTATGCCTTTTACAATAATGTTTTCTCTCAGCCTCTCTCTCTCTCTCTCTCTCTCTCTGTCTCTCTGTCACCTCTTTGTGTCCCTTCATTCTCCTGTTCTACTCATCTCATTTCTCTCCTCCTTTTTTTTTTGTATTTCATCTCATGTCTCGATCTGTCCCTCATAATCATCTCTCTATTTCCCCCGCGGCCCCCCCTCCCCTCCACAACCTCAGTGGCAGGGATGCAACTAATTAAGTGTCACTAATCGTACGTCTACCGTCTACCGCTCCTGTGTGTGTGTGTGTGTGTGTGTGTGTGTGTGTGTGTGTGTGTGTGTGTGTGTGTGTGTGTGTGTGTGTGTGTGTGTGTGTGCGCGTGTGTGTGTTTATGTGTGTGTACATGTCTTACTATACTTGTGAGGGCCCTATATGTACCCACTGGTTGTAGAATTTGAGAAATAGACATTGTGAGGACAGGACAATTTTCCTAATAAATCTCAGGAAAGATGTTTATGAGATCTTTAGTCATGATACAGCAGCTCCCTTTGGGACGCAGAGGAACTCTAGTGGAGACTACAGGCTCTTTTCCTTTTTTTACAGGAGAGAGAGAGAGAGAGTTGCAGAGAGAGAGCATTAGAGAGAAAGTGAGAGCGGGATGGAGAGAGTTAAAGAGAGGGATGGCGAAAGAGCGGGATAGAGAGAGAAAAAGAGAGAAACGGTTGTTTTATGGTTAAAAGGTACAGTTTGGGGCTAGAGTTAGGATTCAACATTTTAGAGGTTAGGTTTAGGGGTGTAGGATTGGAGTTCTGGCCGATGTATACATGTGAGCTTGTAAATTAGCTTTTTTTTAGGATTCAGGGTAAAAATGGCGAAAGTAATTCCTGTCCTAAAACATTGGATGTCCCCACAAGTATAGTAATACAAATATGTGTGAGTGCGTGTGTGTGTGTGTGTGCGTGTGTGTGTGTGTGTGTGTATGTGTGTGTGTACCTGAGCGTGGGTGATAACCGAGGGGCTGATTAAGGATATGAGCTGACATCACTCAGACAGACAGAGCACAGGGAAGGAGGTGTAATTAGTGTGTGTGTGTGTGTGTGTGTGTGTGTGTGTGTGTGTGTGTGAGAGGCTGCTTCTCTGCTGGCCTTTACTCTCTGACAAACCTCTCTCTCCCAGAGGTGTCTCTCTGTGAGCCACATCATCACTGCTCTTTTATTACTGAGTGGGGGGGAGTGGTGGAAAGTAACTAAAGTACATTTACTCCAGTACTGTTCTTAAGCACAATTTTGAGGTACTACTTTTACTTTACATGAGGATTCTACTCTGCTACATCTCAGAGGCAAATGTTGTATTTAGTTATCAATTATTTGACAGCTTTAGTTACTAGCAGATTTAGGGTATAACTGCAAAACATTATATTAAATGCCCAAAATTGGGACGCCACCTTGAAAGTGGTTAATGACTGAGGTTCAGGTAGTGAGCTTCCTCAAGGGACTACTGTATAGTCAGCATCTTTACCTCCATCCAGCCGGATATTCTCTCCATCTCACACACACACACACACACACACACACACACACACACACACACACACACACACACACACACACACACACACACACACACACACACACACACACACACACACACACACACACACACACACACACACACACACTCTCTCCGTTATGTGTGGCTGCCGTATGGTTGGGATGTGTGTTCACACGCCCCACTAGGCCCAGCGTCGTGCACAGATGCTCAATTGATTAGCGGATTAGAATTAGTCATCTGCACCGATTGGCCACACGTGTGTGGGCTTTTTTGCATGCAGCTGACTGCACCGTGTGTCTGCCTGTCTGTCTCCCTGTCTGCCTGCCTGCCTGTCTCTCTGTCTCTCTGTCAGCTTGTCAGTCTCTCAGTATACTGTAGCTTTGTTTATAGTCTGGTGTCGTTACTGAACTGAACTGAACATTAGTATTTAGCTGACTTGCTAATGCGTATATCCAGTGTGTATCAAGGGTTTGTGACTAGCTAGTTTTTGTAGCCCCCACACACACACGCACGCACGCACGCACGCACGCACGCACGCACGCACGCACGCACGCACGCACGCACGCACACACACACACACACACACACACACACACACACACACACACACACACACACACACACACACACACACACACACACACACACACACACACACACACACACACACACACCCCTACACACACCTACACACCTACACACCATTAGGCCACAGACCCCCATAGCTCTTGAGAGTGTACAAATGGACTCTCCAAGTTTTACAGGCCGGCAAGGTTGCATTCGGTTCTTTCTAACAATCATTTAGACACCAGTTAGAGAACTGGACCCCATGTCAATAATTATTGGTTTATTTTGCTCCGTGCCAGATTGGTGGAGTTTTTCCACATGCAACCATACAAGGTACACCATTAAATGTGGACAGTCACAGGCACACTGATGGTGAGTTTTTTCTGAACTAATGACCTGAATTAGTGTTCTATTACTAGTATAGTATAAGGGTTAGTCGTGGGGGCTTACCACACCAATTTCAGAGAACAAGAATGAAAACTAATAAAAAAACAGTATTTCTTGGCAGAACAGAAACACAGCCTTCAAATTTGAAGTTGAATTTAAATGAATTATACACAGCTGTTAAAGCATGTGGAACGACGGCCGTACTGTATGTTTTGGCAGCGATGTGCCATTATAAACACATGAATGGCAACCTGTGAATGAAACGCAAAGTGGCAGTGTTATGACTAGAACTGTTTTGATATTGATAAAGGTTGAAAGGTTCAGGCTTTGTTAAAAACGTTGTTTTCAGTATGACTGTGCGGTTCACTCCCTCAGTGTTATTGTGGTCATTTGAAATTGACGTTGGAACTTTGGTAGAACGTTGCGTACTCCACGTGGCCATGATATAAGTTCAAGTGTTGTCAATCATCTTTTATCATTCACTCCTGTGATCCAACAGAGAGGAATAAGGAATCTCACTTTAAGCACATAAACGAAGGTCGAACAAAGTGAACTCGGACAGTATATATACAAATGTATTTATGTCCTATTACTATATATGTCCTATTACTTGAGTAAAATGGCTCTATTCATGATACAGTATTGAACCCACACCCATTGAATTTGAAAAAAGATCTCTGGCGCCACAGAAATGTATTGGTCTCCAATGTGCTCATGTTACACGAGTGACGATGATGACAATGTACATGTACTAGTAGTATTTTCTGCAACACAATTTGACAACAATGAAAACTGTGAGAAATGTAAAATAATGATCAAACTAAATATATTTTTAATTCAGTTAATTGTCAAAGATCAGATGGTGTGTTCATTGATTGATTGATTGATTGAATACTTCATTAACAGTTTGCGAAAAGTATAGGGGTACAGCAGTTATACAATAAAGCTAAAAGTATAACAAAAAAAGCACTGAGGGGTTGTTTCCATTGTGGTCCTGTGTATTCAATTCATCAAGACATATACGATATAGGCATATAATACTATACAATAAATCATCAATATTAGGAGCAGTAAAAGTATATTTACAGAAACACAGTGGGGGGGGGGTTCATTTCTTTTGGAAAGCTAGAAGAATTGTCTAGGTCCAGGTGCAAATTGCAGACAGGTGCTCTTTTATGGCGCTTTTGAAGGAGGCTAGTAGTAGGGAGTCACACTTTTTGATGACTGGTGGTGGTAGGGCATTCCACATTTCGGTGGCATAATGGTAGAATGTATTCATCCCCATGTTTGTGCCGAATCTGGGAGGAATGAGATCAGTGGAGCTCTCTCTGGTGTTGTGCCCTTGGGCGGAAACAATAACACTCATTATTGAAAGGTTTCATAAAAAGGTGCATCTTAAGACGTCGATTAAAAACATTAATGCTGGGTGTGTTCCTATTCTCGTTTGGAAGGGCATTCCACAGCTGCTGTGGAGCAAGGCAGCATGAGGTTTGGTGACCCAGAGTTTTTAGTTTCCTGCAGGGTTGTTGAAGTTATGTGGAGCCAACAAAACGGAGTGTTTTTATTTAACCACAAATAAACCTGGCATCACTATTTTGGGCTTGTCATCATTAACAGATGAAAATGATCAAAAACAGCCTAGTCCTATATTATGCTTGATTTACTTTGTTGTACGGCAGGGGTCATGGAAATACCTGATCTACAAGCTCACAACGCATCACACGATGCGACAGCGTTCTGAGCTTGTAGATTGTCATTTTCTTGCCACCCCACGCGGTCGTATGACGAAGTATAAATTAATCTGAAGTGGTTTCACTCACAGAGCTAGAGGCAGGAGCTGAACCACGAACTGCTTTTAGAGGTGAGAGTTAGACGTTTTTAAATCAATACCAGAGCAAACAGGAAGCCTGTGGAGATTTGAGAGTGTACAGGTCAGGAGTGAATGTAAGGATTTAAGCAGTAAGCCGGAGAGCAGTGCATTGCCGGAGTCAATCCTGGATATATGTTGAAGCATATGGTTCAGCATCACTTTAACAACTGGTGAAAGTTACCTTTTGTGGACTTATATGGTTGAACCTGACAATGCGCTGATACTCTTTGTACCTTAATCTCATGTGCAATGCGCCGATTTCTTTTTGCGAAATTTCACCCACTGTTTTACACCTGTGTATAAACCTGTGATTTGATAATGAAGCTGATACTGATTCCAGCAGAAAGTCATACTGCTGGTTCTACAGCGGAGATACCATGACGTTGGCCACTTTCAACCTGGTGTCCCTATACTTTAGGCAAAACATTGCACTAGCAGATCTACAAGCTCACAATGTGCGGCGATGCGATGCCATGTGTTATGTGAGCTATAGGTTTTACAATGTAGATTGTCTCGCTTTTTTTTTTCTCACACAGCGCAACGCCATCAATGTGACGAATTACAAAATGGGGCTCAAGTGGTTAACATTGTTGTTGTGGGAGCTCTTTGCATGCTGCAGTAAAGACCAACGGGGGCGGGGTGAGATTCATTACACCCTTCCTGGGCCTTCCACTGCATCCACATGCACACATGCACGTGTGTGCTAATCCTGACCAACACCACTCCTTATGCCTCTGTCTTCACAAATCTCATGTATGTTCTCTCTCTCTCTCTCTCTCTCTCTCTCTCTCTCTCTCTCTCTCTCTCTCTCTCTCCTCGCAAACATCTTATTTCATCCTATCTGATCGCCCCCTCCATCCCTCCCTCTCTCTCTTTATTCCTTGCTTGCTTGCCTTCCTTTCTAAACTAATAGGGTAGAGAATGGCCTGAGTGGGCCATTTCAGAGGAGGGAATCAACTGCTTCAGTGCGCACTGAGGCTATTAGCGTATACTGTTATATGTGCTGCTGTGTGTGGTTGAATTGCACAGCGTGTGTGTGTGTGTGTGTGTGTGTATGTGTGAGTGTGTGTGTGTGTGTGTGTTTGAGAGAGAGACGCGTTCTGCTTTAATGAGCTATTGTTTGGTGGAGTCGCCACTTGAGGGGAGTCTGCCGCTCGACTGACCCCTGACCCGACAATACCGCGCAAAACCCAATTAGCCATGCCTCATCACTCTGTGTGTGTGTGTGCGCTTGTGTGTGTGTGTGTGTGTGTGTGCACACACGCTTATCCTTGTATCTCTTGCTCTCTCTCTTCCACTCAACCCTTTCTATTTGCTCTCTCCACCTTTTTCTTTCTTTGGTGGGTAATTCTTTGTAACTCAGCTGAAGATAGAGAAACTCGCTTTCCTGGAAGAGAGTACAACAACCCTCGTTCCTGATTGGGTCTGACATGTCGTGCAGTATGGCTGGGTTGTTGTCCTGCAGTATGGCTGGGTTGTTGTCCTGCAGTATGGCTGGGTTGTTGTCCTGCAGTATGGCTGGGTTGTTGTCCTGCAGTATGGCTGGGTTGTTGTCCTGCAGTATGGCTGGGTTGTTGTCCTGCAGTATGGCTGGGTTGTTGTCCTGCAGTATGGCTGGGTTGTTGTCCTGTAGCAGCAGCCAGGTATCATGGACCTTCACGAGTTCGAGACTCGGAACGTGAATTTAACCCTCAGATGAAGACATATACTTCATAATGGCACCTACAGTATAGCATGCAATGACACCCTAGCTGTCTTCTCCTCAAAGACAAAATAGGTGTATAGGCTCACAATATAGGCTCACGAGGCGTTGTGAGCTTGTAGATCGGCTATTTTTGGCAAAGAGGTATAGGTGTAGAGGGAAAAAAGAGAAGACCAAGTAAACAAAAAAAGGTGAATCTGAAACAATTTTATACAATGTAGAGGGGGTCCCTGCTTCATCTCTCTCTCAGCTAGGGGGTCCTTGGCCTGAAAACGTTGAAGACCCCTGGTATATACAGTATACAGTCAGATTCTACGTGTTCATTTAATTCAGCCACCCTTCTGCCTCTTTAAATTGTTCAAGGACTCAGCTGGTGTGTTATGCTGGACTGTTGTGATTGGATGTGGTCCAATCACAACCAATGGACCAATAATCAGGGTCCATTTGGGTCCATTTGGTTCTATATGTACGCTGTCCGAGTTGAATGTTGTTGAATATATACAGTCAGTGTGATTATATACAGTGTGTGTATATATATACAGTCAGTGTGATTATATACAGTGTCTGTATATACTGTCCTAGGTTCCTATTGGTGTGTATGTGGGTCACACCCCTCTCTCTCCTTGTCCAGTGTCTGTCAGAGTAATTCTCACACACATCAAGGGAGCGATTGTAGACCTCCCACCATGACCCCACTCACTCCCCTCATCCCTCCATCCCTCCTCCCGTCCGTTGCGCATCCCAACCTCACTCCCGCCATTCCTCCCTCCATCCATCCATCCATCCATCCATTGATAGATTGATGCTATAAGGCATACATGGGCCACATGCGGCCCCCACCTTCACTTAATGCGGCCCGCAGGTTAATATCGGAATACTGATATATTATTGATTTCAGCTGTTACAATTCCAAACATACAAACATGACCCGCTTTAATAACTTCAGTCTATATTAGTAGCTTAAAAATTCTATTGTCTTTTTAATGTCCAATGTATTTGTATTTAACTTCATAAAGTTAACAAGTATAACTAAATGCATTTGAAATTAAATAAAAATGTAACTTTTCAGGATTCCATTTAAAAAATGGCAAAAAATATATCAGGATTCCAATTCAAAAATAGCAAAAATAGCAGATCTACAAGCTCAAAACGCCTCGCAGCGCGACGCGTTTTGAGCTTGTAGATCTGCTATTTTTGCTACTTTTCTGTGACAAAGAATGGCGGACAAAAAAAGTTCAAATAGGGAGATAAGAGTGTCTGCCCGACAATATGCAATGTGGCCCTCTGTAGTGAGTGTGGAAATATAGCGGCCCTCCCCATCATCAAAGTTGCCCACCCCTGCTATAAGGCTAACACAAGAAGCCCTAATGGCTTGTTTCCATTGTGGTCCTGTGTATTCAATTCATCAGGACATTTAAGGACACACAATACAATAATATACAAGACGTCATCAACACTAATAGCAATAAACGTATTATATGTACCGAAAACAATTGGGGTGGGGGGGGGGCATTTCTGGTGTTAGTCTTCCATCCATCCTAACATCTCTCCCTGCCTTCCTGCCTTCCTGCCTCCCTTAAAGGAGTAGTTCACCCCAAAAAGTACTTATTTTCTATCAATTACACACCCCATGAAGCCTTGAATTCAATTAATCTGTTTAGTTTTTGTCGCATTCCTGAGCCAATCATTTGATGACCGGCTGAGTTTCCAGTAGGAGACACAAAGAGCCTCCATTGAGTCTCCTATTGACCGATGACCCGGTCATCCAATTATTGGCTCAGGAATGCGACAAAAAACAAAACAATCTCCATGAATTCAAGGCTTCATGGGGTGTGTAACTGATAGAAAATAAGTATTTTTTTGGGTGAACTACTCCTGTAAGTTGTGCCTCCCTCCCTTCCTTTCTCTTTCTCTTTCTCGCTCTCTCTGTGTCTCTGTGTCTGTCTCTCTCTCTCTCTCTCTCTCTCTCTCTCTCTCTCTCTCTCTCTATCTCTCTCTCTCTCTCTCTCTCTCTCTCTCTCTCTCTCTCTCTCTCTCTCTCTCTCTGCTGTGCTTTGTGCAAGGCAAAACCATGGACATTTGATTCATTAGGACAGACAAGGTCAAACTGTAGTCCCACCCTTAACTACAGCGAACATGACACCACACACACACACACACACACACACACACACACACACACACACACACACACACACACACACACACACACACACACACACACAAATATGCACGTGTAAACACGCATACACATACACATACACACAAACACTGAACACATTAGCACACAATACACAAACAGGGCTCGTTTTTCATCGCTGTCCGTCTCGTGGGAAGAGTCAGTGACATCATCCCTGCTTCTGTCTTGCTATCAGTCAAAGCAGACAGTGAGGTCACAGTCAGAAGCCCCTCCCACCATTAGTCCTGACCACCAGTTCTAACAGCAGCATAGAGATTGGTCCTGAAAGAGCTTAGACCAGGGGGGTCTTTAACGTTTTTCAGGCCAGGGACCCCCACTACATATTGTATAAAATTGTGTTGCAGATTAACTTGTTTGACAGCACCATCATCAGTGTATGCTGGATTCATGTTAATGTGTATTTTCAGACATTTAGCCACTTAAACTGTCAGTACTTAGTAAACTTGACCGTTGGCTCTATACTTGGTCTGCTCTTTTTTCTCTCTACACCAAACCTATTTGCCGTTTTTGTCTAAAGTTCTCCTTAGAATAGGGATGCTAACTAAAGTTCAAGTGGTTAATGTAAAAAAAAATGATAATCCTATCACACACAGATTTGCTTATTTAGAACACATGCATTGACACAACTATGTTTAATACGTATAAGATTTGTGCAAATCTTTGAATATGTATATTTTTGTTCAACTCAAATCTTTGTTTCTAGGGGTCCTTGGAACAAAATATTTTGAGATGGGGGTCCGCGGCCAAATACATATCATTTTTGGGGGTCCTTGACATGAAAAAGTTTGAGAACCCTTGGTCTAGATGAAGAATGAGCTCATCGTAGTTGCGTGTTGTTGTTGAGTAGCGGTTGTGTCCAGGTTGTACATTAGCATCATGTCCATGTCAGAGGACAGTCTAGTTGTCCACACATGCCCATTACTTTCTTTCAAGGATTGGCCGAACTGCCCGCTGTGGTTTAATAAAAAGCCCTGTCATTGGCTAAACCTCCTGCTGGATCCAATCAGCTGCTCTGTTGGAGATGGGGGACTGTTGTTGTGTCAGAGTGTGTGTGGGGGGGGGGGGGGGGGGGGGTGGCAGCATCAAGAAACCATCACTTGTGTGTGTGTGTGTGTGTGTGTGTGTGTGTGTGTGTGTGTGTGTGTATGTGATGTGATGTTGGGATGTGAGCTGATGCTGCTCTTCTGATGTGCTTCAGACCTGTCACAATTGCCTGATCGCATTTTTTTTTAGATAATTCTAATTATTTTGCATATCGTTGCTGTCGGGGCAGAAACCTCTTATATCCATATTTTAACTTTTAGTTTTTTTGTAAATTGACACCCTACTTGATCATACTACAGTGTCACACAAAAGCATCAAAAGTAGCCGATCTACAGGCTCGAAACGCGGCACAAAGCTGCTATTTCTACTATTTAAAACTAAGATAACATTTTGAAATATGGCCATTGTAAAAAAATATATTTTGATTATACGTCTTGTTAGTCAACTAATCATCAAGTAAAATGTGTCATGATGGTGACTGACAACCCTACTGATGTGTTCCTGTCTGTTCTCTCTTCTGCAGGGACCTGAACGCCAACAATCTGACAGTCATTACCAAGACCGACTTCTCTGGTTTCAAGCACCTGCGAGTCCTGTGAGTCACACACACACACACACACACACACACACACACACACACACACACACACACACACACACACACACACACACACACACACACACACACACACACACACACACACACACACACACACACACACACACACACACACACACACACACACACACACACACACATTTCATACACTCTTCACACCACACTGTACAACAGTGGTTCTCAATGTGGGGGGTCCGGAGACCCCCAGGGGATCTTGTGGGGGTTCCAGGGGATCCCCAGTTATCAATGATTGATGGTTCATCTTCAAGTAAATAATGTACAACTAGAGAATGTAAAATAATGGCTATTTTTATCAGTTTCACTGTCATAGACAAGGAATTCTCGACCAAATGAAAGACCATGTCAGACCAAATCATGTCTGACAATTAAAAAAATGTTCTTCATCAGGGGTCCCTGAGATATAGGAAAAAAAATCATATACTAGTCAAATTCAGGATCCCATTTAATTCTGAGAGCGAATGGAACCAAATGGTCCATTTGGTTCCATTTTGTAGACTTTCAAATGTAAATTCAGGATTTTATTGGGCACCTTGTGCTCTGGTTCACATCACAACTCTATAACAGACGTTTTTTGAATCTATCATTCTATTCTGTCACCCTACTGTAGTTCGTTGAAAATGAAATGAAAATGACACATGGGGGAAGCCACCAAGTGCCTCGTCTCCTCTTCTTGTAATGACATGCGTAAGAATTCATTCATTCATCATTTAAAAAAATAGCTCAATAGTTCAAGTATCAAAACGGTTATCAAAAATCAACCGTCTCTGTAGTATACTCATCTAATAGTCCTCACAGCATGATAACATGATAATATTATGCGTGGTTCATTCTTTTCACAAGGGTGCTCTGTGACCACGGAACTGTTTGAAATGGAAAACAAGAAGACCACGTCGGTGGGGAAATCACAGAGCAATCTGTTCTAACATCCTGCCATGTTATTAGAAAACAGTCAACCAATATGTCTGCGGTGGCAGTTGGACAAAACGTGTCTTATCACAAGTCGCTCTGTTGACAAAAGCGGTAAGCTTTTGGTTCTAAAAGCCCACTGTTTTTCCACGCCGCCTGCATGCCTCGGTACTCTGGTGTCCAGTGGTGTAAAGTAACTAAGTACATTTACTCAAGTACTGTACCGAGGTACAATTTTGAGGTACTTTTACTTTACTGTAGAGTATTTCCAATTGTCTATACTTTTACTTCTACTCCACTACATCTCATAGGCAAAAATATTGTACTTTTACTCCACTAAAATTATTTGAAAACTTTAGGTACTAGTTACTTTGCAGATATATATTATTACGTTATAAAACACATTAACCACTTTAGCCCTATTTTAAACCTAGGCTATTTGAAAATAGCCGATCTACAAGCCCACAACGCGTCGTATTGTGACGTGTTGTGAGCTTGTAGATCGGCTATTTTCACACATTTCAGTACTTTTACTTTTGGTACTTTAAGTACATTTTGATACCAATACTAGTAAAACATTTGAGTACGTTTTCAACCACTGCCGGTGTCCTGTGTGTGGGATTTGTGGGAATCGAGCGTGTGACAGCGGTGAAACCCAGAGGCTATGCGTTTTTGACTCACCCCTGATATGTGAGCGTGGTGGAATGGTGTCAGTGTCAGTCACATTACAACAGGAAGGGGGGGCTAGCTGTGACCCTTTGACCTGGAAACACAATGGTCCCAGTGGCTAGTGTTGGTTTCCTGTGTTATGAGCATGGGATTTGGACTGTGAATGGATGACATGCTAGGAACTAATGGCATGTCTTTAGGCCTGCTTAAAGACTATTGGCATTCCACTTGGAGCCTGGGGCACGTTGCTGTCAGGAAGAGATTCAGTGTTACACCAGTAGATTAGGGACGTGGAATGTTAAGTGTTTCTATTTGTCTGTTTTTTTGTTCTGTTTTTTCTTTGTGTTATTGTGATATTGTGTTTCATTTTGTTGTCAATGTCGTGTTTAAAAAAAGAACAATTCTATGGAGAGCTGTATTATTTAATGGCTGAATGTCAAAATTGTAAAAAATAAAATAAAAAATATTAGGGACGTGGTTGTCAGTGAAGGTCCTCTACTAAACAAGGTGTCTACGGATTACTTTTGAACAATATCTGAATCTATTAGGGCTGGGAAATTAACTGATAATATATGCAAACCCATATTTAGAACCAATAACCCACTTAATCGTGCTCATCAGGTACTGTAGGTTCATCGAATAATCCAGAAGCAGGTTTTGTTTTCTAATTATATCAGTGAATCAACATGAAAATAATTCCGATTTTTTTGATTATTCCACTAAACTGATTAGTCTGATGAACCACTTACCCCTGTATTATACTTCATTGTACAATGGTTGTATACAGAAATAGTGAAAATTGCCAATTTACAAGCTTGTGAGCTTGTAGTGTGCAATTCTACCATGAAAAAAAGTTTGAGATAATTGTGTTGTTGATTTGAAGTCATATCACACAGCCCTACTCTCCATCCCTTTGATTGTATTTATTTGTCTCTCTTTCTCTACCTGTCTGTCTATTCATCTGTATGTGTCTCTCTCTCTCTCTCTCTCTCTCTCTCTCTCTCTCTCTCTCTCTCTCTCTCTCTCTCTCTCTCTCTCTCTCTCTCTCTCTCTCTCTCTCTCTCTCCATGCAGTCATCTGATGGAAAACCAAATCAGTAATATTGAGAGAGGAGCCTTTGATGACCTGAAGGAACTGGAGAGACTGTGAGAGCACACACACACACACACACACACACTATCTCATGCACACACACGCAGCATGAGCCACACACACACATGCTGACTCATCGACATACACATACATTACCCCAACACATATAGTTGTCATGAACAGAATGTCAGAACTCTGAGCATCATTGTTGTCTCTCTGTGTGATTGATCTTCCAGACGCCTCAACAAAAACCGTCTCACTCAGCTGCCAGAGCTGATGTTTCAGAAGAATGAAGCCCTGTCTCGACTGTAAGTGTCTCACTCTGACGACCCTACACCCTATAGTACACACACACACACACACACACACACACACACACACACACACACACACACACACACACACACACACACACACACACACACACACACACACACACACACACACACGTTTCAATCGCCTCAGGTGAGCTGTTACCAGGTGTTACCTGAGGCGAAAAAAAAAAATGTTTTCACAATTTTTCAAAAATAGCAGATATACAAGCTCATGGCGCGGCACTCGGTGCCGCGCCATGAGCTTGCATATCTGCATATCTGCTAAAATGATAAAGGCCGTTACAGGGAGTGAGTGACCCGCCCTAGTAATTAATTTTCAATGCGAGACGGGCGATTATTTGGGACGCGCGGAGAAGTTGTGGAGCGGGCGCGGTGCCGGGAAATGCTCGCGCTCGCGCTCGTTTCGTGCACACACCTGGGGGCGGAAGGGACTGGATTGTGGTCAGCTTTTTGTTCCCCGCTACGTGCAGGAGGACAAAACGACAATGATCGCGCTGCGTCTCGATCCCCGCTGATCCAAGCGTAGAACGCCCGCGTCACTCGCTCCCCGTCTGAAACGACCTTAACACAAAAAAGTCCTGGGGACTTCTTTGGGTTTCCATTGTGTTCTTGCATCCTACATCTTACAGTTCCACCTTATGGTCCCTATGTGTGTGTGAGAGTGAATGAAAGCTTCAATGAATGAATGAATGAGTGAACGGATCATTTAACAAATGACAGTGACCCTGGCCGATATATATGTCCGATCATTTCTCCCTACCTGGACAACTAGCTCTCCCTCCAGAGCCACCAAGAGTCATTCATTCCTTAAGGATATAAACTGTTACAACTGCGTGGGCAACAATATGAAAAGACATTCCTTCATAATGACTGGAATCACTGACGTTTTCCTGGATACGGAGACTACACATGCAGTCATCATTCAAATCCCACTGGCTGTTACTATGTGAATTAATGTCGCTGTGTGTGTGTGTGTCTCTCTCTCTCTCTCACACACACACACACACACACACACACACACACACACACACACACACACACACACACAGAGAGAGAGAGACCCCCAGCCAAAGAACTTCTGTTGAATGTGTGTGTTTGTGTTAGAGGATTGACTAGAGCTCCCGTGCTACTGCCTGGATACGCTAGGAAACGGATACACAAACACTGGCAAAGAGAGAGAGAGAGGGAAGAAGAGAGAGAGAGAGAGCAAGGGAGAGAGAGAAACAGAGAGACAGGGAGAGAGTGAGAGAGAGGATCAGAGAGAGAGAGCGAGAGAGGAAAAGCAAAACAAACAAGACAGCAGTTTTTAATTATCAGTTCCCTCCAATAGATCCCTTTGTGACAGGTGTGTGAGTGTGTGTTAGGGTGCATGTCTGTGTCAGAAACAAATGAGTGAAAGAAAAGGTGACGGTGTGTGTGCGTGTGCGTGTGAGCGAGCGCTTAAGATGGATTAGAGCGGAAGGTGCAGACAGAAAGACACTCTCTCCTTTCCTGTACATCATCCCTGCCAGTAGAGATGGAGGAGACAGTGGATTACAGCCATGAAAATACAACTAATTACAGAAGCTGTGTATGTGTGTGTGCGTGCGTGGTTTTTAGAGAGGGAGAAAGAGAAAAATGAGTGACTGAAACATGATGAAAAACGGAGTGTGTGTGTGTGTGTGTGTGTGTGTGTGTGTGTGTGTGTGTGTGTGTGTGTGTGTGTGTGTGTGTGTGTGTGTGTGTGTGTGTGTGTGTGTGTGTGTGTGTGTGTGTGTGTGTGTGTGTTAACTTGTTTGCTGGTTTGTTTTTTGGCCAATTTCACACCTTGGCTCCCATCAGGGAGTGTCCAGATGGAGTTGGCATGTTCAATCAATCAGCACACACACACACACACACACACACACACACACACACACACACACACACACACACACACACACACACACACACACACCCGGACACACACAGTTTGTGTCCATTAGCACCCCCTTCAGAAGGAGTGATTTTTCTCCTGCTGTGTTGATGGGCTTAATAATGCCCTCTGTCCCCCAGGGATTGCCTCTGAAACACGCACACACACGCACACGCACACACACGCGCACGGACACACACACACACACTGTACCATTGCGTCTCTGTATCTCACTGATGCACACATGCTCGCTGTCACGCACACACGGACACACTTCCCTTTCTGCTAGAACGTTCCTTCTCCCACACACCAGGGGTCCCATCTGTGTTGCTTTTCATGTGTGAGCCATGATGGGCTGTCTCCAAACACCTCCTCCCCCCTCCATCTCTTCATCCCCACCACTTTCCCTCCTCCATCTATATGCCTCAGCTCCCTTCCCCTTCTCGTTTATTGCTCCCTTTCACATTCTCTCCATCACTCTTTTTCTCTCTTTCTTTGCTCTCTCTCTGCTCTTGTCCTGCTTTTCCCATTAAAATTGGCACTTTTTTTATGTTCTCGTGTCATAATTGTGCTCTCTTAGAGCTTGACGACATATCAATGTGATATCTATATTGTGATATGAAGTGACACATATATCGCCTGGGATTTTGGTAATCATAATATTGTGACGTCGTGTACATGTTGTAAGAGATAGAGCACAGTCTTTAACCACTTATAAACCCCCCAGCATCCGGCTATTTTTCAGAGAAAGCTTTCCCCTACAATAACATAAAACAGAAAGGACACTAGCATATAGCCCTGTGGGCTCAACCGTATGGGGTTTAAGTGGTTACGGTTACATTACTGTAAAGTGATATAATTTATCTGAACTTATCAGACTGTTTCATGTGAGTGAAATGAATCTGTTTTGCTATCTTATCCACTTTACCCACGACTGTATTTATTTCAAAAGGTCCTTGAGTGTTGAATATCATATGAAAGCACCACCAAGACGTCTTCATTTAAAATATACAGTATATATATATATATTGACATGTAGCTATTCTGTCAAAAATATCATGATCTTGTTAACCCATTCAATCCGGTAACGTATCTACAAATGTCTTCTAAATCCTAACAGTTTTTTGAAAAAACTGTTAGTTTATACTGTTAAAAAAGGTTTCTATATCAGTGGTTCTCAAACCTTTTCATGCCAAGGACCCCCACAAATTGTATTTATTTGGCCGCGGACCCTCATCTGAAAATGTTTGGTTCCAGGGACCCCCCAGAAGCAAAAAATGTGGTCAAAAATGTTCCCATAAAAAAAAAAAAATGTATATATATATATACACACACATATATATAGATGTGTGTTTTCTCTGTTGCCTACTATCCTCAACGCACAACCCAAAAATAACAGATTTACAACTGAAAAACACATCGTGGCGTGTCACGTTTTCCCACTTTTGAATCCGCTATTTCCGACGAGTGACGCTGGTGCATAAATTAGGCTTAATTCTGTTCTCTCTCCGTCACTGTCTCTCTCTCTTTGCATTCCGTTACTCTTCCTCCATCTCTCCTGTATTCTCTCCATCTCTGTGACGCTCTCCCCCAGATTTGTTTGGTCACACTCTCTCTCCTTCTGATTTATTTGCTCTCTCTCCCTCTCTCTCTCCCTCTGATTAGTTTGGTCTCTCTCTCTCTCTCCCTCTGATTTGTTAGGTCTCTCTCTCTCTCCCTCTGATTTGTTTGGTCTCTCTGACCCCTCTCTCTCTCTCTCTCTTTGTCTCCCTCTCACTCACTCTGTCATCTTTCACTCTCTCTCTTCCTGATCTCTCTCACCTTTCTTTTTCTAACCCCCCCCCCTCCCTCTCTCTCTCTCTCTCTCTCTCTCCCCATCACTCTCTCCCTACCTCTCTCTCCCTCCTGTCTATCATGTCTTTTGTTGGCTCTTTGCGGTTGCATCCACGCCCAGAAACAGTCTTTTGTCTGTTTTGACGACACGCCAGAGGCTGTGTGTGTGCGTGTGCGTGCGTGTGTGTGTGTGTGTGTGTGTGTGTGTGTGTGTGTGTGTGTGTGTGTGTGAGTGAGTGATTCCCAGGGGCTTCCTTTCTCCCCGGAACCACATTATGGCCCTGGGGAGCCCGGGGATTATGGGTGCACAACACACACACACACACACACACACGCACACGCAGACGCACACACACACACACACACACACACATCTTGACCTGGAGGTGAACCTGTCTTGGTGTCATGTATACTGTGTGGTTATCCTCAGCAGGTGTGCTGCAGTGCTGACTGTGGATGGATGGGACTTAGTGTGAAAGCCCACACAACACAGTACATCATCATCACGGCAGCAATTTTCCATAAACTGAGCTCAGATCTGCTCACAGGAGGGATTTAAATGTAAAAATAATTACGCCGGGTCACGTTAAAAGTTCACGAAATCAGCTCGTTTCGTTGCGGTTCGAGCAGAAACCTCTTATCTCCATAATTTAACTTTTTTTTTCCTTCTCGTGAATGAATGCCCTACTTTATCATAAGTATACTACAGTGTCTCACAAGAGAAGCAAAAATAGCTGATCTACAAGCTCAAGATGCGGCACGTTTTGAGCTTGTAGATCTTTTTATTTTTCATATTTTTAGAGTAGCCAATTATTTGTTACCCCCTTTTTTTTTGTTACCCCAATTAAGTCGTTCTCCTGTTGTATCCTACTGACTCACCTGCCAGTGAGGAGCCCCCACCAGGAGGACGTAGAGCCTTCGTCCTACTCCTCCCGCCCAACACTCCCCGCTGGCAGGTGCCGCCCCAGCCTGTAGGAATACGTGCAATGACCAATATCACCCTCCTCCCCGCCCGGCCTCCCTCCCCCGAACACGGGCCAATTGTGTTCGTGTAGACGCTCGACAAAGCCGGGTGCACTACAGTGGATTCGAACCCACAACCTCCGTGGTGGTGGGCAGGGACTTCACCACTGCGCCACCCGAGCACGAGCTTGTAGATCTGCTATTTTTGCTACTTTTGAATTTGAATCTTGAATATGCTGTCATATTCACGGCTTGTTTTATGCCTGAAGAAGGTCTATGACTGAAAGCTTGCTATACTGTGTATAAAAATGTATAAAAATCTGATTTTGCTCATATGAGGTTTCTGCCCGACACAGTGATGATTTGCTTCGTTCTGTGTGAGCACACTTTGCTCGGGGCTCTGCTCTACATAATTGGCTGTCTCCTCTTGCTGGATCACACTGGGATATTTGCAAGGAATTGATAATTACTTACTAAAGGATTTGCCATGACAGCCCGTTCCTGCATGTCAGCAGGTCATGGCATTAAACAGGGTTTATATGCATGTTCTGTCCCCATACAGTAGGTGTAGACTTGGCCTTCATACAGTAATCCTGATCACAGCATCACCTTTGCTTCCTAAAATGAGTTGTGTATGCCGCCGTGCAAGCTACTGCCACAGGTCTTTAACCTAGTGGTTCTCAAAATTTCAAGGACCCCCGCCTTAACTCTGACAGTATTCAATAACGGGTCCATTTGGTTCCATTTGTATACTGACAGAGTTAGCAGACTTCTGAGAGAATAATACCTGGGGGCACTTCAGGAGAGACTATACCCAAATAAAATACTGGAGCAATGGTCTGCACGCATTTATTAGAAGGCTTACGTCTTCCTCAGAGTAAAGCGAGTTACGGACTTGTAAGGGTCAATTTAGGACCCTCTTAAGGAAGGAGTAAATAAATCGGCCACTGCCGACGAATTTTTGTTTTCCTTACTTTTTAAGTTGTCACAGAATATTTATCTCCAGTATGATCGATCCCCCAATCGTTGCTAAACACGGAGGCTTTCTCTCTGCTTCTGCGAAAAAAGAAAATGTCATCGCGACCCTCCCCCATTCGCTAGTTATTGGCCGTCTCGTCAAAAATGCAGAGGAAATCCAGGGAGGTGAGAAAAAGGCATTTTTCCTATTTCGCGATCACGTGATCTCCTGGATCTATGAGTGACTGAGAATGAATTGGTCACTCGTATCTTAGCGAAGAGCGCCATCTAGTGTAAAAACTAAAAACACACAACAGGCGTCAAAAGACGTCATCGGTGGTCAATAAGTATATACTTCATTGACCGGGGTCCTCCAGGGGTAAGTGCTTATAGCCCCGTCCTTTTTTTTTAACACCTCTACAGCAAATCACCAGAAATATAGCCGATCCACATGCTCACAACTTGTAGATCGGTTGTGAGCTTGTAGATCTGCTAATCTTCCAGAATTTTGGGGACACCAGGATTCATGTGGTTAAAACGGGTGTCAGGGCAGTGACCGGTGCAGGGCCTTACTTTACATAATGTGTAAAACACTGTCTTTTTAAACTATGAACATTCCTGCATGTGTGTGTGTGTGTGTGTGTGTGCGTGCGTGCGTCCCTCCGTTTTAACATACTTAAACACTGTTGTCGTCAAATTCATTCTTCATTTAGCGACGTCCCGGTGTCATTTGCGTGGGGCTAATTAACGGTGTGAACTTAACGCGGTGCGCGGGGCGATGATGACAGCTGTCGACTCGTACGTGGCACGCCCGTTTAGAGACTAATGGGAGTGTGACCACACACCGCAACACGCATTTACTGGGAGTGAAGGGAGGCAATGGGGTGTAATACACTGTGTGTGTGTGTGTGTGTGTGCGTGCATGTGTTCCAAGATATTTATTAAGATGGTTATTAGTATGTTTTTATTGTGTGTGTGCGTGTGCGTGTGCGTGTGTGTGTGTGTGTGTGTGTGTGTGTGTGTGTGTGTGTGTGTGTGTGTGTGTGTGTGTCTGTGTCTGTAACGTGCATTTGTTAGAAATAATTACTGATGTGCAGTGTGTGTGTGTGTGTGTGTGTGTGTGTCTGTATGCATAATTGCTTACATTTACATCTATATAGAGTTTGCGTGCGTGTGTGTGTGTGTGTGTGTGTGTGTGTATGCACTCTGCAAGATAATTACTCTCTGCAGTATGAAAGAGTCTGAAGATTTCAAGATTGCTTTTACATGCCCAAGTAAACAGTGTTATAATTGTTTTTTTGTTGTTGCATTTTCACAGTGCAATGTTGTTTGTAACTGTAAGTAAATTAGATTGTGTGTGTGTGTGTGTGTGTGTGTGTGTGTGTGTGTGTGTGTGTGTGTGTGTGTGTGTGTGTGTGTGTGTGTGTGTGTGTGTGTGTGTGTGTGTGTGTGTGTGTGTGTGTGTGTGTGTGTGTGTGTGTGTGTGTGTGTGTGTGTGTGTGTGTGAGAGACAGAGAGAGGGAGCGAGATTGAAGAAGGGAGTTAATGCCTCATACTGAGTACCTCATTATAATGGAGTGGTCTTTCTCATGGGAGGCATTTTGTTAAAAAATAATGATACTGTAACAATGTGTAAAGTCTAATTTAAGCTCCGTTGCGAATGTATCAAAAATACCAGACCTACAAGTCTGCAATGCGGCGCATTCGCAACGTGTTGTAGGCTTCTAGGTCTGTTGTTTTTGACGTGCGGCACCTTCGGGCGACGAAGTATGAATCGGGCTTAAAGTGTGTCGCGGTCAGCAGACGAGCGCATCATCATGCATCTGTACACGTGTGCACGTGCACATGCACATGCTTGCTATGCACATGCGCAGCATGCGTCCATGTGCACTGCATGGCACACATGTGTGGGAAGAAAATCCCCCCCCCCCCCCCCCCCCACCAAATTGTACTTTTGATAATGCTGAGAGCGTGGGACTTCCCTGCTGCGTACGATAATAGCATCACCCTGGAAAACATGTCATAAGATAGGACACTGTGGTGAGTGGAGTAACCACCATTCTATACTCACTGAACCCTGACAATGCTGTTACACAACTCTGTGTGTGTGTGTGTGTGTGTGTGTGTGTGTGTGTGTGTGTGTGTGTGTGTGTGTGTGTGTGTGTGTGTGTGTGTGTGTGTGTGTGTGTGTGTGTGTGTGTGTGTGTGTGTGTGCGCGTGCGTGTGTTGCTATAAGGTCAAGGCAGGAACCTGACACCTCTTGTCATGTCCATCCAAAGTAAGCGAGCGGGGGGACCACCGAACCTTGCGCTCTGCTTCATTGGAGAAGAGTGGGAAAAACCAATTTGACTGGGGAACACACACACACACACACACACACACACACACACACACACACACACACACACACACACACACACACACACACACACAGACACTCCTTCCATTAAAATCTGTGATTATCAGCACCTCTGGTTGCCATTTCCTTCGAGAGGTTTTCTGTTTCTCTGCAAGCGTTTCCTGTTTTCTTTTTGTTTTACATCCATTCTGTGAAAGACGGGACAATAAGATTGTTCCGAATTCTAAGCAAATGAGAAAGGAAACGACACTTTTTTATAACTCATGTAGTACACACTTTACTGGGCACCACCCTATAGGCCAATATGTGTAATTGTGTGTAAAGAGCAGCTACGTAGCTCTTGTTCAGTTAAGCCCTCCAGTCCCTTGTCTCTGTGGATGTTAGGGAAGGGAAAGAGGAGGGATGGGAGAAGAGAGACTCCAGAGAGGAGAGGAGATGAGATGAGAGACGATGAAGAGGCTGTCCAGAGGTTAAAGTCAGCATGTGATGCCTTTTGTTCCGTATCCTCCTGACTCACACGGCTTAGCAGGAACATGCAGGGAGAGAGAACGAGAGAGGGAACGAGGGAGGGAGAGCGAGAGAACAAAGGGGCGCAAGAAAAAGTGAGATGGAGAAAAAGATTCACAGAAAAGGAGAGAATCAGAAAGAGAGAGAAACCAAGGGGAGGGAGAGATTACAGTGTGTGTGTGTGTGTGTGTGTGTGTGTGTGTGTGTGTGTGTGTGTGTGTGTGTGTGCGTGTGCGTGTAGTGGCAGAAGTGAGACAGAGAGAGACCACAGGAATGACCTACTGATGGTATTTGCCTCTTAACGTTGGCTACGTTTATCCTGTTGTCATGGTTACAGCCTTTCTCCACACCATCAGGTCATGACCCTTCCCAGGGTTCAGTTGCGCTTACACTGTGTGTGTGTGTGTGTGTGTGTGTGTGTGTGTGTGTGTGTGTGTGTGTGTGTGTGTGTGTGTGTCATGCATCTTAGCTGGATGTGTATATTTACACATGGTTTCATTGTTTTGTATATTTGCTGTTTTTGTCTGATGTGTGTGTGATTTTGCCTGTGTGTGTGTGTGTGTGTGTGTGTGGTCAATGCATGACGTGCCTCAATTGCCCCGCATTAATGTGCACGCATTTCGTCGTTGTGTGTGAGGGTAATCCTTCGCATATGTGTGTGGTGTGTGTGCGTGCCCCTTTGAATGTGTGTGTTTTCCCCCTACATCCTGCTGTGTTTTGTCTGTCAGTCAAACTGCAGCCCTGTGGTAAAGACCCCAACACATACACAACACATACACATACACAACACATACACAGCACATACACAACACATACACAGCACATACACAACACATACATACTGTAGCACATACACATACACATATGCTGTTCTGTACTAGAAACCCAATAACAAGCTCTATCTGTCTACAGCAGGGGTAGGCAATGTCTTGATCAATCAGTAATCGATAAGGCACATAGGAGTGGAGACAATATGCTCGGTGGTGGTTATGCTTTATGTACATGATATCATGGTCAGAAGTACATTAACACTCATGTCAGTGGTACAGATAGATCATATTATACTGTAGCTGCTTCAAGGACAAACTGAAGCATAACAAGATAGGCTGTACCAAAACAATAGCTATTATTAGGCCTAGTGGAGACATTTAGGCTCTTACAAGCTGTCAAATATCATAATGTATTTTAGAAGTATTATAAGTGATGGTAAAATATAAAGCAGATATATATATATATATATATTATATATATACACACACACACACACACACACACACACACACACACACACACACACACACACATGTAGTCAATTAAATTAAGTCCCCTCGCATCTGTATGCAAATTACATCCAGCACATAAATCTACATTCATTCAAACTCTGAACTCTGACCGGGCAGGGAGTCTGGGATATACAGTAGGTCTATACAGTAGGTAGAGTCTAATAATCATTGCATTCTGATGTGAAAGTAAATATTTAAAAAAAGAAAATAAATGAATAAACGTTATATAGCCTACATGGACAATCAACATCTGTTGGAAATATTTTATTTTGATGTGGTGTCATAATTAAACTTATGATATGGCACACTGACTATCAAGAATATAAAAAACATGGCACTTCATGTGAAAAAGGTTGCCGATTCCATATCTATGTATCTACACTATCTGTCTGTCTGTCTGTCTGTCTGTCTGTCTGTCTGTCTGTCCAGGGACGTGCACAGATAGGCTCTAGGTGGTGCTAGAGCACCTGCCCTTTGCCCTCTTGGCCAGAAGTGCCCTTTTGAAAAAAAGGAAAAAAAAAGTTATTTTTTCCCAGTTTACAGCAGGGGTCTTCATCAGGGGGTCCTCAGAGTTACTACAGGGGGTCCGCCAAATCTTTGTGTGATATGATTTTTCTTTTTACCATAACCACTCGAAACCTAGCATCCCTTTTCTGAGGAGAACTTAAGCCAAAAATAGCAGATCTACAAGCCCACAACGCCTCGCGCTGCGAGGCGTTGTGGGCTTGTAGATCGGCTATTTTTGGCAAAGAGGTAGGGAAAAAAGAGCACACCAAATAAACAAAAAAAAGTATCATTTATTTGAGCACCTGCCCCTCAAAATGTCTGCGCACGCCACTGTGTCTGTCACACTGAAGAGTAGCTGTCAGTCAGGAGGGTGTGTTTTGGGTCTTAGGGGCCACAGAGATTTAAAGTGTAGTGTTATAGATCCAGAGCAGTGTAGCAGCCTAGCAGGGTGTGTCCGTGTGCATGTGTTCTTAAAGTGCTGAGTGAGTGAGTGACTGACTGACTGACATGTTTGTGTATTCAAGTGCCTGTGTTTGATCTCATACGTGTTACCTGATGAATACCACTTGTCAGACGTATCATGACATATCATATAGTAACATCTTAGGTATGTGTGTGCGTGCGCGTGTGTGTGTGTGTGTGTGTGTGTGTGTGTGTGTGTGTGTGTGCACACACGCATACACGTTTAAGTATTAACCATCTGTAATTAAGGTTAAATCCCGGTTATCAGCCTCACACTATGCTATGATATCGGCCTTCAGGCACAAGGATTACAACAACCGTGTGTGTGTGTGTGTGTGTCAGAGAGGGAAATTCCAAGTGTGTGTGTGTCTGTGTGTAGTCAGCAGGTCATGGCGGGGTCACTCTCCGACCGGCGGTTTTGGGGTTGACCGCGCATTGACCACAGCATGTCCCTGGAATCATCGTCTCCCTTTTGTCCACATCTGGACTTAACTTCCCAAGAATCCGTGATCTCTTATTGTCCCCACTTTGTCTCAATTTCAGCTTAATTCAATTTGCTGCGCTGGCATCAAAGTACAAAGTGGGAACTTTGGTATAAAAGTAGAAACAAATAGCAGTTAAAAATAGGGATGCCGATTTTGCCGATGGCTGATACCGATATTTGTTTATTTTGTCTTTGTTGTTATTTATTGCAGTGGTTCTCAAAGTGGGGTCCAGGGATCTAAATTGGACCCTTGCAGGTCTGTAACTCTGAGAGAGCATACAAAATGGAACCAAATGGACCCTTACGGGTCCATTTGGTTCCATTTGTACGCCTCTCAGAGTTATGGCAGTCCTTGAAATTAAAAAGTTTTTCTTTTTCTTTTAATCCCACGATTTTGTAACCCATTTTTCACCCAATGCCAATTGCCTAAGCTTGTAATCCTGGGCGCTACTCTCCCTCTTCCAGCCTGGGGAGAGCCCCGAACTGAGCTCATGCTTCCTTCAATGCATGAGGAGTGAGCAGGCCGCTTCTTATCACCTGACAGAGGGGTTTGAGAACGAGATTGAGATTTATTGCAGCTTGGTAGGCTGCAGATAACCAACACACCCAACATAATCAGCACAACATTGATGCATCACGATAATAGTCGGCTGCCATCGGTGAATGTCAGATAATTTGCAGATATGTTGATGGCAGTCAGCGAGGCAAAAATCTGCCGATGCCGACATACGGTCGATATAAATATCGGTGCATCCCTAGTTAAAACAGAAAACAATCAAATGTGTGTTAGACAGTTTGTGTGAACGTGCATGTTTGCCAGCATGCAGATGTGTGTGTGTGTGTGTGTGTGTGTCTGTGTGTGTGTGTGTGTGTGTGTGTGTGTGTGTGCTGCCGCTGTGTCTTGTTAGTGAAAGACAAACGTCTAGTTTGAGTTGGATCATGTAACTGTACATCAGTCATCATCTGTCGACAAGCCATCTCTCTCATTTCTCTCTGTCTCCCTATTACATGGTAACATGTTAAAGGTGTGTGTGTGTGTGTGTGTGTGTGTGTGTGTGTGTGCGTGTGTGTGTGTGTGTGTGTGTGTGTGTGTGTGTGTGTGTGTGGTTGAGAGGGAGTGTTAGCAGCAGCCTATGAGGATAAAATATTAACCATGTTGTTCTTCTGAGTCTGTCTGTGCCTGCTGACCTGTGTGATGCCCCATACATATATTAGTCTGGGTGGTTGTGGGTGTCTGTCTGCTGTGTATTAACTCTTGCCCTATAGGGAAGCCGGGTGGGGCTGATTAGTGATTGGAGAGCACCTGGGCCCGGTGCCTCCAGGAGGCTATAAAAGCCCAGCCCTTGCCAGTGTCTTGGAGAAGCTGAGACAAGCAGACCTGATCTCCACCAGCTCCAACCCCCTAGTCTCCATGCTGTTATTATGATTATGTTCTTTATTTCCATCCACACACCTTGCACCACACCATGTTTCACACATCCACATTTACACCACTGATTACTGACTCCACACTCCATAGGATCCTTATGTTTGTCCATACCTCCTTAGTTCTGTTATTAGTCTTTGTTTAATAAATATGTATTTGATTTATAACTACATCCTGGTCTCCGTCGTCCCAATGTTTGTCACGGCCTAGAGCCAAGCTGTGACAAATGGGGGCTCGTCCGGGATTAAGTGAGTATTGTTAAAACTTTAAAGTTCAGTTAAAGTTAAAGTATTTTGTTGCGCGCAGTTACTGAGTGTTTTTTTGAAAGCCGGTCTTGAAGTAAGTTGGGGTATTCCCCGTGACGTAATGTAAAGTTGGGCCAATCAAATGCGGTTTGGGAGGGCCTAACTGGGGATTCCCTTTTTCTTTGTTTGAAGCGGTTTCAAAGTGTTTCAGTGCGTGCGCTGTTTTGTTTAACGTTGAGTTATCGTTAAATTTCTTTGATTCCCCGTATTTTTTTCTTTGAGCATGGAGTTATTGGAATATGTATATGGGCTAAGTTTGGACACACTGATACTGATAGATTGAGTAATCATATAGGAGCTACTGTTGTCCCATGTTAGGCATAAGCCACGTTAGTCTTTAGACCTTCGTGGATTTATTTCTTTTCTTGTATTTTTGGTAATGTTGGGGTGAAGCGGTAGTAGCGGTTGTCTCGGGAGCACGGTATGTGGCTGACGGCGTAGTTATCAACTGATTGCGTTGTCTCCTGCATATAGTTAGTGCGTAAATACCCCCGCGAAACCCCATGAAGAGCTAGGGGTGAGTTATATAAGATTTAATTAGGCAGATAGGGGACGCTTCTGATTACTCAGTCAGTTGGTGTTGGTGTTGTATTTAACTGGTGTCAAATATACATTTAAATGATAATTAAAATGGCTCAAATTGATCAATTTGTGGCGTCGCCGTCAGTAGATTTTTTAGAAAGCTGTACAAAGGAGCAGTTTCTAGAAATTGCTGACCATTACAAAATTGACATTGGGGACAGGAGACGGAAAGTACATACAATTAAGGTAGTATTAAGTGACATCTTGGAAGATATTGGTATCTTACCAGGTAACGAAACAGGGCCAGAGGGAGACGGTGCGGCGGTGCCGCCACCGACCCAAAATCTGTCTTTTACAGAACAAAAAGAACTGATGCTTATTCAGCTGGAAATGGAGAGGGTTAAACAACAGCTTAAAATTGAAAAAGAAAGAGTAGAAGTAGAGCGAGAGAGAATTGAAATGGAAAAAATGAGAATTAATCTGCAGAGGGAGAAGGTAGAACTTGTCAAGGAAGGTAAGATGGACCAGAAACTGTTGGAAGGAGATGGAAGTGTAGCTTCAGGGAGGCGATCTTTTGATTTGGTGAGCAGTTTGCGCTTGATGCCAAAGTTTAGTGAGAAGGAGCCAGAGACTTTTTTTTCACTGTTTGAAAGATTGGCTAATTCAAGAGGTTGGCCTGATGCGGACCGGACGGTGATGCTGCAGTGCGTGCTTACTGGGAAGGCACAGGAGGCGTATTCGGCATTGTCAGTTACAGAAAGTTTAAATTATGCCACTGTTAAATCTGCGGTTCTGAAAGTGTATGAAATGGTGCCTGAGAGTTACCGTCAGCGCTTTAGAAACAACAGGAAAGACGAGAAACAGTCATATTTGGAGTTCTCACGGGAATTGGTCATTAACTTTAACCGTTGGCGTATGGTTTCAGGTGGGGACACATGTGAGGGCTTGTGTGACTTACTACTGTTAGAACAGTTTAAAAATGCAATCCCAAATCGTATAGCAACATTCATTACAGAGCAGCAGATTAAAACAGTGGCAGAGGCGGCCGCTTTGGCTGATCAATACGTGTTGACGCACCGAGAGTGGGTACCGCGGGGCGCCCAAAGTACGTACCGGGAGAACAGCGCACCCAGCCATCACTATAGCGCACCCAGCCATAGTTCTAACGCACCTTTTACCAGAAATTCGAAAATGGAGGATGGGAAAAGTAGGGCTGCCCGTGACGGTGAAAAAACATGTCATTATTGTGGCAAAAAGGGTCACATAAAAGCAGACTGTTATTCTTTACAACAGAGGAATAAAACTCACTTGAACGTGAAGTCAGCAGCGTTTGTTGCGCCGGTGTCTGTGGTGTCGCGGTCGGAGGGTCCTCTACATGGGAATGAGGGGAGTCTCTGCGATGTAGATGAGGCGTACCGTCCATTCGTAGAGAGGGGGTTTGTCTCCCTTGTTGGCTCCAATGAAAAGGTGCCTGTAACAATTCTGCGGGACACCGCGGCGCTGGGCACATACGTGCTAGATTCTGTTCTGCCGTTTTCCTCTAAGTCTGCCACGGGGGATGCCATGTTGAGCCGTGGTATGGGCATGTCCATAATCTCTTCTCCTACACACAAACTTGAACTTGACTGTGGCTTGGTCCATGGTGAGGTGGAGGTGGCGTTGCGGGAAGCGTTTCCGATGGCTGGGGTCGATGTTCTCTTGGGGAATATGCATGCGGGTGGCCTCGTATGGGCTAAGGTGCCGCCAGCACCATTGGTAAGTCTGGTTCCGATTGTAGCCAGTGATCCAGACGAGAGCGAGCGGGATTTTCCGCAGGTATTTTCAGCAGCGGCCGTGACACGTGCCGGGGCTCGTGAAATTGAGCGTGACAAAGTTGAAAAATCTGATGCCAGTTTTGCGTTGTCTGATGTGCCTATTTCTGTTTCCCAGACAGAGCTTGTTGCGGCGCAGCAGTCTGATCCGTCCATCAGAGGCCTTTTTGAGGAAGTTCTGACAGGTAGTGAGGTGGAGGATAGCGCAAATGGGTATTTTCTTGATAATGGGTTGCTAGTGAGGAAGTGGGTGCCATGTGGGGAACTTGGGGTGGGGGATCCAGTGTTCCAGGTGGTAGTTCCAGCTAAATACAGGGATTTAGTGTTGAAACTTTCACATGACCAGTCAGGGCATTTGGGTGTCAAGAAAACATATTATCGGATTTTGCAGTATTTTTTTTGGCCCAAGTTGAGAAAGGATGTGGCTGCATACATTAAAACGTGTCACACATGCCAGATGACTGGTAAGCCCAATCAGGTGATTAAGCCTGCCCCATTGCACCCCATACCAGCTATAGGGCAGCCATTTGAGCACATCATTATTGATTGTGTCGGCCCTCTGCCTCCCTCTAGGTCTGGCGCCAAGTACCTGTTAACAGTCATGTGTCAGGCGACCAGGTACCCAGCTGCCTATCCGCTACGGTCCATAACGACTAGGGCTGTGGTTAAAGCTCTCTCTCAGTTCATGTCAATATTTGGTATTGCTCGGGTTCTGCAGAGCGACCAAGGTTCCAACTTCTCCTCCCACATGTTTGCTCAGGTTCTGAAGCAGCTCCGGGTGAAACACTCTCAATCATCAGCGTACCATGCGCAAAGTCAGGGGGCGCTAGAGCGGTTTCACCAGACCTTAAAATCCTTAATGCGGGCTTATTGCACGGAGTTGGGCAAAGATTGGGGGGAGGGCTTGCCCTGGTTACTTCTGGCTGCTCGGGAGGTGGTGCAAGAAAGTACTGGGTTTAGTCCTAATCAGTTGGTTTTTGGTCATTTAGTTCGTGGTCCACTTGCACTGCTTCATGACAACTTTAAGGCTCCTGACCCTCCCAAAAATCTAATTGACTTTGTCAATGGGTTCAGGCAGCAGTTGTATGTGGCAGGTACAATGGCTAAAGAGAATCTAGCAAAGGCTCAAGTGAAAATGAAGCGCTCCTATGATCGGCGGGCTGAACGTCGGGAATTCAGTCCGGGCGATCAGGTGCTGGCTCTTTTGCCAATTGTGACCTCGCCTTTCCAAGCAAAGTTTACAGGTCCACACACTGTGGTTGAGAAAATTTCAGATGAAAACTATGTCATTTCAACTCCAAACCGTCGTAAAGCTACTCAATTGTGTCACGTAAATCTGTTAAAACCATATTATGGCCGAGAGTCTGGGGAGATTCTACCTGTGTGTTTGGCAGCGGGCGTGGGTCCTACCTCTCAGTCGGTGGCAGTGGCTGAGAGCGAGGACACCAGCACATTTGATGAGACATTGGTGTATGGGCGCTTGAAAAACACAGAGTCCCTTAGTAAGTTAGACAACCTGTTGTGTCATCTCCCCAAGGCTCGCCGTTCAGAGTTGGCTAGGTTGATTGGCAACTTCCCATGTTTATTTGGTGATACACCATCACAAACACATCTTATCGAACATGATATTGAGTTGATTGATCCAAAACCCATTCGGCAGCGTTTTTATCGGGTCTCTGCAGACAAACGCCGGGTGTTGGATGCAGAGGTCCGGTATATGCTGGAGAATGGCATTGCGGAGCCGTCGTCGGCTAGTTGGGCTTCACCATGCATTTTGGTTCCGAAGTCTGACGGGTCATTTAGGTTCTGTTCAGATTTTCGCAAAGTTAACAACGTGACAAAGCCAGATGCCTTTCCATTGCCTAGAATGGATGACTGTATTGACGAGGTTGGGTCGGCGAAATTTGTCAGCAAATTTGATTTGTTAAAGGGATACTGGCAAGTCCCACTGTCAAAAAGAGCTAGTGAAATTGCGTCATTTATTACTCCGTCCGGTCTCTACTCCTACAAAGTCATGCCATTTGGGTTACGAAATGCACCGGCGACGTTCCAACGCCTTATGAATAGGGTTGTTGGTGACCTCGAAGGCTGTGCCGTTTATTTGGACGACGTGGTCGTGTATAGTGACACTTGGGAGAGTCACGTTGCACGTATCCACTCGCTCTTTCAGCGTTTGGCTGATGCGCAGTTAACAGTCAATCTTGCAAAATGTGAATTTGCTCGTGCAACGGTCACGTACCTTGGTCGTGTGGTCGGCCAGGGGGAGGTCCGTCCTGTGCACGCAAAAGTGATTGCTGTGGAGAATTATCCTCCTCCCGCTACTAAGAAAGATCTTATGCGATTCTTAGGATTAATAGGATACTATAGAAGTTTCTGCCGAAATTTTTCATCTGTTGTCTGTCCTCTGACTGACCTTCTCAAGGACAAGGTTAAGTTTGTCTGGTCCTCCCAGTGTCAGCAAGCATTCCAAAATGCTAAGATCTTGCTGTGTTCTGCCCCAGTGTTGGCAGCTCCTCGCATGGACCAGCAGTTCAAGTTGCAGGTCGATGCGAGTCATTTTGGGGCAGGTGCAGTATTGTTGCAGGCTGACAGTGGGGGGCTGGACAGGCCAGTCAGTTTTTTTTCAAAAAAGTTTAATAAGCACCAGCTTAATTACTCTGTTATTGAAAAGGAAGCATTGGCACTGGTGTGGGCTTTGGTGCATTTCAGTGTGTATGTGGGATCTGGGGTGCCTGTGATTGTCGATACAGATCACAACCCACTTACATTCCTTAGCTCTCTTAAATGTCCAAACCAAAGACTTATTAGGTGGTCTTTGTTGTTACAGTCATTTTCTCTGGACATCAGGCACATTAAAGGGAAAGATAATGTGGTGGCAGATGCACTGTCTCGTGCTCCTGTTTAAATGTCTGTCTAATCCTTGATGTCTTTGTTTTTCTAGAGCCTGGCGTTGTGGTCCTTGGCCTGTCCTGCTCCTTGACAGCCTATTGCTAGATGAAACACCAGGATCCAGCTGTTGAGGGGGGAGGAGAGTCCAGGGGTTTGCAAAGCCAGGGCTGTAAGGGTGTTATTACACTCTAGTAGTAGACACATTTTCTGAAAGTATTTGAGTCTGAAATGGTAAAATATAAATGTTAAAATTGGGTGATGTAGAGTGCACTCAAGTGTTGAATTTTGGGTTTGATTATTTGTTTGTATGTAAGTAGTGTTCAATGGGGAGCCGTGGTTCCTAGTGGGACCACGTCTTTAAGGGGGGGGGTGTGATGCCCCATACATATATTAGTCTGGGTGGTTGTGGGTGTCTGTCTGCTGTGTATTAACTCTTGCCCTATAGGGAAGCCGGGTGGGGCTGATTAGTGATTGGAGAGCACCTGGGCCCGGTGCCTCCAGGAGGCTATAAAAGCCCAGCCCTTGCCAGTGTCTTGGAGAAGCTGAGACAAGCAGACCTGATCTCCACCAGCTCCAACCCCCTAGTCTCCATGCTGTTATTATGATTATGTTCTTTATTTCCATCCACACACCTTGCACCACACCATGTTTCACACATCCACATTTACACCACTGATTACTGACTCCACACTCCATAGGATCCTTATGTTTGTCCATACCTCCTTAGTTCTGTTATTAGTCTTTGTTTAATAAATATGTATTTGATTTATAACTACATCCTGGTCTCCGTCGTCCCAATGTTTGTCACGGCCTAGAGCCAAGCTGTGACAAAGGTTCACACAAGACTGCGTGGGTGTGTGTGTGTGTGTGTGTGTGTGTGTGTGTGTGTGTGTGTGTGTGTGTGTGTGTGTGTGTGTGTGTGTGTGTGTGTGTGTGTGTGTGTGTGTGTGTGTGTGTGTGTGTGTGTGTGTGTGTGTGTGTGTGTGCACGCATGCATATGCAGGTGTGTAGCCATATTAAGTTTACCTGTATATGACCCAAGCACTCATAACTACGGTATAAAACAAACTGTAGTAGTATTTATTCATTCATTCCTAAAACATGTTTAATGTTCTTATCTATCTTAGGAATTAGCCGCATGCTAACTGCTCGGCTGAAAGCACGGTCAAATTTAAACCACCTGGGAGTGCAAACCCTGGCCGTGGCCTCTGTTGCGATGCAACACCTCTGTTGATTGACCGATTACAGAATTTGGACCTTGACTTTGACTGTGACTTTGACCTTGTCCTTTGACCTTTTTGACCCGTCCCTTTGGGCCAGGCTACTTAATCATTCCCACCAACTTTTTAAGTTTGTTCACGACACCCTCTCTCTCACACACACACACACACGCACGCACGCACGCACGCATACATGGACACACGCACGTATGTCAGGACAGCCAGGACAGACTACAATACCCTGCCAAGCATGCATTTGGGGAGGGTAACAATTAGTTTTTGGAGGGAGAGGTGGAGCGCTGGAGAGTTGAAAGGAGGAGGATTTGAGGATGAGTGGGAAAGTTTACCTTTCTCACCCTCCACTGTGACCACTGGAGAGAGAGAGAGAGAGAGAGAGAGAGATGAGCATATAAGGATGGGGGGGTGTTAAGGGATGGATGGATGGATGGATGGATGGATGGATGATGAGGATATTAAACGTCTAGAGAGATGGTTGAACAATGAAGGGATAAAGAGGCAACAAAAGCAGTCAGTGGAGGAATGAACAGATTGGTGAAAGGAGAGGAAAATGAACGGAGGAGGTGGAGGCAGCCTGAGAGAGGAGAGAGAGCAAATATTATGAGACTACCTACTGTCCAGATAGAGACACACACACACACACACACACACACACACACACACACACACACACACACACACACACACACACACACACACACACACACACACACACACAGAGAGACAGCAGCTGGGAAGGTTCATGACCTGATGGTGTGGAGAAGCCTGTACACACCCACACAACCTTAACACTCACACACACACACCACCCACATACTCTCTTACACACACACACACACACACACACACACATACACACCAATACACTATGTACACGCGCACACAAACACAAACAAACACACACCACCCACATACAAAACACACACACACACACACACACACACACACACACACACACACACACACACACACACACACACGTCCAGCTGTGACCTGACTTCATTGAACATGTTTCTCTTCTGTAAACATCATCTAAACGTAGGCCTCTTCGTGTCCTAGCAACAGACACCTTGACAACACAATAGGAAGGCATCTTTTAATATTGTGTGCCTTTGTGTGTGCGTGTGTGTGTGTGTGTGTGTGTGTGTGTGTGTGTGTGTGTGTGTGTGTGTGTCCATTGCGAGACGTTGTGAGGATCTCACAGCAGCTGTTCATTCATATTTAGCACTTTAACACACGCGCGCGCACACACACACATCCACCTGAATGATTGTGTGTGTATACTACATGTATGATTGACTACTTTACATTAAGTACTACATGTATGAATACAGCACAGTATGTGCTACATACTTTGGGGTGGTTTGGTTCTGTACAGTCTATAGAAACAGTCCACACTCAAATTGTGAATTTTCTTTGAATGTTTTAAATTATCGCAGCAGCAGTCTTATCAAACAAACTCGTTCCGGCTACTCAGGCCTTCATCAGTGTTTGCCGTCTCAAACGCTGATGAAAGCCTGAGTAGCCGAAATGCGTCTGTTTGTCAGAGACTGCTGCTGCGGTAAATTTATAAATTCTAATTCACCTTGTGAGCGCGGACTGTTTCTATAGACTGCTGTTCACTGAGAGTCTGTCCTTCTCTTAATCTATTGACAGTAGAGCACGCTCAACTTTTGTCCCCTAGTATTCCTGTACAGTATAGAACAATGTATTGCAGTGGTTTGGGTGTGTGGTCAGGGTTGCCAGATCTGCTTATTATAATTTCGCCGAAAGATTTTATTTGAAAATAGCCGATCTACAAGCTCACAACGCGTCGCATCGCAACGCGTTGTGAGCTTGTAGATCTGCTATTTTCAAATAGCTGATGTATATGTTAAAGTGCTCATGTGGCCCATCGTCGCTTCTTTTGGGCTGGTTTTCCTAGACCTGGTTGCTTGTTTCTCTCACAGAATCTGGCAACGCTGTGTGTGGTTCTAACCTCCTTGTGAAATGGAGCGTAAACAATGGAATAGTACGATTTAACGATACTGGCTATACAGTCATTGTAAACAGAGAAACAGCACAACACAGTAACACGCCAGCGACTGCAGCCTGCCAATCTTGCGTACTCTACAGTACATGCACATGATTGGCAGGCCGCATTATTGGACCGTTCCCTCACATATCTCCCCTGAGTGGCAGACGCATACTGGAAGAGACCAGATTTCGGAGAGCTCAAATACAAGAGGCAAGGAAGTTATAGAGAGGCCAGATTTTCTCTCACAGTACTTGAATTACTGAGAGCTGACGGTGTTAATAATAATAATAATATTAATAATGTGGACCGCATTTTTTGTCACTGTAATTTTTCACATAATATGAAATATGTCCTCAGGGACCTTCTGATATTCTACCCATTCAGTTGTAGCACTGATTCATAACATTGTTATGAAATGTTACTACAATAATTTTACCTTTAGTGCTGGCCATACTGTAGCTTAGTGGTTAGAGAGGCCGTCTGGTAAGCAGAAGGTCACCGCTTTGCCTCCCGACCCCCCGGTCTATGTGTCGAAATGTCCCTGAGTGTGTCCTTCCAAGCTCCCATCAGCTGGGTGAAACTAAATTTCCACCGCAGGTTTCTTGCCAATTATTTACTTTTCATTGACATTCTTGATCATTTTCATTCTCAGAATTCAACTTTATTGTCACATCACAGGTTTACAGGTGTAAAACAGTGGGTAAAATGTTTTTTGTGCATGCTCCATCGTTTTTTGTTATTTCCATAAAATAGAAGAAAGGGAAGAAGGGGGGCCATGGGGAAGAGAGATCAAATAAGAAACAAACAAATTATCTACATATTTACACATGTCACTCTCTCTCTCTCTCTCTCTCTCTGTCTCTCTCTGTCTCTGTCTCTCTCTCCGTCTCTCCCTCACCGCTCACTCAGCCACAGTTTTTAACTTCCTTCATATCCTTTTCTACTCTGTTTTCTTCTGACCTCCCCCAGTCATTCACTCTCTCTCCTCTTCTGATGTTTGACCTCTATCTCCTCTCATTCATCATTCTGCCGCTCTGTATTTCACTCATCACCTATTTAGCTTCCATGTCACTCACACTGTCTTCCTTTCACTGACCTGTGTTTCACTACTGACCTCCACACTCTTGCTCTTCCACTGCTCGCCCCAACGGGGGCGGACTGCCTGCCCTCAGCGGTTCTTGTATTGTTGTATTTGTTTTACTGAGGTTAAGTTTAGGAATAAGGTTAGGTTTAGCCATAGTTTTACTGAGGTTACGTTTAGGGATAAGGTTAGGGTTAGGCATTGTTTTACTAATGTTACGTTTAGGGATAAGGTTAGGTTTAGCCATAGTTTTGCTGAGGTTACGTTTAGGAATAAGGTTAGGGTTAGGCATAGTTTTACTGAGGTTACGTTTAGGAATAAGGTTAGGTATAGGCATAGTTTTACTGAGGTTACGTTTAGGAATACCTGGTGACCGTTCCGACTAGGTCGCTGGATTTGACCCGGGGCAAGTGTTCTTGTATTCTTGGAAGTTAGTAGCCTAATACCTTTGCTATTATTGACATCAGCAAAAGCATAGTTGTTCTAATGTGCGGCTTCAAGGATGCTGCTATAGGCAATGGAGTTCTAACGTTGTGGTTTACATGAGGTTGGTTAGCATGCCTAATGTAGCTACTGTATATAATGTACCCTCATTAGCATTATAGTTAATAGCTAATGAGGGGAATGTGGATGGAATGATGCAGGTGTGTTGTTTTGCTGGCTAGCTTTGTGCTAGTGTTAGCAGACACCATTCTCAGAATGTTCAGTGTACACATTCTCAGAATGACCACATTATTTACACAGAGCACTTGTCCAGTCATGCCAAGTTTGTTCTTATAGCAAACCAAATAAACAAAAGAGCATAACAAATTATGATTAAAGAACGTCAGTGTAAACTGATACAGGATGTATACATAGAATGCAATTCACAATGATGATAACCCTGCTCAGTCTTGGCTTCTTTTTTTTTTTTTAGCTTGGCGAGCTGAGTAACCTTGAACAAAATACATCTCTCTTTGGCAAAGCGAGATAAAGAAAAACATATTTATTTGTACTTTAGTCTGGGGCCTACTGTTAAGTAAGGTCTGAGATAACTGCTGACTTGGTGTTTCTCCCTGGTCGGCCTTCGGCTTTGGCCTTGAGGTTAATGGAGTGTGTCTGAAATCCTCCAGGGCACCCAGACATGATGATCTATATCCTCCACTGTGGTTTCTCCCCTGTCTCCTCCTGCCCCCAGTCTCCAGCCCTATGCTGGCCCCAGACAACAGGAGGGCAGCAGGCCAGGCGGCATAACCAGGGAGTCATTGTCCCTCGCCAAGGGGGGGCCCAGGTCTTTAACCGCTATGTCCTCATGCCTCCGTGCTAAGGGGGGGGCGGGGGGGGACTATTAAGATAAAGGAGGAACTGGGCCTGAGATAAGAACAAAACTGCATGGTAATGGTGCAGATTAGACCGGATTCCATTAGTCTTAACTGATTGGCTGTCAACAACCGGCTGTGCACACTGTAAATGTACACTCATGTGCACTGTTGTGACACTGTTATAATTCTCGCTTCATATAGATTCAAGAGGTTTTATTTGTCACTCACTCAAACCAGTGTTAATTTTGTTGACTAAGTTTTTGATATTTAGTCTACTAAGACTTGACTAAGACTAAACAATTTCAGATGACTAAAATAGGACTAAACTAAATGGTGTGTTATTCAAAAGACTAAGACTAAAGGCCTTTGCAGACAGGGTGCGATTAGTCAATCAGTTTTTACCGCATGCGAAAAGACGCACAAATCGAACTGGGTTCGATTGAGAAAAAAACGCATCGCCGCAGCCACTTGCAAATTCGGAGCCGGTGTGCATGAGGTCATAGAGAACCATGTGTTCATTTAAAAAATGATATTGTCAGTTTTTTCCGTGCGAAAAATCGGACCCTGTCTGCAAAGGCCTTAAGACTTAGACTAAATCAGAATTTGCTGTCAGAATTAACACTGACTCAAACAAGTACAAGCAGTGAAATGTCAGTGTGGCCTGCTCAGAAGACAAACAATAACAAGTTAGTAATAGTGGAAATTAAAAAGAATGATTCGAGTTTGATTCATGATAGAAGAGAATGTATAACTAAAGTAAAACCTTTTACCAGCAATGGGGAGTGTGTACAGAATATGAAGGGAGAATAATTTAGCAACCGGATATATATAATATGCAGTAAAAAAAAGTATATACCTAGTGACAGTATAATGGAAAAAATAAGGAAAATAAGACGGTGTATGCTCTGTTATTAAGAGCCAAAGGGGTGTTTACAGATATGTCACCTATTATACGCATACCAGATCTACCTTTAGAAAAGAAGTCTTAAATGTCCACAGGTCACATAATGTTTTTTTTATTTTTAAATAGAGGCGTTTAGAATGTTAGCAGGAATTGTGGGCAATTTGAGGTGAGGGAAACCACACAATGCATCGCTGTATTGAATTAAATGGTCCACCAGGGGAGGGGGATGTATTGATGTCAAGTTAAAGACAGGAGAAGGAATGTATCAATGTCCAGACGAGATGAATGGGAGTCAAATGGAATGAACCGCAAGGGGAGGAAAACGATAACAAAGAGGTAGAGAGAGGAAGAGAAAACAGAAGGTGTGTGCGTGTGTGCATGTGTGGACGGTGCGTGTGCGTGCGTGTCAGAGAAGTGGGGGTCTGTACGGTTCTGCTCTGTGTACTTACTGTGTACTACTGACCGCTCTCTGCAATCAGATAAGGCAGATAAGACTGCTCGTTTGTTACAGTAATTACTACATCATCATGGGGCGGAAAGAGAGCTAACAATATACTACTCAAGTAGACGCTTGACTTAAAGTCTTACTCAAGAAGAAGTAACGTTACTTCTGTCGAAAACTGTTGAGTAAAAGTACATAATCGGCTAAAACGCGGTTAAATTAGCATGGGCACGTCTATTTATTATCAGATATGCCTGTTTTATGTTGTTGTGTTTTTGTTTGTCTTAAGGACCACAATAGAAATTGTGTTTTTGTTTGTTTCAGACCAAGGACCACAATAGAAATAAGTCACTGACCTTATTGTGTATTTATCCTTGACGTTTCTGTGAGAAGCAACATGTAAAGTTTTTTTAGATTCTTCGCGTTGGCTATTCAAAAATAGTGTAAAGTTTTTCTTAGACACCCTCGTTGCTTGGCTGATACTGACAATAAGCCACTCCAACCTATACTGTTTATTATTCCTTACAGGCTCTTTTTTTTAATTCCAGTAAAAGTAGTACAATGTCATAAGATCTTCTTAAATCACTCTCTGGCCCTGACCGCTGGCTTTGCAGTCCGGGCACCTAGGCTCCAATGTATAGCCTGACAGTGCATCGCAGGTTTGAGTCCTGTTCCCGACGATCTTTACTGCATGTCTCTCCCCATCTTTCTCTCCCTGTTTCCTGTCCATCTCCACTATACCTATTAATCTCTCAAGACAGATTCAGAGCTCCGCAGCTCAATCTGTCGGGAGTTCCTGTTACAACGTGTATAGTTAGGAATGCGAGGAATGTAAACAAAGACACATGGACCGGAAGTGGAGGGCTGAGGGCGGACCTAGCGGCCAACATCCTGTTATCCACATTCTATTGGGAGGTCCCCCCCAGAGTCAAATTCAAAGGAAAAAAACAGCAGAGGGCGTTGTTTTTATTTTTTTGGACTATGGGTTCCCAGATTGATACCTACTGTATGAATAAAGGCAGAAAAAGCCCCCAAAATATCTTTAAAAAGATAAAAAAATAAATCACTCTCTAACTCTGACCCTGTCTCTCTCTCTCTCTCTGTCTGTCTGTCTCTCTCTCTCTCTCTCTCTCTCTCTCTCTCTCTCTCTCTCTCTCTCTCTCTCTCTCTCTCTCTCTCTCTCTCTCTCTCTCTCAGGGACCTTAGCGAGAATACAATCCAGGCTATTCCGAGGAGAGCCTTCAGAGGGGCCACAGAACTCAAGAACCTGTGAGTCAGAGACATATATACGTGCACACTCACACCAATACATATAATGGTTCCTCTTTCGTTAAGATGTCTCACTCATCCTTCTATCCACACAGAGAGGATGAGATGCAGTATATACAGTCCTCTAATGTTGTTATCACTCTGTTATCACAGTCAGCTGGATAAGAACCACATCAGCTGCATAGAGGAGGGGGCGTTCCGTGCTCTACGTACTCTGGAAGTCCTGTGAGTATTTATTATACACAACACTGTTTCCCAAACAGTGGGTCGGAATCCGCTTGTGGGTCGCGGACCGATTTTTGTGGTTACCGTAACTATTCCCCCCCCCCCCCCTTTTTTCTTTCTTTTTTCAATTATTATTTCAAAAGATTTCCAAAAATAAAATAAAAATCGCACCCTGTGTGAAGGAAGCGGTGCCTTTGGTGAGTGGCCTCCTGGTGGCGCTATAATAGGGCGGGGCGGGGCTTCAGCAATTAATGCTCGTCCCTATTGGTGGTCTAAGCCCACATACCAAATTTGGACTTGGTGGCATGCTGCAAACTGGAGTTATAGCTGTTTAAAGCCAGTGGCCTCCTGGTGGCGCTATAATAGGGCGGGGCGGGGCTTCAGCAGTCAATGCTCGTCCCTATTGGTGGTCTAAGTCCACATACCAAATTTGGACTTGCTGGCATGCTGCGAACTGGAGTTATAGCTGTTTAAAGCCCGTGCTCAAACGGACATCCGGGCTCAAACGGACAAACGGACATCCGGGCTCAAACGGACAAACGGACATACGGACGGACATAGTCAAGTGTAGAGCGGCTGGCACCGCTAAAAACGTGCGCAGTTTTTCATACATTAAAAACAAATTGTAACATTTTTCAAAAGAATTTCATAAATGAAATTGAAAAAAAGTCAAAGAAATTCCATAAATTCCACAAATGCCACACGTTAACCCATTGAAACCTGGAAACCGGGTAATTTTAGATTCTTCGCGTTGGCTATTCAAAAATAGCAGATGTACATCTGCTCACACTTTCAAGATTTTGAAAAATGTTGAAAGTGTGAGAACTACCGATTTAGAAGGCATTTGTAGAATCAGCCTCAGGTCTTAAATTTCCCTTTTCTTCCATACCCACTATTCAACATGGGCATGTGATATTATTAGGACTGTGGAAGCACTCGAAGGCCACAGATGTTTTTTGTATTTGCTTGCATGCAGAAACACCTTCCTCTGTTTGTGTGTGTGTGTGTGTGTGTGTGTGTGTGTGTGACTCCTTTGTGTTACTGCGTCTGTTGGATTCATTTAATGCCTAATTTTATACTCCATAGTGTAATTTAGCACGTTGCGGTACGACGCAGTGTTAGCTTGTAAATCAGTTCTTGTCAGCAGGTGACACTGTTGTGCGATGGAGTATAAATCAAGCTTAACTACTGTACATTCCATTTGAACCATTGACCTCTCTCTCTCTCTCTCTCTCTCTCTCTCTCTCTCTCTCTCTCTCTCCCCATCCAGGACATTGAACAACAATAACATCAGCAGTATTCCTGTGTCCAGCTTCAACCACATGCCTAAACTGCGCACATTGTGAGTAAAACTCCTTTCCTTTCACAATGCCACAGTGTTTTAGTCTGGGTAGGGGTTTCACAGAGTCATTTAAAAAAGTACAATGTGACAAATGACAAATACAAACAAAGATTTTTTTTTTTCTTTCTGTCCATTCACATCTCGCTATACCCTACTTCCCTCTCTGTCTCTTTCGTGTCTGTCTTCCTCTTCTCCTCCCACTCTTATTCATGCTTTCTTCACTGTGTCTTCTCTCCCTCTATCTTACCATCCACCTCTTTTTTCTAAAACTCCATCGTACCATCTTCCTCGTATCTCCAAAACCATTGGACTTATCTATTACCTTTCCCTCCCCTGTCTCTGTCCCCTCCCTCTGTTTTCTGTCCTCCAGTCGTCTCCACTCCAACTCTCTGCGTTGTGACTGTCACCTGGCCTGGCTGTCCCCCTGGTTGAGACAAAGGCCAGCGCTGGGTCTCTACACCCAGTGCAGCTCCCCTCCCACCCTGAGAGGCCTCAACCTGGCTGAACTGCACAAGAGTGACTTCGCCTGCACAGGTAATACATACTGAACTGTCTTACGGTCTTCGTCATACCACGGTGTCGCATTGAAACGGTGTCGATTTCGTCGACTAAAACTATGACAAATGTTCGTTGACTACTTTTTTCCATGAACTAAATAAAAACTAAGCGGTGGTGACTCAAATTGAGCCTAAATATATTGACAATTCCGTCAACAAATAAAAACTAGACTAATATGTTAGGGAGTGACTAGTGGAGATGAGATCCAGTAGAACTAAGACAAGTCATTTTATGTTTGGTTGCGCTCTGAAAATAGCAGATCTACAAGCTCTCGTGTTGTGACGCGCTATGAGCTTGTAGATCGGCTATTTTCAGCATGCAACCAAGTGTAAAATCAGCCATTAAGATGCCATCAAGGCCCGCCAAAATACATTTTAGTCGACTAAATCGAACTGTAGAATTAGTCGACAAAAAAAAAAAAACATTTCAGATGACAAAAATATGTCATCTGAATTTCACCCACTTTTTTACTTCTGTAAACCTGTGGTGTGACAATAAAGCTGATTCTGATTCTATTGCTAGAATCTAAACAGACACATATTTTAATATGGTTAACATGTTCAAAACATACTGTAAATATCATGAATTGTTTATTGTGTTTGCAGGCAACAGTGGCAGTGCGTTCGTCCAGCCCTGCAGCCTGGCGTCAGGCTCCTGTCCTCCCATGTGTTCCTGCAGTAACAACATTGTGGACTGTAGAGGGAAGGGCCTCACCGCCATCCCTGCTCACCTGCCTGAGGCCATGACAGAGATGTGAGTACAAAGGACACACACATTCAGTAATGTATGTGTGGTGGGGGGAAATGATACTGTATATATTTTTTTCCCGTTTACCATTATACCACCATGAACTATAGAGTGAATGCATTAAAGGGATAGTTCACCCAAAAACATTTTTTTTTTCTATCGATTAGTCACCCCATGGATACTTGAATTCTCAGATATTTTTTTTGTTTTTGTCGCATAAGTCAATAATTTGATGACCAGCAGGTCATCCGGCAGGAGACACAAAGGAGACTCTTTGTGTCTCCTTCTGGAACCACTGCCGGTCATCAAATGATTGGCTTAGGAATGCGACAAAAACTAAAAAAATATCCATGAATTCGAGTTTACTTTGCTCTTCAAGGCAATCACTTGTGCTCGAAACTGGTTTGTCGACCAAGAAAGACTGGATACAAAAAAAAAGGAATCAAAGGTCTGGAGTCAATATAATTTTACTTATCTTTTTAAAGAAACATTCAGGGACAGAAATAATATATATAGAAATAAAAATATATAATGAAGTTCAAGTTGTCTGTGGGTTCGTCTGTGTTCCCCGGATGATGCCCAAATATGGACCCACATACTGTATGGAGATATAACCGATGTCAATACTAATCGGCGTTGTTAGACAACGGATAATAGACATGCCTGATGTCAGCGCAAATCGCATTGTTAGGTACTGGTTTCTGTTGTGTGTGACGATAATTGAGGGAGAGAATGAGGGAAAGGGCGGTAGAGAAAGAGAGAGAGAGAACCTATTTCACCGCATGCAATAACCCAGACTAGTCCCAGACAATGCTGGGTACCGACACCGTAACCCACCGATGAACGTGTCATGACATGAAGTGACTGCGTTGTCAGTGCAATAACCCCGGCAATGAGAAATTAGTGGTTTTATGCTCCAAAAACATGAATCCTTGAACTCCTGTTATTTCTTTTTGTTAGTATTTTACGCTGTATCTGTGCATCAACACTGCTGTCATAGCGATCACCTCAACGTGGTCTCGCTCTGTCCACACAATTTCACACATAAACGTTATTTTACAACAGTGTTGTCATGATCTAAAGCTGGAGATCTCACGGTTTAGTGTGTTGTTTTATTTCTCTTCACGTTCTCATGGCTTTTATGATTCATCCTTCTGAGGACCCATTAAAGACCTCATCTAAACTCTTTGTACAACTATAAAACAAGCATCGCTTTTGAAGTAAAGCTCTTCATTCCTGAGGAGAAGAAAGAAATCATTGGAGTTGAGATGATTTGTTCCGTAATGGTCCCCAGTAACACTGACCTCAGAACCATTAAAAACATGCAGAAGTCAATTAGTGGCTTCTGGTGTGAACATTGTGTGTGTGTGTGTGTGTGTGTGTGTGTGTGTGTGTGTGTGTGTGTGTGTGTGTGTGTGTGTGTGTGTGTGTGTGTGTGTGTGTGTGTGTGTGTGTGTGTGTGTGTGTGTGTGTGTGTGACTGTCTGTGTGACTGAGCACCTGCATGCCCACGTTAGGGCATTAACAGAATAATCGAATATTCGAATATTCGACTATCAAACCGACTATTCGACTATCAAACCACTATTCGATTATTCGATTATTTTATTATTTTTTTTTTTTTAAGTTTTTTTTTTTTTTTTTTGCTTTTCTGCAGCAGACACGCAGCTGTGAGCTCTGGTGTGACGTCAACTCGCATTCCTTGAGTCCAGTCATCAATGTCATTGAAAAAAAAAAAAAAAAAACTTTTTATTTTTTTTATTTTTTATTTTTTTTATTATTTTATTTTTTATAATCAAATCGATTAATCGAATATTCGAATACTTATAGGTCGAATAATTTGAATACTAAAAATCACTATTCGTGAATGCCCTAGCCCACGTGTCCACCTGCTGTGTGTGTGTGTGTGTGTGTGCGCGTATGTGTATGCATGCCTGTGTGTGTGCTCCTAATGCATCGGAATCCTCTGCAGAGAGACGAACGGCCGTACCTTTCACTGTTGACCTCTCCAGGGGCCAGATACATGAAGATCTATCCTCGTGGGCTCGACCCACATGACCTTTAGGATTCGTACACATGTGCATGTCTGTGAGACACACAGTCTACTTAATGTAGCCTACTGTATGTCTGTCTGTGTCTATGACACCGTCTCTCCGTTTATATGTACCGTACACATAGTTACACTGCGTATGTTCCCCATATGTCTCTAAGTGAATCCATGAACGCTCTGAAAACTGCCTTCGTCGCTCTTTGTAATCTTTAGTGTCATTCCGTCTACATGTCAGCCAACGGCGCTCATTCAGGAGCGTGACAGGCCAGTTCATCCTGGCGGGCGGGCGGTGACTTGGATTAATCCAATAAATGTATTATGTCGGCCAATTACGCGCACGTCGTCCTTTTGTGGCGAACGCCAGCGTGTCTAACGTTTCACTGCGTGTCACAGGATTAGGCATCACATGACTCGACGGTCCCCGCCGCCGCAAAGTAGGAGATATGAACTCACGTCTGGTGGCACGGCGGGCGGCGGGTTGGGGAGATGTGAGTCGATGTGAAAAGTGAGATAATATATACCGGTGCTTTGCGTTAGCTTTTGGTTGGTTGTGTTGACGTGGTTGATATGGTAACAGACGTTACGGTGGCAGCTGCTGCTATGAGCTGTGTGTGAAGTACTTCAAAAAGTCAAACTATGACATGTATAACACTGTTGATGTCTTTCTGCCCTCTCTCTCTCTTTCCTCCCTCTCTCTCTTTCTTGTTCCTGTCTGGTTGTTTTTTCTTCCTTTGCTTTAACCTCTCTCTGCTCTTCATCTTACCTTTTCTTAACTCACCTTTTCTCTTCCTCCCTCCCTCCCTATTCCTCTCTCTCTCTCTCTCTCTCTCTCTCTCTCTCTCTCTCTCTCTCTCTCTTTTTTCTCTCTCTCTCTCCCTCCTCAGTCGTTTAGAGCAGAACGGCATCAAGTCGGTCCCTCCTGGAGCCTTCACCTCCTACAAGAAGCTCCGCAGAATGTGAGTCGGAACGCACACACACACACACGCACACAATTCTATTCAGTTCAATTCAGCTCAGTGAAATTCAATTCAGCTTCAATTAAGAATCCAGAAGGTTTATTTGTCACTATACTCATACTCATAAGTCAGGGGTTGACACTAAGGTCTCAGAGGCACTTGCCCGTCGGCAAGTACAAGTCAAGTTCTACTTGCCCAAAGGTCATGCCTACTTGCCCGAAAAGTTAATCAAATTCATGTTTAAGCCGCATGGCAACAGTCACTTTGAAAGTCTGAATGAGCACAACTGCTACTAAAACTGTGGCATTATTTGCTCTTTCATGAATAACCAATAACCAATTAAGAAGACAGTTGCTTCCCCATTAAAACACACTTGCCCGTCGGGCAACCTGAAAGCAAACTGAAACTCCACTTGCCCAAACGTTTTATTTACTTGTCACGGGCAGTCAGGCAACCGTTATTGTCAACGCCTGCAAGTACAAGCAGCAGAATGCAAGTGTGGTAAGTTCAGCTCAGTTAGATTCAATTAAATTCAGTCTAGTCGAATGAATGAATTAATTAATGGTTTTATTTCGGGCTTAGAGTTGGTCACAACAAACAGCACAAAAACAACACATGGATCGAAAAGGTGTAGTCTAGAAACAATGGCAAAACATCGATACAAAAGACAAAAACAAAGACAAAAATGTGGACGTTTCACATGCTAGTAATAATATTTTATGGATTAGTCCAGTGGTAAGTGGTGCATTTTTATAGCACGGGTGAGATGGGGGTCCACGGCCAAATACGTATCATTTTGGGTGGTCCATGAAAAAGTTTGAGCACCACTGATATTATTGCAACATACGTTTTTCAGAAAACTGTTAGGATTTTGAAGACATTTGTGGATGTGTTCCCGGATTGAACGGGTTAAATGAATTTTGTACATTCCCCCCGGCCATAAGGCTAAACATGGTTTAGGTCTCTTAAAGATATATTATCGATATCACATTTTCTCTTAAACATGTACTTTATGTTCTTAATGGCAGACACAGATCCCTTTTTTCCTGATTTCTCAGCCCTCTCTTTGTCACGCACGCACGCACACACACACACACACACACACACACACACACACACACACACACACACACACACACACACACACACACACACACACACACACACACGCACACACACACAGTGAGAGAGTGTGCATGCGTGTTGCGTTCCCTGAGAGAGGCCAGCCATCACTTCTGGTGGTCTCTAGTCAAATGTGAGCCCTCTCTTCCTCACTGAGCTGTGGTTTTCCTGCTCTCACCATCACGCCATGCTTCAAACAGAGAGCAGTGGATTTAAAATGTAGTCCAATTGATTTTCACTTCTAACGAAAACAGACCCATGGAGTTAGAACTGATCTCACCAGGGATTTTTCCAGGGTTGTTTTACCCCCCCCCCCCCCCACACACACATCTTTTGTTTTAAGACATTCCTCTTTTTATGAGATAGTTCAGTAGTTATTCCTATTCAGCCCACTCAACTATTTGAGCTCTCTTTTGCCATACTTTTCTCCTCATCTCAGTTTTTTTTCTCTCTCTGCCACTTTCTCTTCATCTCCCTTTCCTTGTTTCTCTCTTTTTCATGTTTTTTCCCTTCTGGTTTCAATTCCACCATGCCAACCATCCCGTCCACCATACCAACCAATCCTTAGACCCCTTCTTACATCATCAGTGTGAGACAGTTTCATTCCGAAAACAGATTACATTTGAGCCATGCACGGTCCTTAATCACTTTGAACGTGGCGTTCCTATTTTGGTCAAGTCATTATTTTGGGCATGTCATTAGGCGAACATTTTCAAAAATGTAAAAAAACAAAAAAAAAACATCTATGTTTTTAGAAAATTTCCAAAGAATATTCATATTTTCTACAAGCTCACGTTGTGATAATAGGGACTCCAGGGTTCACGTGGTTAGCTTTTTCTTACCCTCATTTATTGAGGGAAAGTTTGCTGTACTCTCTTTAGAGGCACTGTCCTGCTTATTCATGGTGGTAACACAAATTCACACTGGGACTGGGAAGCTGACCAGTACAACCACAGGTTTCCATTGTTGTCAGCTCAACTGAATTTAATGATAATAATGGCACAAAAAAATTAACTTCAAAATGTGTTATTGTGTTTTTTTTCCTTTTCCTCTTCAAGTTGTCTTATGTTTTAGTGTAGGTATAGCATAGTATTCCATCACATCCTTATTCATTGGAGGGGCGATGTCTTTACTACAGTGGTTCCCCTCGGGGTTCCAGGGGATCCCCGGCAAAAGTAGTTCATTTTAACCACTTTATCCATTTATACGTTGTGCTATTCAAAAATAGCAGACCTACAAGCTCACAGCACGTCACTTCGTGCCACGCTGCGAGCTTGTACATCTGCTGTTTTTGAAGATTTTTGAAAAATATCGAAAATGTGTGGAAACTTTTGAATACGTTTTTTAATCCATTAAGACCTGGAACGCATCTGTGTCACTTTAGATTTCTTTGGCTATTCAAAAATAGCAGATATACAAGCTCATAGCGCGGCACCGAAAAATCTTGAACACATTTTTTTGGGGATTTTTTTCAAAAAACTGTTAGGATTTAGAAAACATTTTAAAGAATCGTCTCAGGTCTTAATGGTTAAAACATAAATCCTCTCTTCTGGGGAAGAGGGTCCCTGGCTAAAAAAAAAAAACTTTTCAGATGAGGATCCGCGGCCAAATACATATCAATTTCGAAAACGTTTGAGAACCACTGCTTTACTCTACTGTAGTTAGTTGTGTATATACAAGCTGAGACATGTATACCTTCACCTCCGGTAAAGACACTGACATGTAATGGTTTTGTCATGAACACACTGTGTGGAAACCAATGGTTACGACATGCAGCGTTCTGATTGCAGGGCCAGGCACACTTCCTGTCAATCAGGTACTTTGTCGTACAGTGAATGTTTACAGATGGCCTAACAATGTATATATGCTTCACGTGACACCTCTCTCTCTGTGTGTGTGTGTGTGTGTGTGTGTGTGTGTGTGTGTGTGTGTGTGTGTGTGTGTGTGTGTGTGTGTGTGTGTGTGTGTGTGTGTGTGTGTGTGTGTGTGTGTGTGTGTGTGTGTGTGTGTGTGTGTGTGTGTGTGGTCTCTATTTCCCAAACAGAGATCTGAGCAACAACCAGATATCTGAGATTGCCCCTGATGCTTTTCAGGGCCTCCGAGCACTCAACTCATTGTAAGTAACAATGCGTGTGTGTGTATGTGTGTGTAAGACAGTGAGTGTATTTTTGTCTCATGACGGCTCAGAGTGTATGTGTGTTTGACACGTTTATCTGTGTCTGTTTGTTTGAGTGAAAAAGAGATAGAATATGTGTGTGCGTGTGCACATGTGTGTGTGTGTGTGTGTGTGTGTGTGTAGCATATGTTGATGGAGGCTAGACTTTTGTAAACACATATACATGTAGCTTGTGATATACTGTATCATGTCTTACAGTCACTGTGGGAGGTCTGTACGTGTGTGTGTGTGTGTGTGTGTGTGTGTGTGTGTGTGTGTGTGTGTGTGTGTGTGTGTGTGTGTGTGTGTGTGTGTGTGTGTGTGTGTGTGTGTGTGTGTGTGTGTGTGTGTGTGTGTGTGATTTCTACTATTCCACTGTGGTATTTTGGTTCTGTTCTGTAGTATATTATGTCTATAAACATGTACATATGTGGTGTATGTGCATGCACGTGTATGGTTGCATGCATGCTTGTGTGTATTGGGGTCCACAACTATAGACATACATTTACAGTGCACTTACTTACGTATATGTGTGCAGCTGGTATGTGTGTGTTCCTATGTGCAGACGGACAGTAGAGAGGTCCCCTCATGGTTGTGTGTGTGTGTGTGTGTGTGTGTGTGTGTGTGTGTGTGTGGTGAATGAGAGGCAGGAGTCCCTCAAGTGTTACTTCCTCTACAGCTTGTAGCTACAGCTCCAGGTGGCCATGTGAATGGCTAAGCACATGGCTACTGTTATTGTAGCTGTGTGTTTGTGGCAACGGGGCCTCATTTTCTCCTCTCTTCTCCTCCCGTCTCTCTCTTCTCTCCTCCCGTCTCTCTCTTCTCTTCTCTTCTCTCCTCTCCCCTCCCCTCCACTCCCCTCCCCTCCCCTCCTCTCCTCTAGGGTCCTGTATGGTAATAAAATCACAGAGCTTCCCAGAGGAGTGTTTGATGGACTGGCGTCCTTGGAGCTGCTGTAAGTACTTATATACTGTACCGTAACAACCAACCGCCCGCTGCAGTACTACTATACCATTACCTCACCACCGCCGCCACCACATCCACCATAAACAGCACTGCAGCTACATGGCCACCAGTAATATGAAGAGTAGCCTATAACAGTAGCTACAGCCACTTAAAGGCCCATTCATACTTCGTCACACGACCGTGTCGCTTGCAGAAAATAGCAGACCCGTGACACGTTGAGGGCTTGTAGGTCTGCTATTTTCTGTGGGCTACACCGTCGTGCAACCAACCAGGAATGAAGCTTAAAGGGATATTTCCCTCAAAAACCTTCCTTTTTTCCTATTGATTATTCACCCCATGGAGACTTGAATTCATGGATAGTTTTTTTGTTTTTGTCTCATTCCTAAGCCAATAATTTGATGAACAGCGGACCGGTAGACAGCGGTTCCGGTAGGAGACACAAAGGAGACTCTTTGTGTCTCCTACCGGAACCGCTGCCGGTCATCAAATTATTGGCTTAGGAATGCGACAAAAAACTAAAAATATCCATGAATTCAAGTCTTCATGGGGTGACTAATCGATAGAAAAAAAGTCATTTTGGGGGTGAACTATCCCTTTAACACAGTTCTCTGTTTGTAATTCTACACATCTGACCACAGCAATAGTGATCATTTGAAATTACAACAACAGCAGCAGCAGCATACATACTGTTCGTACATACAATGTGTATCAGTATGTGCCATGAAACTCAAGATTCTGCCAATTATTTAGAGATGTTCCAGATAATATGAATATTCCTGATACCAATTCCTGAAATCGCTTATCGGTCGATACAAGTACCGATCCAATACCAGTGAGTTAAGAATATACGGTATATAGCGAGAATTAATGTAATTAAAACTGTCTTTTATTATCTAGTTTGCAGTCATGAATGAAAAAGAACATAAACAAATAAACAGGAATAAAGAACAATTACTTAAACAAAAAAAAACAGTAGTACACTAACAAAACAATACAACAAAAGTCTTCAAATGCTTTTTAAAATCACTGGTATTGAAAGTGGCAGCACCTCCCTCAAAACATTGCTACTGTATTTTGCCAGTGGGATTTTCCATTGCCAAAATGACTGTAATTTTTCTAGCTTTGACTAACATTACACTCTCCGCTACCAACACATGTGGTGTTGTTGTTTGCCTGTGTACGTATACAGTATCATTGTGATAAATTATGTGATATTAGATCGGTGCATAGACACCTTAATCACCGATACCAGATCCAACATGTTTTTAGACCGTATGGGAGGAATTTCCAATACTGGTATCGCTATCAGAAAACAATTCTATTCCCATTCTCTATACTGTATGGTTACAGTAATTCCTGTCCACATAGTAAGTTGGGTGATTGTTCCCTGCAGGCTGCTGAATGCCAATAAGTATCCTCTGTATCATACACATGCATGAGCGTCTCACTTGGCTTAGTGTCAAAGAGAGACTTTCTGCTATAGGCTATAGGCTATGAAAATAGGCGATCTACAAGCGATCTACAAGCTCACAACGCGTCGCGATGTGAAGCGTTGTGCTCTTGTAGTTCTGCTATTTTCAAAAAGGTTAGTACTTTTACTTTTGGTACTTAAAGTCTATTTGATGCCAATACTTTTATACTTTTACTCAAGTAACATTTTGAACACAGGCCTTTTACTTGTAACAGAGTATTTCTACATTGCAGTATTGATACCTTTACTTTTTCCACCACTGGTTTTGACCAACAACTGGTCTTCATCAGACCAAGTTTCCACTAGACCACTTTCCCTGATGAAGACCAGTTTCTGGTCGAAATATGTTGGCTTTTAAATGTTGTAGACATGATTAAAGTACCTTGATTTTAAGCCCTCTCCTCTGTTATTTTTGGAGTGCTTGGATCTCCCCCTTTTCAAGTTTTGTTTCCCGTTGATCCTAGAAGCGCCAATCTACATTTTTAACTCAACTTTTATCTCCATTGAGCACCTGGTTATCTCTCTCTCTCTCTCTCTCTCTCTCTCTCTAAACAATCATGATTGTTCCCTATGCAGGCTGCTGAATGCCAATAAGATCCACTGTATCAGAGCCACGGTGTTCAAGGACCTGGAGAACCTGGCTCTGCTCTCACTGTACGACAACAAGATCCAGAGCCTGATGAAAGGAACCTTCAGCTCCCTGCATAGCATCCAGACACTGTGAGACTGATGCTCTCTCTACCTCTCTCTCCCCTCTAGCTCAATCTTCATGCTGTCTTGTGCTTCCTCTCTCTCTCTCTCTCTCTCCCCCCTCTCTCTCTTTCTCTCTCTTGCTGTCACTCTCTCATACGCACACGTATTATATGATCTCTCTCACACACACACACAAAAATGTTCTATTATATTCTCTCTCTCTCACGCATGCACGCACGCACGCACACGCGCGCGCACACACACACACACACACACACACACACACACACACACACACACACACACACACACACACACACACACACACACACACACACACACACACACTTCAATTCAATTCAATTCAATTCAATTCAATTCAATTCCATTTTATTAAATTATCAAATCACAACAAGTTGTCTCAAGACACTTTACATGTAGAGCAGAGACTAGTCCCACCCCGAACAAGCAATTTTGTGACAGTGGCAGTTTATATGGTATAATATAAGAATGTTGAGATAATATACAGTATAGCGGTATAGTATAATATAGTAGCAATCCACAGTCGTGCTCCAAGAAGAGGCCTGCAGTCACCACACAACCAAAGGGAGGAGGAGAAGAGAGAGGACGAGAGGAGAGAGGAAGGGGATGTAAGGAAGAGGGGAGGGGAGGTGGGGAGGGAGAGAGGAGAGAGCGTGACATATAGGGTGACTGAGTACTGAGAGAAAATAGGCTTTGTCATAAAGAAGTGTTTTTTAATCTAGTCTTAAATATACAGAGTGTGTCTGCTTCACGGACTGAAACTGGGATAAGGTTCCACAGCTGAGGTGCCTGAACACACACACATTTGTCCTAATATGTATTTGTTGTACTCTACTCAGTAGTTCGTTCAATTTTCAGTTCCATTCATTCAGTCTAATGATGTTGTTGTGTTGTTTTGTCCTGTCAGGCACCTGGCCCAGAACCCGTTTGTATGTGACTGTAACCTGAAGTGGCTGGCAGAGTACCTGCGCTCCAACCCCATAGAGACCAGCGGGGCGCGCTGCGCCAGCCCCCGCCGCCTGCACAACAAACGCATCGGCCAGATCAAGAGCAAGAAGTTCCGCTGCTCCGGTAAATAAATGTCAAAATCTACCAGCTTACAATGCAGTGCGACGTGATTGTGTTGTGAGCTTGTAGAACAGTTATTAGTCATTATTTATATATTTGTACATATTTTATAAGTAGGCCTATAGGGCTTAAGTGGTAAAACACAAATATTTTAATTTGCAGTGTGTTTGGGCAAGATAAAGAGGATCAAACAAAGTGCATCTGAAACGGAAGAAAGAGGAGAGAGAGTGTGTGCGTGTGCGTGTGCTTGTGCGCGTGCGTACGTGCGTGGGTGTTTGTGTGTGCGTGCATGTGTGTGTGTGTGTGTGTGTGTGTGCTTGAGTCTGTGTGCACATGCGTATGCTAATGCGCGTGTGTGTGAGCTCAGAGAAAAGAGGAATGACGTCTCATTCTCATTGTGTCCATAATGCCAGCATACACTGTACACTCCAGAGTATTAACTATGAGGGGGGGGGGCACAGAGTTCTCAAAGTTTGACTATAGTATGTAATGTATGTATGAGGCCAGCCTCTTGCCAGTGAAACCCGCGGGCAGGCGCCTCCACCGCCGTATAAACCAGACGCTGCTGCTTTCTAGCGCTGCCAGACTGTGAACGCACGGAGCAACGCGTGACATATCACTTACATCAAGCACCTCGACGTACAGATGGACGCTTTCATGCATGGTGTGTGTGTGTGTGTGTGTGTGTGTGTGTGTGTGTGTGTGTGTGTGTGTGTGTGTGTGTGTGTGTGTGTGTGTGTGTGTGTGTGTGTGTGTGTGTGTGTGTGTGTGTGTGTGTGTGAGAGTGAACATGTCAATGTCTGTATATGTTTTTCCCTTTGAACCTCTCTAACATTTGACTTGGTGTTTGTTTTTTTTCAGCCAAGGAGCAGTACCACATCCCAGGTAATTTGCGTGCGTGTGTACGTGCGTGCGTGCCTGCCTGCGTGCGTGTGGGTATGCGAGTATGCATGTGTGTATCTGTATCTGGCTGTCAGCATGTACAAGTGTGTGCGTGTGTGCGTGCGTGCGAGTATGTGTGTGTGTGCGTGCTTGTGTACGTGTGTGTATCTGTATCTAGTACACGCTGACAGCATGTACAAGTTTTGCTGTATATAACAAATGAGCTCCTTCATAACTCATGGGAGCAGGAAGGAAGGAGGACAATGCTTTTTCAAACCATGTCGCCTCAGAGTAAAACCAGCCACTGGAGCAGAAACAGAACCACATTAAAAACTGAAATGGGAACACGGTGTGTTTCTCTCTGGCGGGTTGAGACGACTAAAGCGAGGCGTTTACGTTGAGCTGTTGGTGTGTGTGTGTGTGTGTGTGTGTGCGTGTGCGTGTGCGTGTGCGTGTGCGTGTGCAGGTACAGAGGACAGGCGTCTCAGCTATGAGTGTAACAGCAAGCCCATGTGTCCCGCTAAGTGTCGCTGTGAGGCCAACGTGGTCGACTGCTCCAACCTCCGCCTCACCAAGTTCCCCGAACACCTGCCCTCCTCCACCGAAGAGCTGTGAGCGCGCACACACACACACACACACACACACACACACACACACACACACACACACACACACACACATATACATGAGCACATACACACATACTGTAGTAGATGACATTTTGTGGCTTGATTTATACTTCGTTGTACGGCTGCAACAGTTAATTGAACTAATTGATTTAATCGATTGTAAAAACATCATTGATTTGAATAAAATAATGGATTTTCAAAATAGATCAGTTATTTTCACTATTTGTGCTCAACACCATTATACGACAAATTATGAAATAGGGCTTTAGTGGTTAATCAGACAAATCGATTTAGCCAATTATTAAAAATAAAAAATATATATTTGCATTGATTCCTCAATACATAATTATATATTTTTGCATTATCCCCCCAAAAAAGTTAATCGATAGAATAATCACCAAGAACGTGGTTGAGTTGCGTGCCGTTGTTGCACACATTACGCCGAAAATACCTGATAAAGAAAGCTTGATTTACATAGCTCATAACTCGTATGGAAGCATAAATGAGGCTTATGAATGCCGATGCATATTCACCCTGAAATGCACACACGCACACACACACACACACACTCAATGAACGTGTGCACACAGACTTGTGCATTGCACTTGACAAAAAGTACAGCAGTGGTTCTCAATCTTTTTCATGTCAAGGACCCCCAAAATGATATGTATTTGGCCGTGGACCCCCATCACAAAATATTTTGTTCCAGGGACCCCCCCAGAAGCAAAGAATCAGAATCAGAATCAGAATCAAAGCAAAGGATTGAGTTACAAATGTTCGCTTTAAAAATATATATATTCAAAGATTTGCGCTCATTTTCACGATTTTTCAAAAAATAGCAGATCTACAAGCTCGTAGCGCGGCTTGTATATCTGCTAGTTTTGTATAGCCAAAGTACAAAATGGTTAAAATCATTGTGAAGCTATATTACTGTAACAAATGTTGCTGGGGACCTCCTGGTATCCCCCGAAGGACCCCTGGGGGTTCCCAGACCCAACTTTGAGAACCACTTTGCAGTACAGGATCCACAAGTACACGTGTGCACACACACACACAAACACACACACACACACACACACACACACACACACACACACACACAGGTCATATTATAAATGCTTGTTCACGATCCTGTATGAACGCTCGACACACTGCATGAATGCACACGCTACAGTGGTGTGTGTTCCCTCACTAATGATGATGCGTCGTTCCGGTTCCATCCTATTGATCGGCCATGTCTCCCTCTCTCTCTCTCTCTCTCTCTCTCTCTCTCTCTCTCTTTCCTCGTCCTCTCCTCAGCCGCCTCAACAACAACGACCTCTCCGTGCTGGAGGCCACCGGCGCCTTTAAGGGCCTCTCCAACCTCAAGAAAATGTAGGTCACTCTCTCTGAGAGAGAGAGAGAATAAATGTCTGTATAGACATCTATTCTTCCACTGCATCATCGTCTTTGTTCCGTTCCCCCTGGGGGGTAATGGGAGGGGTGGGAGGGGGTGGACTAATTTATGGTGTAGTGTTTGGAGGAAATAGTTCATGGAGTTGCAATCAATAAGTTGCGATCAATACGTAGCTCCATAGAGATTAATAGAGTTAGGTGTTTTAAAAAAAACTCTGGTAGAACTTTTGTGTGCCCTGAACTGTCCCCCTGTAGCCTTTCTTTGTTATTAGTCTGTGTGTGTGTGTGTGTGTGTGTGTGTGTGTGTGTGTGTGTGTGTGTGTGTGTGTGTGTGTGTGTGTGTGTGTGTGTGTGTGTGTGTGTGTGTGTGTGTGTGTGTGTGTGTGTGTGTGTGTGTATATACAGTGTGTATATATATATATATATACGTGTGTGTGTGTGTGTGTGTGTGTGTGTGTGTGTGTGTGTGATAAAATAACCGAACTCTTCAGAAACATAAAATTGTAATGCATTTGATCTTGACTGTACAGTCGATTGACTGCAGAGATGTTAAAGGGACAGTTCACCGCCAAAATGACTTTTTTTCTCCTATCGATTAGTCACCCCATGGAGGCTTGAATTCATGGATATTTTTTTGTTTTTGTCGCATTCCTAAGCCAATAATTTGATGACCGGCAGCGGTTTCCGGTAGGAGACACAAAGAGTCTCCTTTGTCTCTCCTACCGGAACCGCTGCCTCCGCTGGTCATCAAATTATTGGCTTATAGGAATGCAACAAAAACATTGGGTGAACTATCCCTTTAACAGAGTGGGGTTAAAGCACTGCTTTGCATTGTAACCACCTTAGTGTGACAATAATGACAGTAATGTGACCCCTTGACCCTTTGAACTTGCAGTAACCTGAGCAACAACAAGATCTCAGAGATGGAGGACGGGGTGTTTGAGGGAGCGCGCTCCGTGGTGGAGCTGCACCTCACCGCCAACCACCTGGAGTCTGTCAGAGGAAGCATGTTCAAAGGCATGGAGGGACTACGCATGCTGTGAGTTGGACCCGTTTTGTCCTCCCCTTTCTCCTCATCCTCCTTCTCCTACTACCTGCATCATCATCATTATCAGTGGTGTAAAGTAAAGTACATTCACTCAAGTACTGTACTTAAGTACAATTTTGAGGTATTTGTGTGTGTGTGTGTGTGTGTGTGTGTGTGTGTGTGTGTGTGTGTGTGCGTGTGCGTGCATGTATGCATGTATGTGTATGTGTGCCTGTGCTATAGGATGCTGCGGAACAACAAGATTAGCTGTATCCATAATGCCAGCTTCACAGGCCTGACCAACGTCAGACTGCTCTCCCTCTATGACAACCAGCTGAGCACCATACTGCCTGGAGCCTTCGACACACTACCCAACCTGTCCACACTGTGAGAGAGAGACACACACACACACACACACACATGCCCAAACTGACACACATGCGCAGTGGCGTGCACAGACATTTTGAGGGGCAGGTGCTCAAGTAAATTACGCTTTTTTTGGTTTACTTGGTCTGCTCTTTTTTCCCTCTACACCTATACCTCTTTGCCAAAAATAGCCGATCTACAAGCCCACAACGCCTCGCGCTGCGAGGCGTTGTGAGCTTGAAGATCTGCTATTTCTGGCTAAAGTTCTCCTCAGAAAAGGGATGCTAGGTTTCGAGTGGTTATGGTAAAAAGAAAAATCATATCACATAAAGATTTGGCGGACCCCCTGTAGTAACTCTGAGGACCCCCTAGGGGTCCCGGACCCCCTGTTGAAGACCCCTGCTGTAAACTGAAAGGGCACTTCTGGTCAAGAGGGCAAAGGGCAGATGCTCTAGCACCACTTAGAGTCGATCTGTGCACATCCCTGCACACACACACACACGCACACACAGACACACACATTAGATTCCAGTGATTCCCAACAATTTGGGATTTGAGGATATTGCAAGTGGGACACTAAATAATTGGCAAAACACTATTGATAATATAACATTTATATTTAAAAAATATATACTGTATGTCATGGTATTTTTGGGGGTGTTGTGATCTTCAAGTGTAAAACAAATGTAAAACAATGTCAATTTAAAACAAAATAATCCTATCACATAAAGATGTGGTGGCCCCCCTGTAGTAACTCTGAGGACCCCCTGTTGAAGACCCCTGCACTATGCTATAACCTGCTGCAAAATGATAGAGACATTCAGGATCCAAAAGCTTTTTGTCCCTCCCTCCCTACAGGAACCTCCTGGCCAATCCCTTTAACTGTGACTGTCGTCTGTCGTGGTTTGGGGCGTGGCTCCGTAGCCGGCGAATCGTGACGGGGAACCCTCGTTGTCAAGGCCCCGCCTTCCTCAGAGAGATCCCTATGCAGGACGTAGCGACCCCCGACTTCCAATGTGAAGATGGTAAGAGAGGAAAATATTATCATGATGAACACTACATGCATACAAAATATTATATCAATGATGAGCACTAAATAAATGTATACAAAATATTAAGAAGTCACAGAAACACACTGACTGTGAATCCATGTGAACTAGAATTAGAAAGTAATATACAGTACAATGTACAGTTTCTCTAAATCTACCTGTCACATACGGCATTGGTTCTCAAAGTGGGGTCCGGGGACCCCCAGGGGTACTTGAGGGGGTTCCAGGGGGTCCCCAGCTAAATGATGGACAGGAACCAAATGGACCCTTATGGGTCTGTAACTCTGAGAGTGTACAAATGGAACCAACGGGTCCATTTGGTTCCATTTGTACACTCTCAGAGTTAAATTAACATTGGTTTTACAATGTGAATTGGGGTCCCAGAGGTATAAATGCCATTAAATGGGGGTCCGTAGCTTAATGCATGTCAAACTGGGGGTCCTTGAAATTAAAATGGTTGAGAATCACTGCTAGAGAGCCGTAAAAACCTTCTCTTATTGGGGTCCCTGGCTTATCTTTTCAAATGGGGGTCCGCGTGGTAATAAGTATCAATTAGGGGGTCCTTGACATGAAAAAGTTTGAGAACAACTGACATACGGTATACAGTACGTATATCTCAGAATATGAATATGAACTGCACGTAACAGATAAAACTGACCAAAGTAGCTTAAACTGTAAATACAGTCCAAAAAAATAAAGGGAGGAGGACAATTTGAAAGATCTGTATGGCTTCTGCACAATTGAACTATCTGAGAACCCTTTTATGAATGAACATCTAGCTTACGGCCAAGCCCTTTGTTTTTACCCCTGGATTTCTTTCTGGTGAAAAACACAAAGGTACTTATTGGCTCCCTTTTGCTATTAGATGATCCACAGATAAACTCCTCTCCTCTCCTCTCCTCTCCTCTCCTCTCCTCTCCTCTCCTCTCCTCTCCTCTCCTCTCCTCTCCTCTCCTCATACAGGTGCAGTGATGGAGGACAGTGTGTGTGGTCCAGGTCCTCAGTGTCCCAGCCAGTGCACCTGTATGGACACAGTGGTCCGCTGCAGTAACAAGCACCTGCAGGTCTTACCCAAGGGACTGCCCCGCAACGTCACCGAACTGTGAGCCGTGTGTGTGTGTGTGTGTGTGTGTGTGTGTGTGTGTGTGTGTGTGTGTGTGTGTGTGTGTGTGTGTGTGTGTGTGTGTGTGTGTGTGTGTGTGTGTGTGTGTGTGTGTGTGTGTGTGTGTGTGTGTGTGTGTGTGTGTGTGTGTGTGTGTTTTCTTGCAGGCACCTATACATAACATAAAGTGTTTGTGTTCATTAAGGTTTTGTGTACCGTTTTCTGTGAGCCAGGGTCGGTATCACCTGAGGGGAATAATGCTCATAGTCATTGTTGTCATGGTCAACATGTCTAGAGCCTTGCACCAGTGGTAGCTTTATGGGTGCTATCATGCTTTTTATTTTATAACACTAGGCGAAAATGACATGGGTCAATATATGAAAAAATACTACTTAACCCCCTTGGTCATGATACCGACCCCCCCAGATGATACCGATGATGACCCCACATTTGGGGCCCTGGCTCTCGGACTATGTATTTATTTATTTTATTGGATTTTTCTGCTGTCCAGTTGAACCCTAACCCTGCCCCCTCTGCCCCCCCCTCTCTCTCTCTCTCTCTCTCTCTCTCTCTCTCTGTTCCTCTAGTTATCTGGATGGGAACCAGTTCAGCAGTGTTCCTAAAGAATTGGCCACCTTTAAATACCTGCAGTTGGTGTAAGACATTGGGCTTTGTACATTCTACAATGTAGTTCTATCTCACAGCTCATAACAATTGTTGTGTTGCTACTACTGTTCCCAGTGGACTCACCAATGTTATAAATCAGTGATTCTCAAAGTGGGGTCTGGGGACCCCCAGGGGGTTCCAGGACCAAGGGGGTCTCCTACTGAATTTGTATAGCATCAAAATATCACTTTAAACCTATTTTATACTTTGGCTGTTCAAATCTAGCTGATCTACAAGCTCACAGCGCATCGCATCGTGTTGTGAGCACAAATATTCACAAATGACATATTCACATATCTTCACAAAACAAAAATCTTCTCTATGTCCCTCCCTGGCACAAAATATGTTCAAATGGGGGGTCCGTGGCCAAATGCATATCAAGTTGGGGGTCCTTGACATGAAAATATTTGAGAACCACTGTTGCTGAAAGTACAGCCTGTACTGTACTGTAAGTGTGTTGGATGATAGTGTCTAATGTAAAGCAGTCTATGGATGCTGTAATCTTTGTCAACAGTATCTTGGTATAGGCTCTGTGCACAGCAGCCATATTATCACTTCCTTCACAGGTGTTACCAATGATACTAATGAAGGCTCTGTTCCATTTAGTGTAGCACAGTGGTTTCCACGACCCCCATAACTCTGAGAGTGTACAAATGAAATCAAATGGTTCCATTTGTACACTCTCAGAGTTACACACCTGTAAGGGGCCATTTGGAAGCCCATGAGGGTCCCTGGGCCCCAACTTTAGACCCACTGGTGTAACAGAGTGTTTCCAGTGGGCCAACATGCACAATATCAGCACCCTGACTCTGTTCGACCAGAATGGAACAGAGCCTTATCATTGGTAACACCTGTGAATGTCTTCATAATATGGCTGCTGTGAATAGAGCCTGCACCCAGATGTTGGCCAATACGTCCACCAGGGGGTGCTATAGACCTTCTAACTGGCTCTAGTCTTCCAATAACTTGTACTGCATTAGAATAACACACATACCCTGAATTCCACTCAGACTATCTCTTAAAACCATAGACTGCAGCAACTGTTTTAAGGCTGCGTTTTAATCTAAGTGTGCATTAAGAAGCCGCCTGAACTTTATCTCTGTGTGTGTGTGCTGATTAGAGTTAACCCTTTGTTTCCCCAGAGACCTCAGTAACAACAAAATCAGTTCCTTGTCCGACGACTCCTTCTACAACATGAGCCAGCTCACCACATTGTGAGTACGCGCACACGCACACGCACACACACACACACACACACACACACACACACACACACACACACACACACACACACACACACACACACACACACACGTTTGTATTACTATACTTGTGAGGACATCAACATTTTAGGAAGCCAATTTTATGATTGATTTTTTATGATTGATAAAAATAGCAGATCTACAAGCTCACAACGTGTCGCAGTGTTTGACATCGCCGCACAACTAAGTATAAAATAGGGGAAAATCTAACCCCAACTCCCTAAACCTAACCTCTAAAGGTCTAATCCTGAACCTAACCCCAACCTGAATCTTTTTCTAATTGTAAACGTATCTCTAAAAATGATTTAAAACATAAAACAACCATTTTTTCTCACGAGGACCAGGAAAAATGGTCCTCACAATGTCTATTCCTCAAATTCTACTATACTTGTGGGGACGTTTGGTCCGCACAAGTATAGTAATACAAACACACACGCACACGCACACGCACACGCACACGCACACGCACACGCACACGCACACGCACACACGCACATGCACATGCACACGCACACACACCTCTGGATCTATCAATCTATCGATCTATCTATCTCGCTCTCTGTTCAGTTCAGTTTATTTTCAGCTTTGGACAAAAACAGCAACAAAAAGTTATGAACAATGAACACTGCAATTAGGTGCCACGGTGTCACAATGTCAAACATGTTCATGGTACAGATGTGCCACTTCAAAACTTCACACGTTACTGTTCTTTCCCTGAAAGTGCCCTGAAAAAGCATTTTTTCCTCCCTGTTTTGCCCTTAAAAATGCACTGTTTTGCCCCTGAAAAGAAGTTGTCACTACACACCCCCGTTTTTCTCTTCAACAGACACCCATATACATGAGAACAAAAAAATGTGTGTTGAAGAAGGTGTCAGACTCATTATGAGGCGAAAGGTGATTTGAAGAGGTCCTTGACCAGTTGCTCAAATTAATTAGCATCATAAAAGCAGTGATCATCAAAATAATTCAGCTTTTTAAATGCCCTTCTTTGTCCCTCTTATTGCCCTGGGAATCCCCTGAAAATTTACTGTCTTGGCGATGGCAGGACATTTGAAGTTTTGAAATGGCACATCTGTACGAAGCACGAAGGTACATAGTAAAACATTTAGGTTAAAAAGGATAATACAATAAGGTCCTGGGGACTTTCATTGTGGTCCTGTGTATTCAATTCATCAGGGTTTTGACAACCACTGGGTAATAGTCAAGAGCCAAACCAAGATGAATAAGAACACCTCCTACATATTTGAATTAGTGAATATAATTTACGATCCATCTATAAATATGACTGCATCGTGAATATATATGAATTAATTAAGTGGGTTTAAGCAGGTATACGGTATAATGAAGTGAGCCAGTTGTAGCGTGTGTAGGTGGTTTGGGTGTGCGGGTGCGTGTGTGTGCGTGTGTGTGTGTGTGTGTGTGTGTGTGTGTGTCTTAATTGTGCTGTTCTCCCCCCCCACTAGAATCCTCAGTTACAACTCTCTGCGTTGCATCCCTCCACTGGCGCTGGGAGGCCTGCGTTCTCTACGACTACTGTAAGCAACACGCTAACTAAATGCACGTCTACATGCACACATATACAGTACATGCACACACATGCATGCACAGTACACCACACACACACACTCACACACACACGCAGGAGTGATCGACATCTGCTTTTGTTTAATTAGGTGAGCGACGCTCGTTGCTCTCTGTCGTCGTCAAGGTGACGATACTCCATAAAACCACTGGATCAGCTCCAGTATATATCGTCGCTGTCTGGGCAGAAACCTCTTATCTCCATATTTTTTTACTTTTTGTGTTTTTTCGTAAATTAACGCTGTACTTGATCATACTACGGCGTCACAAAAAAGCATCAAAAGTAGCAGATCTACAAGCTTGAAACGCGGCGCGAAGCGACGCGTTTCAAGCTTGTAGATCTGCTGCTTTTGATATTTTTGTATTTAGATCCTGAAAAGTAACAGTTTTGGACACCTGACAGAGATGATATATATATATATATATCTTCGCTGTCAGGTCGAAACCTTGTATGTCCCAAACCGTTACTTTTTTCAGGAAATGGTAAAAAAAAGAACCTGTGTTCCAGTGAATCCGACATAGTTATTATATATATATATATAGTTACAAGCTCTTGTTAATACTTTTCATTGGTTCAATTATCAAACCCACACACTTGACCACTTACACTTTCACTTTCAAAAATGTTCATAAATAGTGAAAATAGCTGATCTACAAGCTCACCGTGCGTCGCATAACGGCATGTCGGGAGCTTGTAGATCGGCCATTTTCACTACTTTTACCCGACACTGTCATGCGACGAGGTATGCATTATTTTATGGAGAAGAAATACGACCAATATATGACCTCTGTTCTTAGACTTCAGTTTGACTCTGATTATATACAGTACAACATAATAGGCAGCGTGCCTAATTTACCTTATTGCCTATTATACTAATCATGACAATTATGCTTATTATTACACTGTGCTGATAATTCCCATACAAATGCATATATGTCTATTTGGTGTTCAATAATGGTGCTACAGCTGTAATTAGACATATTTCTGTGTAGTTATTTTTACTTTCTTTAAAGCTACATTCTGGGACTTATTTTAATGAAAAATTAATAAATCGCTATTTTCTTTTTCTTTCAGGTCTCTCCATGGCAATGACATTTCTGAACTCCATGAGGGCATCTTCAGTGATGTGGCTTCTCTGTCTCACCTGTGAGTCGCACGCACGCACGCACGCACGCACGCACGCACGCACGCACGCACGCACACACACGCACGCACACACACCTCACTCACCTCTACCACCTACAGTATGAGTACAGAACACACCCCTCCATATCGTCTCTGTCAGGTGAAAACCTCATATGTCCAAAACTGTAACCTTTCAGGATTCAAATTCAAAAACAGCAAAAGTAGCAGATCTACAAGCTCAAAACGCGTTGCTTTGAGAACCAATGCTCTACATGGCAGAAGGGCACTTTACAACAACCGCTTGAGTTCCCTCACCTACAAACAGCCACCAGGATTACAATTATCATCTTTCTTTTAGTTTTTACAATGTGATTTAAAAAGTATAAAAAGAACATGCAGTCAAAGCATGACCTTAGTCAAATCAAAATGTGGGTTTGGGGAATCGTAATCTCTCTCAAATATATATATATTTTTTACCAATGGTTTCCCGTATCGTGACACCCCCTAGTGCTGGGGTGGGTGTTCATTACGTTTCATTCCTGGCTCCAATAAGAATCAATGTTTTAGTGTCAACTGTCAGTGAGTCTCCACTGTCTCTCTCTGCTCTGGAAAAGAAAGGTCCACCGGTTTGGACAGATAGATCCACAGCTTTCAAGTGGCTGCCTGCAATATTGGATTAGCTGGAGAGATCAACTAGTTCCTGGGGCAATATTGATCTGGGCTGCATGTGCGTTTGTGTGTTTGCATGCGTGCGTGTACGTGCGTGTTTGCGTGCATGTGCATGTGTGCGTGCGAGCACACCCACACAGCAGCATCCCCAGTCAAGCATGATTTGAGCTTGGAGGAGAGAGATGGGGGACAGGGGGGGGTGTAAATACATACAGAAGGAGGGAGTGGAGGAGAAGAAAGGGAATGATAAAGTGAGCAGAGGAGGTAGGGAAGGAGACAGCTGATCTGTTGATGATGAAGTCACCATAATGTTCTTCTATGCTTGCTCTGCACAACACAAGCCATGACCGTGTTAGGGTCAGAGCCATAGACACATTTTCACTTGAGTTTTAGCTACAGTAGGGCTCCAACTATCCATTATTTCGTTTTTTTAATATTTCAACACGATCCGAATATATTTTTGCGAAAATAGCAGATCGACAATCTCTCAAATCGATTATCGATTAGCTTTTGCATCCGTACTATTAACAATACTGTTATAGAATAGAGTTACACAGAACAACATCTGTCCCAGGCTGAGCCTGAACACACATTCATGTTGAAAACTAGCAGCATCTCAGGAGAGCTTTAAGGAGTGAGAGCGCCACTGTGTGGACATTAAAAACAGTACAGCAAATCATTATCTTCCTTCCTATCTTCCTTCCGTCCGTCCGTCCTTCCTTCCCTCCCTCCGTCCTTCCTTCCTAACCCACCTTGTCATTCTTAACATAATAAGAATGATGTAAATTCTCTATTAGAGGGTCAGTTAAAAACATAAATCTCACTCGGCGACCTTTATTGAGCTATTTTGACCAATTAACAGTGCTACCCCCAGATTAAGATCTAGATCACTTAATCTAGACCACTTTAGGTTATTACGTATGTACTGTATGTACTTTGTCTGAACTTGTTTGCTCTGTACTGGCCATGGTAACCCAACTACTAATATACAGTATGATGGGATATACAATATACCTTTAGAGGATATGAACTTAGAGGTGTGTAGGAAATAGGAACACTATGTAAAAGATTGTTTTATTTTGTGTTAATTCACTTTTTTCTCCAGTGGCAACGAGCGATCTGTGAGTGGGTGGTGGGTGGGTGGGTTTAAAAGCGGAGGGGAAAAGAAAAATGGAAGTACAATATACATTAATTTACATGTAATTTACATGTACTATATATGTAGCCCATAACCTCGTTCTTCCCAATAAAACAACAAAACAACAACAACAAAAAACAAAATGACTGGTATTTATCTCTGTGATGTAACAAGGTGAATGGTTTCATTGACATTCCCAGGGCCATCGGTGCCAACCCTCTGTACTGTGACTGTCGCCTACGCTGGCTGTCAGACTGGGTGAAGAGCGGCTACAAGGAGCCTGGCATCGCCCGCTGCACCGGTCCGCGTGGCATGGAGGGCAAGCTGCTCCTCACCACGCAAGGAGACAAGTTCGAGTGTCTGGGTAAGTCGGTGTTCAGTCAGTGTAGCACAAAGGCATGGAGAGTGACAGCCACCCACAGAAGCATAAATAAACATACAGTAATCTCCTGTCTAGGTGACACATTAATGTCCTCAGCCTGCGGCGCTCTGCAGTCAATTTCTACCTTCTATTTCTGTCTGTTATAGTTACTGTGATACCGTATTATGTGTCATTTACTGGGTTGTGTGTGCATCAACTGTTGGGAAAATAACTTCCTCCCTGTGAACAATAAGCCATCCTATCTATCTATCGATCTGTTCTATTGAGCTGTCTATTTATCTGTCAACCTATTGCTCGCGGGTGCCGCGCGGGCGGGGCGGGTTAAGATTTGGACGCAATTATCACGGGGCGTGTCAAGGTCAACACACACATTCAAAAATGCATTCTTGTACCTTCTCTCTCTATCCTATTCTGTCTCTCCCTCCCTCCCTCCCTCTCTCCTCTTCTCCTCCTTCCCTCTCTCCTCCTCTCCTGTCTCCCTCCCTCCCTCCTTCCCTCTCTCCTGTCTCTCTCCTCCTCTCCTGTCTCCCTCCTCCTCTCCTGTCTCTCTCCTCCTGGAATCAGCAGAGCTTGTGTTCAATGTGTTGCTTATTGTCACAGCTGCTAATCTAACGATATCCCCTTGCTTGTATGTTAACTTTATCTTTGAATGTGCCTTCACTGCAATGTTGTAGGCCTGACTGTGTACTTTATCGTTTAATGTTCTGTCGTGTACACAATTACAAAGGATAGGAAGAAGATTAATTGTCTAATTCGGCCCCTGCTGAGCTAAACCACAACCTCTAGCCTTTAATACCTGCATGGCGCTGAATATGCATGGTTCCTCCGTTCCCTCCCGCCCCCGAAGCGTTTGCTAAATGCCTCTTTCTCTCTCTTTCTTTTTCTCTCTCTGGAAAGCTACTGAATGGACTCGCGAGTGTGGTGTTGATGTATGGGGTTGATGGTTCTATTCCCTGTGTGGACATTAAAGGGGTTAGAGGGTGTTTCTAACAGCGCCTAACAGGCTCAGAGGTTCTAGTGTCCATTAACCTCGCGTCACCAGACTTTCCACCTCGGAGGAAATGCTGGTATTAGTTCTAAAACTAGCCATGTGATCCAGTTTAGAACAAAGTTTAAAAAAGAACCGTGGTTCCGGTGGTTGGTTACGGTTGGCGTCGCATTGTTTTTGTTCCCCACATAATGCGAATCAATTAGTTTAGTCTCACTAGTCGCGCTACGAGTTAGAATAAAAGATGGACGTACCAAACAATTATTATACCAAAAGAAACAAAACAATAATACCAAACTAAACAAATTTTAAACTAGGGGAATCATTTTGGAGATGCATGGCGCTGGTGGTTCCGGTCACTGGTTCCGGCCACGTGATGACGTAATGATAACTTACAGTATTTCCACTCCGACCGGATCAGAAACCCGAAAATGGTATTGATCCCACGCTAAGAGTCCATAGTAAAGCAGCTTGTGTCCATGTGTCCAGGCCCAGTGGAAGCCTCTGTCCAGGCTAAGTGCAGCCCCTGTGTCTCCAACCCGTGTCAGAACCAGGGGGTCTGCCAGGCCCACCCCACACAACTCTACACCTGTGTGTGTAAACCCAGCTTCACGGTATGGTATTTTCTGTTCAATCCACCAATCCCATATGTTTATGTGCGTGTGGTGAGTGCATGGTTATCTCTGTCTACATTTGATAATCCTATCAAATTACTTGATATATTGTGTGTGTGTGTGTGTGTGTGTGTGTGTGTGTGTGTGTGTGTGTGTGTGTGTGTGTGTGTGTGTGTGTGTGTGTGTGTGTGTGTGTGTGTGTGTGTGTGTGTGTGTGTGTGTGTGTGTGTGTGTGTGTCTCTCTCTCTCCCCCCAGGGTAAATACTGTGAGACTCCAGTGGATGCGTGTGCCAGTAACCCCTGTACCAATGGAGGAACATGTCTCACTGACGAACA
>NC_139939.1:47423819-47571319 GCF_963454915.1 Gymnoscopelus microlampas | reverse complement strand
TACAATCTCACACCTTTTTAGATAGCAACGCGTTGTGAGCTTGTAGATCGACTATTTTCCACTAGTTTCCATTCCGAAATATATTGAGCAGTTTGAAAAACATTTAAACCAAGGATTTCTGAGCAATTTGCGTGAAAGTGTGTCATGTGTGTAAACTCCCTTTTCACTAGTACAGGTCTGTTGGCCCAATGGCTTAATCATCTGCCTTGAAACCACAGGGTTCCTGGTTCGAATCCCACGTCATGTAGAATTCATTATAATTGCATTGCACACAACATGGCTGTATCAATGAATACATGTGCAATTGTTAACCAGTAAACTCCGCCCTTAGATTGTCTGCAATTTTGAGCAGTTTGAAAAACATTTAAATCCACTATTTCTGAGCAATTTGCGTGAAAGTGTGTCATGTGTGTGAACTCCCTTTTCATCAGTTCGGGTCTGTTGGCCCAATGGCTTAATCATCTGCCTTGATACCAGAGGGTCGCCAGTTCAAATCTCACCTCATGCAGACCTCAACTCAATTGCATTGCACACAACATGACTGTATCAATGAATTATTATTAGGTTTCGAGAGCCATCAGGCTTCGAAAGCTATTACATCTCTACACTTTCACTATTATTATTAGGTTTCGAGAGCCTATCAGGCTTCGAACCCTATTACATCTCTACACTTTCATTAGGTTTCGAGAGCCTGTAAGGCTTCGAACCCTATTACATCTCTACACTTTCACTATTATTATTATTCTTCCGCCGTTTTTGCCAGTTCTGGCCTAACCGCCTGGTCACTTCTTATGAAATTCGGCAATATGGTAGAGGGCTATGCCAAACGGCGAAAACCCGAAACTCACAACCATTGGCCAAAGGGTGGCGCTGTAGCACTCAATTGAACATGCCAACTTTGAACAGGTACAGCTCATGCCCTGTTCGACCTACAGCCATGAAACTTCGATACACACATGCGTCTCCTCATGCCTAACAACTTTCACTGTTTGACTTTTGACCTCTGACCTTTAGATCTCCCACCATTTCGAATTCTATGAAAAGCAGTAAAAAGCAGTAAAAAGCCTACTCCTCCTGGGATTTATGAGCAATCTGTACGAAACTGTATACACATGAACTTTGGACCAATGCCGACAGACGTAACTTAGCGGATTTTCCATAAGTGAAAACGTTAAGCTTTTATAAGCCAATGAAAATTGCAGCTTTTTTTAAATTATTCATCTGCCCCTAACACATACATGCAGACTCACATTTGTTTGACACTTTGCAATATTGTAGAGGGTCCTTCCAAGTATCACTGAAACCAATCTTACTCCAATTGGTCAAAGGGGGGCGCTATAGCAATTTTTTGAAAATGCAAACTTTAAACAGGCAAAAGTCATGCCTCGTTTGGCCGACAGCCGTTAAACCTGCTTACACATGTGCCTTGACTCATGAGGAACACATGTATCACTTTGACCAGTAAGCTCTGCCCTTAGATTGTCTGCAATTTTGAGCAGTTTGAAAAACATTTAAATCCAGGATTTCTGAGCAATTTGCATGAAACTGTGTCAAATACATGTTTGAGGCCCTTTTTCACAGGTTCAGGTGTGTTGGTTCAATAGCTTGATCGCTTAATCATCTGCCTTGAAACCATAGGGTAGCCGGTTCGAATCCCACCTCAGGTAGACTTAATTATAATTGCATTGCACACAACATGACTATATCAATGAATACATGTGCAATTGTTAAAGATGACGAGAAATGCATACTTGAAAGTAGTTATTTTCAATGTATGACGTACTTCATTCGCGCTTTTGTTTTGTTTTGTTGGATTCTCCCTTTTCACTGTCTAAGGCTGTGTATTGGATAGCTCCACCAGTAGAGTGTGAGTCTCATGTGCCGAAGGTCCCTGGTTCGAATCCCACTTATTACAGTTCACATTTAAATTGCATTGTACAAAACATGACCCTGTTAATTCAGACAAGTGCAATGTTTAGACAATAACACGAAATGCTTTTGAGAGTAGTTTTTTTTTATGTATGACATACTTTCTTGTGAAAATAGCCGATCTACAATCTCACACCTTTTTAGATAGCAACGCGTTGTGAGCTTGTAGATCGACTATTTTCCACTAGTTTCCATTCCGAAATATATTGAGCAGTTTGAAAAACATTTAAACCAAGGATTTCTGAGCAATTTGCGTGAAATTGTGTCATGTGTTTGAACTCCCTTTTCACTAGTACAGGTCTGTTGGCCCAATGGCTTAATCATCTGCCTTGAAACCACAGGGTTCCTGGTTCGAATCCCACGTCATGTAGAATTCATTATAATTGCATTGCACACAACATGACTGTATCAATGAATGCATGTGCAATTGTTAACCAGTAAACTCCGCCCTTAGATTGTCTGCAATTTTGAGCAGTTTGAAAAACATTTAAATCCAGTATTTCTGAGCAATTTGCGTGAAAGTGTGTCATGTGTGTGAACTCCCTTTTCATCAGTTCGGGTCTGTTGGCCCAATGGCTTAATCATCTGCCTTGATACCAGAGCGTCGCCGGTTCAAATCTCACCTCATGCAGACCTCAACTCAATTGCATTACACACAACATGACTGTATCAATGAATAAACATGCAATTGTTAAATGAAACGCTTATTGAGAGTAGTTGTTTTCAATGTATGATGTACTTCATTCCCTCTTTTGTTTTGTTTTGTTTTGTTGGATTCTCCCTTCTCACTGACCAAGGCTGTGGATTGAATAGCTTGATCAATACAGTGTTAGTCTCATGTGCCAAAGGTCCACGGCTCAAACCCCACTTGTCACAGTTTACATTTAAATTGCATTATGCAAAACATGACCCTGTTAATTCAGACATGTGCACTTTGCTCTCTCTCTCTCTCTCTCTCTCTCTCTCTCTCTCTCTCTCTCTCTCTCTCTCTCTCTCTCTCTCTCTCTCTCTCTCTCTCTCTCACTCTGTCACAGTCTGTCTGTCTGCCTGTCTGCCACTCTGTCACTGTCTGTCTGTCTGCCAGTCTGCCACTCTGTCACTGTCTGTCTGTCTGTCTGTCTGCCAGTCTGCCAGTCTGCCACTCTGTCACTCTGTCACTCTGTCACAGTCTGTCTGTCTGCCTGTCTGCCACTCTGTCACTGTCTGTCTGTCTGCCAGTCTGCCACTCTGTCACTGTCTGTCTGTCTGTCTGTCTGCCAGTCTGCCACTCTGTCACAGTCTGTCTGTCTGTCTGCCAGTCTGCCACTCTGTCACTGTCTGTCTGTCTGCCAGTCTGCCAGTCTGCCACAGTCTGTCTGTCTGCCAGTCTGCCAGTCTGCCACTCTGTCACTGTCTGTCTGTCTGCCAGTCTGCCACTCTGTCACAGTCTGTCTGTTTGTCTGTCTGCCACTCTGTCACAGTCTGCCAGTCTGCCAGTCTGTCACAGTCTGCCAGTCTGCCACTCTGTCACTGTCTGTCTGTCTGTCTGCCAGTCTGCCACAGTCTGTCTGTCTGCCAGTCTGCCAGTCTGCCACAGTCTGTCACAGTCTGCCAGTCTGCCAGTCTGCCACTCTGTCACAGTCTGCCAGTCTGCCACTCTGTCAAAGTCTGCCAGTCTGCCAGTCTGCCAGTCTGCCACTCTGTCAAAGTCTGCCAGTCTGCCAGTCTGCCACTCTTGTCACAGTCTGCCAGTCTGCCATTATTCTCGAAACCGCTAATTGCTGCTTGCAGCTATATTTTTTCTCTTGCTATTTTCTCTCGCTAATGACGGTTATTTCAAGGCATGGCATTGAAGTCAAGTCATGTGTTTGATGGAATCAGCCCATCAAACAGTTACTATAAAGCCTGATTTATACATACTACACACTGGTGTTGCCTGCAGTAAATAGCAAATATACTACAAGCTCACAACTGGCAGAAACCTCTTATCTCCATATTTTAACTTTTTGTGTTTTTTTGGGGCGAAATTAATGCCCTTCGTGATCATACTAGGGCGTCAAAACAAAAGAATCAAAAGTAGCAGATCTACAAGCTCAAAACGCGGCGCGAAGCGACGCGTTTGGAGCTTTTAGATCTGCTACTTTTGATATTTTTTAATATAAAGCCTGATTTATACTTAGTTGCACACTGGTGTTGCCTGCGGTAAATAGCAGACGTACTGTACAAGCTCACAACGCGAATGCGTCACATTTGTGACGCGTTGTGAGCTTGTAGATCTGCTATTTACTGAGCACGACACCGGCACGCGAATAAGTATAAATCAGGCTTAAAGGCGTAGTTCACCCCAAAAAAAATGCTTATTTTCCATCAATTACACATCCCATGAAGCCTTGAATTCATGGAGATATTTGAGTTTTTGTCATATTCCTATAACCCAATAATTCGATGACCGGGTCATCAGTCAGTAGGAGACTCAGTAGATGACTCATCAAATTACTGGCTCAGGGGATGCGACAAAAACAACACAATCTCTGTGAATTCAAGGCTTCACGGGGTGTGTAATTGAGGGTGAACTACTCCTTTTAGACCACTCTAACAGCATCTCTCCACTAGATGATGGACGAGCGACCAATTTTCCCTGACATTTCGCTCTGCCCCCATTTCTTCTCCTTTCCTCCGTGACAGTGGCGATATGTGTGAGGTCGCCCCTCCTCCTCCTCCTCCTCCCCCTCCCCCGTCGTCCCCCCCGACCTGCCAGCAGGCCCAGTGTGAGAACGGCGCCCCCTGTGTGGAGAAGGGCGGCGCTGCGCTGTGCCAGTGTCTGCCCGGCTTCGAGGGCCAGCGCTGCGAGAAGCTGCTCAGTGTCAACTTCGTGGACAGAGACTCCTACGTCCAGCTCGGCGACCTGAAGAACTGGCCCCAGGCTAACATCACACTGCAGGTACAGTACAGGGTACACACGCACACGCACACACAAACACACACACACACACACACACACACACACACACACACACACACACACACACACACACACACACACACACACACACACACACACACACACACACACACACACACAGGGACGTGCACAGGGACGTGCACAGATAGGCTCTAGGTGGTGCTAGAGCACCTGCCCTTTGCCCTCTTGACCAGAAGTGCCCTTTTGAAAAAAAGGGGGAAAAAATGTTTTAGTTTACAGCAGGGGTCTTCAACAGGGGGTCCGGGACCCCTAGGGGGTCCTCAGAGTTACTACAGGGGGTCCGCCAAATCTTTATGTGATAAGATTTTTCTTTTTACCATAACCACTCGAAACCTAGCATCCCTTTTCTGAGGAGAACTTTAGGCAAAAATAGCCGATCTACAAGCTCACAACGCCTCGCGCTGCGAGGCGTTGTGGGCTTGTAGATCGGCTATTTTTGGCAAAGAGGTATAGGTGTAGAGGGAAAAAAGAGCAGACCAAGTGAACAAAAAAATGTATAATTTACTTGAGCACCTGCCCCTCAAAATGTCTGTGCACGCCACACACACACACACACACACACACACACACACACACACACACACACACACACACACACGCACACACGCACACACGCACACACACACGCACACACACACGCACACACACACACAAATGGGGAATGAACTCCCCTTTGCAGTTAGAACTGCAGACTCGCTCCCAATCTCCCGCCGTGATCTAAAGGCCAGACCACACCAACTCCTTGCGACAAAACAGATTTAAAGGGATAGTTCACCCCCAAAATTACTTTTTTTTCCCCCCGATCGATTAGTCACCCCATGGAGACTTGAATTCATGGATATTTTTTTAGTTTTTGTCTTATTCCTAAGCCAACAATTTGATGACCGTCAGCGGTTCTGGTAGGAGACTCAAAGAGTCTCCTTTGTATCTAGGATAAGGATAATTCCTTTTAACAGGTCGTTCATGAAAGTCCTTGCGGTCTTGTTTCCAATGAGAACCTGTGAGCAATTAGGGGTTAAGAGTCTTGCTCAGGGACAAATTTCATTTCATGGACACATATACTGGCCTGGCCTGGAATCGAACCTGGGGCAACCAGGGCCTCTGGCTCCCTAGGCGGGCTCACTAACCACTCAGCTATGGCCGCCCCCATCTCCTACCAGAACCGTTGCCTACCGGTCCGCTGGTCATCAAATTATTGGTTATTGGTCTACCTTAGCCCATAGCGCTTGCCCCGACCTTGCAGGCTCATGCAAAAGCTCAAATGTAATCTAGGTGGCATGTTATGTAGACAGATGCCAGGTCATTTGTAGACCTGGCATCCTATAGTGTGTATAGTTTCAATGTACAGATTTTCTTTTTTTTATATTATACTGTTTAGACAGATGATAGGTTCTTGGTTTACCTTTGATCCTAGATTACTATCTCTATGCATTTTGATGTATTACCTGGTGTTTACCTGCTTACTGTAAGTCGCCCTGGTTTAAGTTTGTGCTAAATGCCTACATTATATATTGTAATTGTACACACATGCAGGTTTTAGATTGTACTAAGTATCCCCATTGGTACCGTGGACCCTGCCACAGTCGGACCCCCTGGGAGGGTTGATATTATTTAACCTTCTTTGACAACATCGGTGTCAGCAGTTATGCAGCGGATGTGACACGAATTTTAAACACTTTCAACCTGGTGTCCCTGTTTTGGTCATTTATAGGGGAATTTCTTTTCAAGTTTTCCCCAAAATAGCCCATCTACATGATTGGCTGTTTAAAAACAATTTCGATTGATTTTGCACTTTTCTGCAATTGGTCAAGTTATTGGTAATCAATTGGCCTGGACTCTCCAAAATCACGGCTTAGAATTGAACCCAGGTCTTTGCGAGTGTTTTACCTACGCACGCACGCACGGGCACGCACGCACACACACACACACACACACACACACACAGGTACACATGCAAAGGTTTCGAGGTTGGACACAGCATCGTAAACATAATCATAATACCACTGTGTGTGTGTGTGTGTGTGTGTGTGTGTGTGTGTGTGTGTGTGTGTGTGTGTGTGTGTGTGTGTGTGTGTGTGTGCGTGCGCACCATTTTCCTGGTCCTCACAAGTAAAATGCTTGTTTTATGTTTTAAAAAAATATATTTTTAGAGTTAGATTTACAATTACAAAAACATTCAGGTTTGGGTTAGATAGGAATAGACATTTAGAGGATAGATTTAGGGGTTCGGGTTTGAGTTATAGTTATTATCAGTTGCACGCCCAGTGTCGTGCATGGAAAAATAGCAGATCTACAAGCTCACAGCGTGTCACAGTGCGACGCGTTGTGAGCTTGTAGATCGGCTATTCTTCGGCTTTAGGCTTACAGTTAAAAACAATGCCCAAAGATGTAGGTGTAAAAGTGGCATTCAGAACACGTCATACTAAAATGTTGATGTCCTCACAAGTATAGTAATACAGTACGTGTGTGTGTGTGTGTGTGTGTGTGTGTGTGTGTGTGTGTGTTACAGGTATCCACGGCAGAGGATAATGGTATTCTGCTGTACAATGGAGACAATGAGCCCATCGCTGTGGAGCTGCACCAGGGTCACGTTAGAGTCAGCTACGACCCTGGAAACCAGCCTGTTACCGCTATCTACAGGTACACACACACACACACACACACACACACACACACACACACACACACACACACACACACACACACACACACACACACACACACACACACACACACACACACACACACATCCGTTCCCCGTGTGTTCTACCAACTATTTTTAATACAGCCTACTAATGAAGGTGCTCACCATGGTGTAAAGGAAAAACCTCTGTTTTTAAAGAAAAAAAGCCATGTCTCTGTCTCTCAGCTAAGGGGTCCTTGGCCTGAAAAATGTTGAAGACCCCATACAGAAATACAATTGCATCACAGAACATGAGAACATATTGCATGACAGTATAAGAGAACAGTTCAAAACTTAAAATACAACCAAATGTAAAAAAATGTAATAATGAAATGACGTGGGGTGGTAAATCATTAAATAAATATAACATTTTAATGATATCTCAACAACCATAGTTAACACAAATATACAGATAACTCTGGCTACACAGACCAAAAACACCCAAGAAACTCTACATGTGAATACTGCACATTGTTTAGAGTCTAAACAATGTGCAGTATTCACATGTTAAGTTTCAGCAGCCTTGTCAGAGCCAAGGTTATTATAGTTAACGAAAAATAAATAACTGAAACTGTATTGTGTGTTTACAAAACTAACTAAAACAAACTGAAATTAGAAAAAGTGCTCCTCGGAGCACAGGCCTCCGCCAGGTCAGGTAGGCCAACGTGAAAAGGGTGTCATTTCTTCTTAGGCCTTGCACGACAATCGGACACTGACTGCATTCATGATTTGAGAAATTTTGTTAAAAACATGTGTTTCGCTAAATTAGACCTGTTGGTGGCGCTATAACAGGCCAATGTTAAAAGGTTGGCATTTGTTCCTCAACATAGTGTGAATGTGCGTGCAAAGTTTGAGCGCAATTGGACGGTGCGTTCATGATTTGCAGAATTTTGTTCAAAACAAGCCAATAATGCAAACTTTAGATGTCAATCTTAGCCAATCAGTATGGAATATGAAAAATCAAACACATCCGTCGTGATCACATGACTATAGAGATCATGTGTACCGATTTGCGTGAAATTTGGATAAAATTGGAAGGAGTAGTATAAAAAAATGTGTTTTACACAAGTCGGCCTCCTGGTGGCGCTATAAAAGGCAGATGTGAAAAATGCAGGTCAAAGGTTTTTCCTTGACCTATAGGGAGTGTGCATACAAAGTTTTACACAGATCGGTGCAATTATAGGTAAAAACACGAATCGGCCTGTTATAGCGCCACCATGAGGCTGATTTGAAAATGTTCAAATGTTAGTTCTTCCTCGGCCTAATGGGAATGTGCGTGCAAAATTTCAAGGAAATTGCATGCTGTGTTCATGATTTGAGGCATTTTGTTCAAAACGGTGCACTCCTGCAAACTTTGGAAGGCATTTTTAGCCAATCAGGATGGAATATGAGAAATCTGAAAGACCCGTTTCGTTTAATGACTATAGAGATACTGTGTACCGATTTGTGGGATTTTTAGACAAAATCTGTAGGAGTACTGTCAAAAAATGTGTTTTGCACAAATCGGCCTCCTGGTGGCGCTATAACAGGCCCCTGTGAAAAATTTGGGGCAGAGGTTCTGCTCTGGTATCCAGGGACTGTGTGTGCACAGTTTGGCTGCGAGCAAGCCAACGGTGCCGGAGATTAGCTGTACACAGACAGATCGAATGACGGACGGACGGACGGACGGACGGACGGACGGACGGACGGACGGACGGACGGACGGACGGACGGACAGGGGGTAAAACATACTCTCTCGCCATGCCTTTCGGCCTGGCGGAGACAATTATAGACAAAATGCCCTTAGTTTTTGTTTGTGGATGGTTGGGGGTTCATCTGTAACTGAATCCATTTTTAAATGCTATCTTTTGTTAAGTTTTTATCACACAATACTTACCTTTTCAATCCTGTACCTGACAAATAAACCAAAGTACAAAAAAACGAATGAAAACTAACTAAAACTATTAGCATTTTCAAAAATGAAAACTAATAAAAAACTAGCAAATCCACTCTAAAAACTAATTAAAACGAACTGAATTCGAAAATAAATATTCAAAACGAACTTGAACTAAAATGAAAAATCCAAAAACTATTATAACCTTGGTCTGAGCTCAACCAACCACAACCACTGTGAGCCGTTGAACTTGTTGAACTGCATGTGGTCTTGATCACATGTAGGAACCCAGGTGTCGGCAAAGCAGTCAAGTGTTTGGTGGTGACTCAGAGTCAGCCACTTATAGCTGGGCAGTGTTGCAGCCCCGACACCTAGCAACTAGCAATGCCAATCAGACCTCATGGTAGAATATAGGACTTTACTTATACTTCTTTTCCTTTATATCGTCTCTGTCTGGGGTGGAAACCTTGTATGTCCAATCACTGTTACTTTTCAGGATTCAAATAAAAAAATATCAAAAGTAGCAGATGTACAAGCTCGAAACGCGCCGCGTTTCGAGCTTGTACATCTGCTACTTTTGATACTTGTGTGACGGTCTAGTATGATCACGAAGGACATTCATTTCCCCCCCAAAAAAACACAAAAAGTTAAAATATGGAGATAAGAGGTTTCTGCCCGACAGTAACGATATTCTTTTTTTGTTGCAAATTTCAATTAAGACGTTATGTCAGAGGACCAACCTGTAGGAGGCGCTAGTGCAGTAACAGAGATCACCCATTACCACTGCTCTGCACCACCTGGACACACTGATTTACATACTGATACTGGTGGACGTACTGATTTACACACTGTTTGGGAATATCGACCCACTCGCGGTAGAATTTGTATCGACTGCTTAATTTTTATAATCAAAGCCCAGAGGCGGACGACAGCTCACCTTTTGCGTAAAACAACTTAATTAAGTGTTGAGTGGCTGGGTGGTAGTTTGAGACTGGATCTGATTCCAGCCATTTGGAACACTAATAATAATAGTAATAATGATAATAATAACACATTTTATTTATAACGCACTTTACATTTTTGTTAATCACAAACCTACAGGCTTTAAAAACAATGGCATAAAAATAACAAAGGCTAGAAAAAAAAGAAAAAGAAATTCTGCAACAACATAAGACCCGTCTTGGGGTAAAAAAAAGTAGATTAAAAAGGAATTAAGGCATAATTAACTAACACTGGGGAGTTGGGGGGTCCACGCCTCTGATTTTAATATCTTCCCTCTAGTCATTCATTTTTATCACTGGTGGGGGATGTGTCTCATCCCTGCGTGCATGCCTTTTAATTCAGGCTGAGTTAAAAGGCATGCATTTCCTTGTTTTCTTTTTTATGTTTGATAACATGACAATTTAACTATTTACTATTATGTTAACCATATTAATCCTGACGTCCCTATTGGTCCAAAAGAAAATTCAAAGCATTATGGGCTTGTAGCATTTGTCGTATACGAAGTAGTACAGTATATAGGGCTTAGGTGGTTATTTTATTTTTTACAAATTGAACCCTGACTGACTCACAAACACACAGAGTTGTGTGTTTATAGCGAGACTTTTTTTTTGTAACAGAGAGGTCACAGGTTTGAATACCTGCTGCAAAAGGCCAGTAATTTTCCACAAACACTCAAAATTAGCAAAGATGCTGTAGGGGTATAGGCAACCTTAGGCACGACACGAGTGCCGAACACTGGCATAAGTGTGAGAGAGACAGCATCTAACATCTAACATTTTTTAAATATAGTCAATTAAATTACAGTAAGTCCCCTCACATCTGTTTGCAAATTACGTCCTGCACATACTTCTACATTCATTCAAACTCTGAACTCTGACTGGGGAGGGATTCTGGGAGATAGGTGGGCTATTTCTCTAGTTTGAGTCTAATGATCATCACAATGTCCTGATGTGAAAGAACATATGTGACTGGGTACAATGCTTTGGGCTGCAAGGGGGCCATGGTCATTTTTCTTCTTCTTTTTTTTTTTTTACAGATTATGAAAGTACAGAATGTAAGCTTTAAAATCATGTGTCGTTTATTGAAATTGGACATTTGAAGAAGATATGGTCATTTGAATCTTGTTTAACGCACAATAGCACAGTGAACTGCTTTCAAAGATTTCACACGTTTAATGAGTGTCAACAATGGGTAATTTATTCAACCCCTAACCACACTTCTAATAACCCCCCCCCCCCCCCCCCCTCTCACCATTGACACCTTTCAGTCAGCTGTCAACTCTATAGAAACTTCTAGCAACACATAATTTTCAGAAGTAGAAGGAAAAGAAATATGTATTTTGATGTGGTGTGTCATAATTAAACGTGTTAATTTGGCACACTGACTATCAAGAAAATAAAAACATGGCACTTCAAGTTATAAAGGTTGCCGACCCCCTGTTAAAGATTGTCAGTTGTAAATTCCTGTTTCTATGAAACCAATGTTGACGAAAAATGTTCGTCGACTACCTTTTTTCACTGACGAAAACTAAATACTAAATAAAAAGCTTTGATGACTAAAACTAATACTACTACGACTAAATATATTGAACATTTTTTCAACAAATAAAAACTAGACTTAAATGTTAGTAAGGGACTAGTGGAGAAGAGATCCAGTAGAACAAAAATACAAGTCATTTTATGTTTGGTTGCGCTCGGGTGTTGTGCTCTGAAAATAGCAGATCTACAAGCTCACAACGCGTCGCGCTGCGACGCGTTGTGAGCTTGTAGATCGGCTATTTTCAGCATTCAACCAAGTGTAAATTCAGACATTACGACGCCATCAAGGCACCGCCAAAAATACATTTTAGTCGACTAAATCAACTGTAGTTTTAGTCGACTAAAATCTTGTGGTGTTTAGTCAACTAAAACTAGACTAAAACTAGACTAAAACTAAAACATTTCAGATGACTAAAATACGACTAGAACAAAATTGAATTATATTCAAAAGACTAAAACTAAATCAAAATTTGCTGTCAAAATCAACACTGTATGAAACCAATGTAAAATGTGTCCACACACACACACAGTGCCGAGACGGTGAACGACGGGCATTTCCACACGGTGGAGCTGGTGACCTTTGACCGCATGGTGAACCTGTCGGTGGACGGAGGAGTGCCCACCACGCTGGACAGCCTGGGGAGGAGCGGGCCGCTGAGCGGAGAGGCCCCGCTATATGTGGGAGGTAAGACCCCCACGTTATTCACCAATACATACTGTACTGAGTGGAGAGGTCCCACTGTATTTGGGAGGTAAGACCCACATTTTATGCACCAAATACTGTACATGCTTACTCTACTGAGTGGAGAGGCCTCGCTGTATGTGGGAGGTAAGACCAGTGGTGGGAACAAGTACTAAAACTTTTTTTACTTAAATGGATAGTTCACCCAAAAAAATACTTTTTTTCTATTGAGTAGTCACCCCATGAAGCATTGAGATTTTTTTGTTTTTGTCGCACTCCTAAGCCAATAATTTGATGACGAGTCTCCATTGAGTCTCCGGTAGAATGGAGACTCTTTGTGTCTCCTACCGGAACCGCTGCCGGGCATTAAATTATTGGCTTAGGAATGCAACAAAAACTAAAACATCTCCATGAATTCAAGGCTCCATGGGGGATAAGTATAAGTAATCGATTGGAAAAAAGTCATTTTGGTGCACAAAATCGGCGTCAAAATATACTTAAAGTGCCAAAAGTAAAAGTAGCTACTCATTATGTAAGAATGTCCCGTTTCACAAGTTATCAGTATGTCTAAAATGTTTAAAAAATCCTTTGAAAATATCAGATCTACAAACCCGCGTGGCGATGCGACGCGCTGTGAGCTTGTAGATCGGCTGTTTTCAAATAGCCAAAGTTTAAATAGGGCTGAGGTGGTTTATTTGAAGTTGTCAAATAATTGTAGGTGAGTAAAAGTACAAATTATTCGTCTCTGAGATGTAGTGGAGTAGAAGTAAAAGTACTGGAAATTCGAAATACTCCAGTATAGTAAAAGTACCTCAAAATTGTATTACAAGTACAGTACTTGGGTACATTTACTTAGTTACTTCACACCACTGGGTAAGAAGACCCAACATTATTCACCAAATACATAACAATGAAATGCACCAGCCTGCACCAACATCTCACGTTTCTCCACTCCGCAGAGACATGGTCGATTATGTAAATTGTGTCCTTGGCCGTATCTTGATCTTTGACCTTTTTCGACCGAAAACCGTATATAATCCATTGGTTTTTGAGTTATTTTCTGACCACCCTGGGACACATTTCTTTTACAGCTATTATCATACCTGAGAGCTACTTATACTGTATAATACAACAACTGTCTTCTTCTGTTGGCTATGATGGAGCTCCACAGCAGTAGTGGGATTTAGCCCATTCAATCTGAATCTTTGAATATATATATATTTTTAAAGCCAACATTTTTAACTCAAGTCTTTGCTTCTGGAACAAAATCTGGACGAAATATTTTGAGATGGGGGTCCGCGGCCAAAAACATATCATTCTGGGGGTCCTTGGCATGAAAACTAAACTAAAAGTATCGAAATTTGGACATACTCAAGTAAAGTAAAAAATACCTCAACATTGTACTTAACACATCGGGTGCCAAACACGGTCTGAACCGTGTGTTTACTTAGTGGCGGTTCCGAAGCTTCGGTGCCGTTCACGGTCTGAACCGTGATTTCAGTCTTTTTGTTTTTTTCGTTTTTCTCCCCGCGGGCGGGGCTAGAGCAGCTCTGGGAGCACCCATTGTAATCCTGCGAAGGAAGTGCCAAATCGCTCACCGGAAACACTTTTTTTTCCCCCATCCGCTTCCTGTCTATTTCCTACTTTGAAACGCCTATATCTCCAAATCTGTTTCCTGTGGGGAAAAACGGTCATGCGCGATGCGCGATCCCCCCCCCCCCGTTGTAACCCGCGAGTGGAATGTTATGGTTCCAGCCAGTAGCCAGGCTCATGGCAGAACATGAATCGATGCTTTTTTTTGCGTGGATTTGCTTGTAACGCACGCGGACATTTTAAACAGCAAAGCGCAGTCAATGGGGAGAATGCTGGCACCCACGGTAAGTTGTTATGAAAAAATGCTGGCACCCGATGTGTTAAGTACAGTACTTGAGTAAATGTACTTAGTTACTTTCCACCACCGCAATTTATCAAGTTCTACTACACAAGTGGGGACATTTGGTAATGTCACACACACACACACACACACACACACACACACACACACACACACACACACACACACACACACACACACACACACACACACACACACACACACACACACACACACACACCTTGAATTTGTTTTGGTATACCCTTTTCTCTCTCCCACTCTCTTGCTTCACTTATGTGTCTCTTTCTCCATCCTTATACCTCACCTCTCCCCCCTCAGGCATGCCCGAGGAGGTGCTGCCCTCCTCCTCCCAGGGTCTCTCCTCACAGGCGCTGAACTTCTCCAGCTTCCACGGCTGCATCAGGAACCTGTACATCAACCACGAGCTGCAGGACTTCACCAGGAGTCACATGAACCCGGGAGTGGTGCCAGGCTGTCAGCCCTGTCGGAAGCTCTACTGCCTGCATGGCCTCTGTCAGCCCAACGCTGCACAGGTACATGAAGACAAGTCTGGAGATCTTTGTTTTGTTTTGTTTTTGTTTTGTGCTTAAGGTAACGATTAAACAGAGATAGAGATATCTTTCAGGTGAGAAAGGAAAGCCTGATGGGCTTCCACTGTAATGAATTTAAACATAATAATCAAACAAGGAAAACAAGTAGTGCCTGCCTGCACACGTGAGTGTGCATGCGAATGCGTGCATACAGTAAATGGTAAATGGTGCATTTATATAGCGCTTTTATCCAAGGCGCTTCACATACAGTAGATTGTGCATTACATTCACCCATTCACCGATGGCGGAGGAAACCATGCAAGGCACCACCTGCTCATCGGGAGCAATTAGGGGTTCAGCTTCTTGCTCAAGGACGCTTCGACACTAACTCTGGGGGAGCCCGGGATCGAACTCTAGCCCTGAGCCACTGCTTGTGTGGCTCAGGGCTAGAGTTCGATCCCGGGCTAATCTAAGCAGTATGTGCTTAGATCAGAAGACTTCTGGTTTCCGGTTTTCATGAAACTACTCGATTATAATCAGCGTAAAGCAAGTCTCTGTTGGGTGGAAACCTCATAATAATACTAGGTTTCCACCCAACCGAGACTTGTTTTACACTGATTATAATAGTTTTGGACATATTATGTCCAAAACTGTTACTTTTAAGGATTAAAATTCAAAAGTAGCAGATCGACAAGCTCAAAACACGTCGCTTCGTTCCTGGACTTTTTTTTAGTATATCTTTGGGACACAAATTAGAGGAGACACAGGAGAGACTGTGCTGTACCTAATTATTCATTTGTAAAATCAGTTAGAGATCATAGATTTGCTGAGTCTTTAATGCATATTGCTTTTGTAAATGTTTTGTACAAAACATGCCATTTACACAGCTATGCCAAATCCATCACAAAAAGAGTTAGTATTGACCTTTTGGTTCCTGTTCTCAGTGTGAACTAAATCTATTCCTCCTACAGGGTCCTCAGTGCTACTGTCAGCCAGGCTGGACGGGACAGCACTGTGACCAGCCAACAGGAGGGGGCGCTGCAGTGGAGGTGGATGCTGCCCCAGTGACAGAAGCCAACCCCTGTCAAGGAAACAAGTGAGTTGTCTGTTGTTTGGTGGCTCTCAACCTGTGGGTCAGCCCCACATGATTTTGAGGGGGAGTCCCTTGATGACAGCGAAGTGACAATTTAAGGCCTTTTAAGACCTTTTTAATACCTACAAAAAAATAAGAAATTAAATGAAAAAAGACTGCGTCAAAGGTAATCAACAAACTGTACTATACAATCTGGTTAAACATTGGCTAAATTGTCAAATAATATAAGAAAGAGGCAAAAAGTTTGAAAATACCTGATCTACAAGCTCACAACGCCTCCCTCTGCGAGGCATTGTGAGCTGGTAGATCGGCTATTTGCACAATATTTAGTGTGGTTGCCCAACAGGGCAACCAGACTATAGTACTCTATACACTTTATTTATTTATAGATAAACTTTATTTCAAACCGCATCTCCTCCCACAGTTTTTATCCCCTAATGTTATCCCCTAATGCCATATATCAAAATGACCGTCTAAATCGGGAATCGTGTGCTTGTATTTTGCTAAGAGATTGGTTGAATAGTTTAATTGATATTAATTTATTAGTGCATTAACTTGCCCCATCCACTTTAATGTAAAAGTGAAAAAACTCAAATTCAAGTATTTTTTTCTCAGAAACCTTAAGAGCTAGAGTTATCAGATTTGGAGGGAAAATTCATAATTAAGTCCGAAATTACTTACAAAAATATCACACCATTTGGCCTCATGGTGGCGCTATAACAGCCCCCTTTACGTTTTGGCCCGTAACTCTTGAACCGTAGGTCCTAAAATCAAAATTTCTTTTCACCTGGATTCCTTGGGTCACGACGCATCTCCCCATATAGGCCACGCCCATTTGCGTCAGGATAGATTTTTTGATATTGATTTATTAGTGCATTAAATTTCCCCATCCACTTTAATGGGAATTGCAAAAACTCCCATTCAAGTATTTTTTTCTCGGAAACCGTAAAGGCTACAGTTAAAAAACTTGGAGGGGAGGTTAATAGTTTTTTTAAAAATTATTAAAAAAATAATCACACCAGTCGGCCACATGGTGGGCGCTATAACAGCCCCCTTTACCTTTTGGCCTATAACTCTTGAACCGTAGGTCGTAAAATCAAAATATTCCCATATAGGCCACGCCCATTTGCGTCAGGATAGATTTTCCGCCATTTTGAATTTTCTTCAAAACACACTTTTTGCTCCTTTTTTCCAAATCTCACACAAATCGGTACACGTGATCTATGGACCCATGCGATAAACCTATCCAAAAGGAATTTTGATAGTCCGTACCGTTCGTCCGTAAATGGCTTCCAAAGTTAGCGGGAGGGGCCGTTTGACAAAAAAAGCCAAAAATCACGAACGAAACGTCCGGTCAATCCCAAATTTGAATCACATGTCAAGGGTGGTATACTACACCAATCCCCAAAAGGATTTCCACTTTGATCCATAGGGGGCGCCACGAATGCTCCAAATGTAACCGTTTGATGCAATAACATGATTTTTGGGGGATCAATCCTCTCAAAATGAAACGCAGGCGATCTCAGGAGTGACGTGAAAATGTAATTGGCGCAGTCTCCGACGGTATTCCTCCCGGCGTATTACTCGAGTCCCGACCGGCGTCGGCGCAACCACACTTTGCAATTGCCAATTGCGACGCGTCTAGTTATCTGTGGAACCGAGTCAAACTAAATGTAATGCCTCAACTCCTACAATTCCAAGTGCTTGTCGGGGTGGGGGGGGGTCCCCTGTTCAAATATGATTATTTTGGGGGGGTCGCCGCCTGAAAAGGTTGAGAACCACTGGTGTAGTTTGAGGAAATGATTGGCTTTCTTGTGTACAGTGAGCTATGCACTTGTTGTAACAAACGTCTTCTTGGAGCCCCCCTCCTTTTTTAATTATTTTTGTATTATTATTGATCACTGGAGTTCAGTTACAGATGCAAAGCAGACTAATGATAAGACATAATGCATCAAAGCGGATGAGGAAAATCTCACACATGGCAGACCTTAGCGTGACAGGTTGTCTACTCCAGACCTACAGTCAGCATCATGGTCATATCCGAGGCTCATGCTGTCCATTCTCCTTGTTAATAACTTTACAATTTACAATGTAGGCATTTAGCCGACTCTTAATCCAGAGCGATTTACAGTAAGCAAGGTAAATATAGGGTACTAATACATCAAATGCATAGAAATAGTAATCTAGGATCATAGGTAAACCAAGAACCTATTCATCAGTCTAAAGAGTATAATATTACAAATAAATAATCAGTGCATTGAAACTATACAAACTATAGCATACATGGGCAACTGGCGGCCCGGGGGCCACATGCGGCCCCCACCTCCACTTAATGCGGCCCGCAGGTTAATATCGGAATACTGATATATTATTGATTATTTCAGCTGTTACAAGTGCAAACATATTAGTAGCTTAATGACTAGTATTAAAATTCTATTGTCTTTTTTTATGTCCAATGTTTTTGTATTTAAGTTCATGAAGCATAAGGATAACAAATGAACCATCTGTCTACATAACATGCCATCTTATTACCCCTAACTTCCTTTCCTCAACTCCCTCTGTCTGTTGCACATGTATTCCTGCAGGTGTGTGAAGGGTTCGTGCGTGGCGCTAGACGCACAGACGTACCGCTGCGACTGTGACCAGGGCTACCGCGGTGCCCTGTGTCACCTGCAGGGGGAGCTAGCGGCGACGGTGGCGGAGTCAGCAGAAGAGGGCACGGGGTCGTCGTGCCAGGGGCTACAGTGTCAACATGGACAGTGCCAGGAGACAGAGGACGGCCCGCTCTGTGTCTGTGACCAAGGATACAATGGGGACAGCTGTGACACAGGTAAGATACTACAATCTTTAGTATTTCCAATTTTCAATACTTTTACTTCTACTCCACTACGTCTCAGAGGCAAATATTGTACTTTTACTCCACTATTTTACGCAAACTTGAGTTACTTTGCAGATTTTGATTATTATTACAAAACCTACATTAACCACTTAATCCATTAAGACGCGCCGATTCTACAAATGTCTTCTAAATCCTAACAGTTTTCTGAAAAACGAGATTTGCACACATTTTCAAGATTTTTCAAAAATAGCAGATATACAAGCTCGTAGCACGGCAACGCCAAAGACGTACTTTGTACAGTTCACTGAAGCAGCAGTTTCATAGCACAGTATCCTCAGTTTCAGGTGAACGTACAAATCAATCTCCCTGTGCGACCCTGATAACTTGTATGGATTTGAATGAGTTCACCACTGATGAATATATTCACAAATTATACAAAGGCAGAGTCCATAGTCTTATGTTTGGCAGACCTTGAGATTCCACATACAGTACTTGGGGAGTGTAGTACAGATATCTTCCATCTGAAGGGCATACATAGCCTTTACAAAATGATTGGTGGCAAAAAACGTAATTGTAGTAGTTACACATACTTTAGAGGTATTGAATGCTACATTTCAGATGAGGATTTTCTTTTAGGAAATGATTGATTGAATACTTCATTAACAGTCTGCATAGACAAGCACAGGGAAGGACAGTTCAGTACAAGGTCTGTTAGGAGGATTTTAAACCCAAGAAAGCACTATGGCTTGTTTCCATTGGGGTCCTTTGTACTCAATTCATTCAAAATACTCAATTCATCTAAATAACCTCTATTTATTGTATGTATGACAGAGATGACATGAGGTCATCCTGTTCCCTGGGGACTGGGCACTTACACAGCCACAGAACCTCTGATGTGCAACTTCCTCATTGTGAAGATAAAGATCTTTTTCATAGCTCAAAACCACACAGAATCTGTTCATTTACCCATGAAGATATCAGATATGTGCCACAAACGGCCTAGAAATTACATTTTCTGATCTTGCGTTAGTGCACTCTAAAATCCTCTGATTTGCGTCATTCTATAGGATTCTAAAGATAATGATTCTGACCAAACCTCATATGAATCTCCATAAGAGACCGTGACTTAAAAAAGTAGCAGATCTACAAGCTCAAAATGCGTTGCTTTGCGCCGTGTTTCGAGCTTGCAGATCTGCTACTGTTGATGCGTTTTTGTGTGACGCTGTATTATAATCAAGTATGACAATTTACACCAAAAAAACCTGCAAAAAGTTAAAACATAGAAATGAGAGGTTTCTGCCTGACATCAGCGATATATGACATGTATATTCATCAAGCCAAGTGTCTCCAGCATGTGAGGGCACATACAGGGTTGCCAGATCTGCTTATTGCAATTTCCTCGCAAGATTTTATTTGAAAATAGCCGATCTACAAACTCACAACGCGTCGAGGCGGGTCTTCACTCGGTAGAGCCAGTAGAAACCCTGGAAACATACCCTACTTTATCATTAATTTGAAAATAAATGGGCATAATTTAGCAAAACGCATATCATGGTGATTGAAAGAAGACTTTAAACTAGTGACTGGAAGCATATCGTTTTTATGACAATGTTTTTTAAGGTAATAAAATCAAGTGTATGTAAAGTTCGGCCAAAAACCCATCCACTTGAATAGAGCCTACTGTAATTGCTTCGGCAACCAGCAGGGGTGAAACCGCGGTGAAACAGCAAGACATATGAACTGTCACACTTCTTCCAAATGTTTTATCCCACGATTTTGCAACCCATTTTTTCACCCAGTGCCAATGCCTAAACTGTAATCCTGGGCGCTACTCTCCCTCTGCCAGCCTGGGGAGAGCCCCGTACTGAGCTCATGCTTCCCTCAGTACATGAGGAGTGAGCAGGCCGCTTCTTATCACCTGACAGGGGGGAGTTTCCCCTATAGGATGTTAGCATGTGGAAGGAACACGTTATTCCAACCTCCATCAGGCGCCCCGGCTGACCAGTGGTTGGCAGAGACCAGGATTACTGCATGTTTTGTTGTGAGGGTACCTACCCTAGGGGACATGGGGAGAACATGCAAACTCCACACAGAAAGGCCCTGTCGCCAACCCCACCTAGGTTATGGGCACTGATGACGCGGAGGAGAGAACACGCCCACAGCGCCCCCGCGGGAATCGAACCCAGGACCTTCTAGCTGTGGGGCGACAGCGCTGTCACACTTCCTATATAGCCTCAATTTACAAGCCGGATGCTAGCCCCTTGTCTCCCTCTAACCACCGGACCACCCTGATACAATGTGGTTTAATCTCTCTCTCCCTCCTCCGCCCCACCAGAGTCCCCGTGTCAAGGCGAGGCGGTGAGGGACTTCCACCGGGTGCAACGCGGCTCGGCGCTGTGCCAGACGTCTAAAGCCTTCTCCTGGGTGGAATGCCGGGGTCGCTGTGGCCAGACGGGGGGCACAGAGCCGCCGGGCTCCACCGCCACCGCCACCGCTTCGTGCTGCGCCCCCCTGAGGGTGCGGCGCCGACGGCTGACCTTTGAATGCGACGACGGAACGTCTTTCACGCAGGATGTGGAGAAGCCTGTGGAGTGTGGCTGCAAGGACTGTGTGTAGTGCAGCTGGATGTGATGATGATGATGATGATGATGCACACGGTACATACGAAAGCACACAAACGCGTGCGCCCACACACACACACACACACGCACACACACACACACACACACACACGCACACACACACACACACACACACACACACACACACACACACACACACACACATACAGTACACACACACACACAGCCAAATAGCCTCATGCCTTTATGTGCAAAGATTCACACATTTAACCACATTCAATCCGGGAACGCATCTGTGTCATTTTAGATTTCTTTGGCTATTAAAAAATAGCATATATACAAGCTCGTAGCGCGGGCACCGAGTGCCACGCTGCGAGCTTGTAGATCTGCCATTTTTGAAAAATCGTGAAAATGTGTGCAAATATTTGAATATATATTTTTTAAAGCAAACATTTGTAAAATATTTTGTTCCAGGGACCGCCCAGAAGCAAAGAGTTACAAATGTTCGCTTTAAGTAATATATATTCAAAGACAGAGATGCATCAATCATCGGATTGAATTGATTAAAGACTGAAACATAAGAACACATATAGCACATTCACCAAACCATCTGACAAGCGAAAACAAGTCAGTCCACATACATTTACAGCATGGGGAATAAATAGACGTTTGTGTGCATGTGTGCGTGTGTGTGTGTGTGTGTGTGCGTGTGCGTGTGCGCGTGTGTGTGCGTGTGTGTGTGTGCGTGTGTGTGTAATGTACAACCCCATCTCTTCCCTTTCAACACATGAAAGCCACAAACCTGCCTCAACCTTGCATCATCACCTGCCACAAAAGCCGCACTAGCACTAACTACCGAACAGCAGCGCCGCGGCTCATTATTATTAACGCCCATGCATGGAGAGACGCCTCTAAACCCTCTGCCCGTGTTCTTCCTCCTTCTTGTTGTGATGTCGAGCTCGGCCGTCATTAACATGTTCCATTTCAAATGACTTGTTTGAGGCAAAAAAGGGCCAATTAACCCGAGGGGCCTCATTTCCGTAGACGTTCGCACGAGATTCAATGGTAATACAGATGCCTGAACACTTATAAGGTAGAAGTTCCCGTCAAAGAAGTTATTCATAAGAGCGTGAAAAGTTCCTCGCCGCCGCGGTGGCGGCGTCCAGCCTTGACGAGCGAGCGGTTTGTCAGCGCCGGTGTTTGAGGTCTTGCGGGGTTGAAAAAATTAGCGAACTGTGAACGCTAATAATACAACACGTTGGTCCCTGCAAGTAGACGAGTATAGTCTTTCTTTTCCCCGCCAACGATTGCGATCAAGGCCTCTCGTCTCAATGTGGTTCCATACTGATTATAATGAGGCTAATGAGGACGCTCACAGAGTTAACAGATTACCTCGCTCCCATCGAACCATTGAGATGGCTCGTTCGCTGGTGAATAATCTCTTTTAAAATGACAGCCGGGTCAAAGTACACACACATTCAAGTGCATTTTTTCGCTTTTCTTTTAAACCACTTCAAAAACCTACAAAAATGTAATTTCACAAAAATCGAGAAAATAGCCGATCGTGTGAGCTTGTAGATCAGTTATATTTGCTGTTTTTTAACATTTTTGTTTGGAACGTTTTTGACTATAACATGCCCAAAATCGGGTCGCCTAGGTTGAAAGTGGTTAAATATATCGGGCCAAGTACACAACGACAGACCAGGAAAAATGACAGTAGCCTACTACTTTGGTTTGACGGGCTACTCCACGTGCACGCTGTGTGCACGTGACCACTGTCACATACACAGTGCAGCGGACACAGCCCAGGGAAGGTGACAGATACAACCAGGCCAGACAGACAGTGCTTTTCTACTTGGATCTGAACTGAAGGGAGTCTATATGACGGAGAAGCGGATCGCGTTCAGCAGCCTCCGATGGTTTTGCTGGCGATGGGGAATGACACTTCCTGTGGGTGGGGGGTTATAGGTCAGAGTTGAGGGGGTTCGCTGGGGGGTGGGTGGTCCAACTGCTGCTTGCGGTGCCCTTTGTCCCAATTTTTAGAGAGCGCTGGAGCGGGTTGGGGGATGGGGGGGCGACGTTTGTTGCGTTGCGCGTCTGCCGGGCACTGTGAGAACACTGTCCAACCACAGACATCCATGTATATTAATCAGCTTCGTTATGGGGTGCGATTTGGTTATGTTCGAACAAAGCCCCGCCTCTGTTTTCCTTCCGAAGAGCCAGTCACCACCACCCAGTGCATGTATGGTTAACACTCACTCCATACACACACACACACACACACACACACACACACACACACACACACACACACACACACCACACACACACACACACACACACACACACACACACACACACACACACACACACACACACACACACACACACACACACACAGAAATCTAGCTTTTATATAAGACAGTTATTATTTATATTGTTGTGAAACTAAAAATAAAGGTGCGTAATATTTTTGTTTTAACATTTTTATTTTTGTAGCATTTTTCGTTTTGTCTTCCTTTTTGTTGACTTTGTGTCATGACATCCTGAGTTGTGCTATGGGTCAGTCAGCAGTAAACCTAATGTAGCTTTTTGTTATCGTTATCATTGTTTTTATTGCAATGTATATTACACACAGTAACTGCCTAACAGATTGTAATATATATTATAATGTTATTATAATGTGTTCCATTTTGACATACTATTTTTATATGTTGAAATGAAGGAAAATGGATGTTCGTTCTCAAACCCCCCGTTGTCGTTGTTATCGGCTCCGTAGATCTTTAGAAATGTTATTATTTTGTCTATGCTGCCTGGGCTAAAGTTGCCAAAAACTAAAACAAAACAAACACAAAAAAAACTATTCCAAAACCAATGTCATTGATGGGAAATGAATTATGATTTCTGATCATGTAACAGTAAATGTTGTCTTTTACCCGGATATAAATATGATTTCCTGCAGATGATGATGCATTATAGTGCTTTTTTTGATTTTGTAATTTATTTCAATAAAGAGTTGTTGGTTTTTTCTCTCAACCTTGACATTGGCTGGGTGTGTGTGTGTGTGATGTTGTTGCTGTGACCTCTGACCTTGATGTGTCAGGGCTGTCTGCTGACCCCGCAGAGGCTATGAGCACTGACAGCTCTTACACACACACACACACACACACACACACACACACACACGCGCACACGCACACGCACACGCACACACACACACACACACACATACACACACACACACACACGCACACACAGAATGAAAAGAGGAGGAATGGAGGATGGCTGTTAGAGAGAGGGGGATGGCGAACCAGGAAAGATGGATAGAGTATATCGTCGGCTGTCGGGGGAAGAACAGAAACCTTTGTATGTCAACTTTTTATGTTTTTTACGTGAACCCCTTATTATACTTTGTCATACAGGAGTGTCACACAAAAGTAGTAGCTTGTAGATCTGCATTTTTTTCACCCAGTGCCAATTGCCTATGTTATCTTGGGCACTACTCTCCCTCTGCCAGCCTGGGGAGAGCCCAGAACTGAGCTCATGCCTCCTTCAATGCATGAGGAGCTAGCAAGCCGCTACTTTCACTATTTTTTAAATGTTTTTTTTTTAAATGATAAAATAAAGCAACAGTTTTGGACATACAAGTTTTCCCGCCCACAGCAACGATATACGTGGGGCTGATTTGAACGAGCAGGAAACATGCAGCGGTGAGGGACTGTGCGTCGTCGTGTCTTTGCCAGGACGGACAGACAGGAGGAGCAGGATGGCGATGGACAGAAGGAGAGAAGAAAAGAAAGAAAGAGAGAGAGGGAGGGAGAGAGCGAGAGAGAGGACCGTCTGTGCCTCTGTCCCATCAGGAGGGGGGGAGGGAGGGAGGGAGGGGCTGAGGGGCGAGGGTGAGAAAGCCAAGGCAGAGCCATGAGAGTTGAGGCCGTTTAATGAAACAGTGATTTATGCGTCCCCTTGTAACCATAAAACATAATATATACCCCCCATAGGCTTTGACAGGGTCCCTCCTCCACTGACACACACACACACACACACACACACACACACATTTCCAGTCTGCCGCTGGTGAAAGCAGCTGCATCCCCCAACCAACCAACCAACCCACCTCCACCCACCCTGCAGCCCATCCAGCCAAAAGCCCCCACCCTCTCAACCCTTCCGCAGTGCCATCTTTACCCCATGCTCTCTCTCTCTCTCTCTCTCTCTCTCTCTCTCTCTCTCTCTCTCTCTCTCTCTCTGTGTCTGTCTTTAAACGGGGATAAAATCATAGCAGCAGCAGCACCTCCCCAACCCCCAATTCCAATAAAGCCCTTCTCTCGGTGCAAAAACACACAAAGGACAAAACACACACACACACACACACACACACACACACAGCCATGAGAAGCTGTTTCATTCATAACAACTAAAAGGCAGCAGAGTGATTAGTGTATGGGCCATATTCCACATTTTGCTACACTTTACCAACGACTTCACTAATGAAAGGACAGCTAATATTGGTCAGTCAAATTGTTAAACTAAGGACTTAAAGGGATAGTTCACCCAAAAAATTACTTACAGTACGAATTCATGGGTATTTTTTTGTTTGTGTCGTATTCCTAAGCCAATGATTTGATGACCAGCGGACCAGATGGCAGCGGTTCCGGTAGGAGACACAAAGGAGACTGTGTCTCCTACCGGAACCGCTGCCGGTCATCAAATTATTGACTTGGAATACGACAAAAACTAAAACATATCCATGAATTCAAGTCTCCATGGGGTGACTAATCGATAGAAAAAAAGTCATTGTGGGGGTGAACTATTTTAATGAACTGGACAAGAGTTGCCTCTGTACTTGGTCTTGCTCTCTTTTTCCCTCACCAAATCTCTTTGCGCAAAAATAGGCGATCTACAAGCTCACTACGAGTTGCAAGATTGTGGGTCTGATATTTTTAGAGCAAATGTTTTCCCCTAAAATATAGGGACGCTATATAGGGGCTCAAGTGGTTCAGTCGGCTTCTAGGTGATTGCTTCCCACAGTGCCGCAGTACAGCAGCTATAGCTGCCATCATTTGTTTTTAATGTGCCGCTGTCAATCATTTGTCAAGAGTATAGGTGTCATGCTTTTCACATGCAGGGTGGATGTATGGATACATGCAGTATATCTCTAATTAATTGCTGCCTGCTCAGCACTGCGGTTATAGCCAAACAAAGGCTTCAATGGAAGCCTCCACGCCACCGCATGCACTTGTGTGTGTGTGGCCGACCGTTTTCAATGATCCACAAAACACACACATCTATCAGAATGCCAGCAATTTTCACGATACACGATAAAAAACACTATAAATTCAGTCGATGTGAAATAATTGCTCCCGTATCAACAACAGCAGAGAGAAATGTCTATAAAATCTATGATTATTTATTTATTTTTAGATAGCACTTCTGTTGTCTAAAACCCACAGGGGGCAGTAGTTAGGTAAATACCTGCAGACAAGGGGGGGTGTCATTACTTTGATTGATTGGTTGATTGAATACTTTATTAGACAGAAATGTAAACGGCACGAAGTACACAGTCAGACATTTGGACTAAAAGGATAACACAAAAAAGTCCTGGGGACTCGGTTCCATTGTGGTCCTATGTATTCAGTTCATCAACATAGCAAAAATAGACAGAAATGGAATGCAAATATTAAATGTAAACCTGAATATCTTGCAATAAAAGTAATAAAAAAAAACATAGCAAAAATGAACACCGAAATACATATCAACAAATCTAAACGCTATATGTACAAAGTTGAAAAGGCGAGATTTTTTTTCAAAATATGACGTCTATGGGAAAAGTGAGTTAACCTCCCCTTGTGGCCTCCTTTAAGATGGATTTTCAGGCCTGTTTTGAAAGAAGCCAGAGATTCAATTTTTTTAAAGGAAATGTCTTGGCATTCCACATTCTGGTGGCAGTGCAGTAGAAAGAGAATTTCCCCATGTTTGTTCTATAGGTGTGTGGTACCAGACCGTTGCTGTCGCTCCCTCTAGTATTGTGGCTGTGGTGTGGGTGTCTACAAAGTCTTACACACACACACACACACACACACACACACACACACACACACACACACACACACACACACACACACACTCACGTGCACTCACGTGCACTCACGTGCACGCACACATACACACGCGCATGCCATCAGCTGATGATCCAACTGTCAGTGTTATCCACCAGTAATGCTGCAGGATTTCACAGTATGTGATAATGGAGTAACACTGAGCTCATCTCTTCACCTCCTCTCCTCTCCTCTATCTCTTCACCTCCTCTCCTCTATCCTCTCCAGGTGAACTGTGTTCCTCTGTGCTTCAGCTGTTTATCTCTGGACAATGTTCTGGTTTTAACCCCTGACACACACACACACACACACACACACACACACACACACACACACACACACACACACACACACACACACACACACACACACACACACACACACACACACACTTTCACACAATTCCTTTGTTGCCTTTTTGGCCTTCATTCATATACTGTATGCTCTCTCTCTCTCTCTCTCTCTCTCTCTCTCTCTCTCTCTCTCTCTCTCTCTCTCTCTCTCTCTCTCTCTCTATCTCTCTCTCTCTGTCTCTGTTGTCCTTCCCCTCTGCTCTCCTCTCATGTCATGCGTTCCATACTTCTACCTGTCTCCTCCTCATCTGTGCCTTTGTTCTCATCTTCTCCTCCTGTCCCCTTTCCTGTCTCGCTCATCCCTCCATGCACACTTCTTTGTTCTCTCCTCTCCTCTCCTCTCCTCTCCTCTCCTCTCCTCTCCTCTCCTCTCCTCTCCTCTCCTCTCCTCTCCTCTCCTGTGCAGGTTTCTGTGGAGCAGATGTCCTTTTATTGATATGATCATGGTTAGTAGTCTCCAGGTGCTCATTGGATCCAGCACACAGCCTGCAGCCACACACACACACACACACACACACACACACACACACACACACACACACACACACACACACACACACACACACACACACTCACCACCCCTCCGGCTATTTATGGGATAAGCACCAGCAGAGGGGAGAAGGTACAGAGAGAGAGCGAGAGAAAGAGAGAATGATGGAGAAAGTCGAGCAGAAACTGGGGGACATTGTGTTTCACCACGAGTTCAACGGAGAGAGAGAGAGAGAGAGAGAGGGAATGAAAGATGGAATAAACAAGGATAGGGAAGTGGGGAGGAGGGAAAAAAAGAGATGTTAAAAAAAAGGAGGTTAGAAAAAGAAGAAGAGTGGGAATGGGGGCTTGGAGGATGGCTGCAAAAAAAATAAAATAAGATAGAGGTAGAGAGGTTGGGGGAGGGGTGGGGGCAGGGAATGAGAGAACGCCGGAAGGCAAACTGAATATTTCAGACAGGTGCCAAAAGAAAGAGTTGGAGCTCCACACAAGGTGACCTGGGAGAAGTTCCTGTTGAAAGAGAGAGAAAAAAAATGCCATTATTATAAAATGGTAATTCCAATTAGACGTGACCTCGATCAGTGTTTGCTCTCTTTTCATCGTGAATTGATTGGAGTAATCTTTTCATCGCCGAAAATGAAGAGAGTGGGAGATTTGCTTTAATCCTGAGTGTCATGGCCACGCAGACGAGCCATCAAAAATTAAGGTTCTGCTATTCATTCAGCCGCGGATGAGCTGCGGCTGAAGTGCTTCAGCCATTCATTACTTAACATAACTATCTTAAAAGGACTTCTTTGGTTCTATACATTAGTCTAGCCAATTCTTCTGTTGGAAAGTGTAAATACGTTTAATAGTTAATTTAATAGGCTAGTAATTTAATGTTTTTTACATTGGACGACATAGTGTAGAATGGATTTTTGCATGGTCTTTACATTGGACGACATAGTGTAGCATGTTAACACATTTTAACTAGAAAAAGTGCTCCTCGGAGCACAGGTCTCCGCCAGGTCAGGTAGGTTGTTGTGGGCCAGCAATGTTTGGAATTCAACAATCAGAATGGAATATAAAAAATCAGACGGATCCGTCTTGATCACTTGACTATAGAGAGATAATGTGTACCGACTTGTGTGATGTCGACAAAATTTGTAGGAGTAATATAAAAAGAAATGTTTTGCAAAAATCTGCCTCCTGGTGGTGTTTTAATAGGGCAATGTTAAAAGGGTGGCATTTGTTCCTCAACATAGTGCGAATGTGCGCGCAAAGTTTAATTGCAATCAGACACTGTGCTCATGATATTGACCGATACTTTACCGATATTGATGCAATAATAATGTGACCGTTGTTGGCATTTATTTCTTTATTATTTCATTTATTCCTTTATTTATTTATTTTTTGGTCCTCATTAGGCCAGACAGACAGACAGCCAGACAGACAGATAGATGATGGACGGACGGATGGACAGGCGGACGGATGTCAGAATCCCTGTGTAATAATAATAATAATCTTGAATATGAAATCTTGAATTCATATAGCGCCTGTCATAAACCCAAGGACGCTTTACATCAAAAACAATGGACAACCAACAAACAAACAAACAAACAACCAAACAAAACAACCATCTATTTGCCATAAGCCAGAGAGAATAGCTGTCTTTTCAAGGCAGCCTTAAAAGAGTCCAGTGTCGGAGCATGGCGAATCCCCATTGGGAGAGAGCAGGGTGGGGGGGGGGCTGCCACACTGAAGGCTCTGTCCCCCAAGGTTCGCTTGTTTGTTTTGGGGACAGAGAGGAGGTCCAGGTCTGTGGACCGCAGGTTCCGTGAAAGAGTGGGTTTATGGAGGAGGCCTGAGAGGTACAGTGGAGCCAGGGCTGTGCACACAAAGAATAGCAGCATCAGTGCATCAGGGCCTGTTTGAGTATCTCTCCACGCGTTGTAGCTAAACGGAGTGCAGACAGTGCCTGGTGGGTGAGCCATATGGGGCTGGTGGTGAGTCTTAATTGAATGGAGCTGATGTGGCTCCATTAATCAGTAATGGAGAGTCACGCTGGGCACAGCCGCCATAGACCACCGCAGGAGGCACCACTGATGATGCCTCTGACATTTCCATAAGTGAGAAACAGAGAGAGAGAGAGAGAGAGCGAGGGTGAAAGAGAGAAGTGTCCAGACCTCAAGAGTAGCTAAATGTTAGAATCGAGTTTTAATTTGTGCACTTATCCACTTCTACACACTTCTATAATGTACACCTGGTAGATTAACACCGCTTGACACTGTAATCATGTACATTAATTAACTCGTACATTTGACAAAGGCATATCTAAAGATGTACTTAGACGGCAGGTAAACTTATTTCGATTGAACAAGCGGTATTCACATCTCAGACCTCCGCAATACATTACTGTGAAAACAGTACAGACATACTGTAGCACATGTTCGAAGTCAAGCACAGCTCGCATTCAAAGTAATAAAGTTGACCTGTGTTGTAGAATCAGTGTTTCTCAACTTTTCCTCTCAGAATAGGGATGTTAGGGATCAAGCAATATGGGAACCCACTCGGTTAAAAAAAAGAGGGAAACAAATGTTTTTCTTTGTTTGTGCTCTTTTGTGTAGAAACAGGAACTAGTGCTTGGCTCCTCCCCTTTCCTAGTCCACTTCCTCCCAGGTGTTTCTGTGTTTATTCCTACTGATAACAACACCACATGTTTAAGGCAGTGGCTGCTGAGAGATTAGGGACCAAGTGGTTAACGTAGAAAATGATTGTTCAAACATCTCTAGGTATGTGTCCACCTTTGGTTGTTAGAATGCCATTTCTACAGTAAAGCTCTGAATAAACTATACTAGTATATGATTGCATGTTTGAAATAAAAGTCCAACTTTGGCACACTAAATAGTATGTTAGTATGCAAGTTCGTACAGGGTTTGCTGCGTCCAAAATCACATACCAACTTACTGTTTAGTATGCCAAATTTCTTTTTAGTATGCCTGCTTATACTTAGTGGGCTGAAGATAGCATACTTTGAATATTTGAAGGAATACAAAATCTCAATTGGTGTAAGCGAAAAAACTATCGCTATTGAATACTAGGTTCTCAAAAAAGAATGAAGTATGCAAATAATTTTGTTTATTTTCAAAATGTGTCCCTTTTTAAGTTACTGTAACTACACCATATGGACAGGAAAAATGTTGTCACGTCATTGACCTATATACTGTATAAATATATATCTATATATATATTTATTTATAAAAAGATGATATACTGTATATTCACACACACACACACACACACACACACACACACACACACACACACACACACACACACACACACACACACACACACACACACACACACACACACACACACACACACACAATTATAAATACGTATGTGTACACACACACAATGATAATAATTATAAAGTGCCAGGTGCCTGTGTGTGGGCTGTGGGTTATGAGACAGGCCTCTGGGCACGGACATGCAAAAGCTCCTTCCTGAGACAGAGGAGCTTCTGCTGTTGTTTTGCACTTGATCTCTGGACGTCTCCCCACAGAGATGAAGGGCCCATAGTGCATGGGTATAGGACCACTACTGGTAAAAGCATGAAGCTCGAGTGGTAATGCATGAAGCTCAAAACAGAATAATGGCCTCCACTCAAACAAGCTTTCTGTATCAACTCGGCAGTAAAAATGTTGCCTCTTGCGCTGTATCAATCAATGAGAGGGAAACTGGAAAGTGCAGAGAAATAGTGCGCACGTGATGATTCACCGAACAGATAAAAGTGATTGAAATTGAAAACCTCTAACATTTTCAGTGGTGTAAAGTAACTAAGTACATGTACTCAAGTACTGTATACAGTACAATCAAGAGTTATTTTTTTACTGTACTGGATTATTTCCAATTTGCATTAATTTTACTTCTACTCCACTACATCTCAGAGGCAAATACTTTTTACTCCACTACAATTATTTGAAAACTCTAGTTACAAGTTACTTTGTAGATTTTGATTATTATTACAAAACCATTTCAGCGTCAGCCCTATATACATTTAGGCCATTTGAAAATAGCCGATCTACAAGTTCACAATGTGCCGCATCGCGGCGCATTGTGAGCTTGTAGATCTGCTATTTTCAAAAGATTTTTATACATTTGAAAACTTGTGAAATGGGACATTCTGCATACTTTTACTTTTGGTAGTTTAAGTATATTTTGATACCAATACTTTTGTACTTTTACTCAAGTACATTTTTGTATCCCGGACTATGTATTCTACTTGTAGAATTTCTACATTGCAGTGATTGCAGTGATCCTTTTAAAGAAGTTTTAAAAAAAATCCACCACTGAACATTTTGTATAAGAACCAGCCCTTTGACCCCAAATCAGCTGAACAATGACAGCACTGAAATGATTCTGGAAATGCACACAAAAAAAAAACATTCTTTATCCTACGGCTCATTGCAGTGCAATCCACTGAAATGAAAGGAGAAAAAAAGAAATCAATGGTGTATTATGTATACAAAAGCCATGCCCTCAGGTATCTAACCTGCATTACTACAGTAAATGTACCTGATGGATGCTATGGAAAATGGCTGATATACTAGTATTGCCTCATTTATGTTCCCTCGCATGACGGTGTCGCTCGCCAAAACAGGCGATCTTACAATCTTACAACTCGCTGCATACCGTGCGGATGCGAGCTTGTAGATCGGATCTTTTTGGTGAGAGGCGACACCGTGGTACGACAAAGCATAAATCTGGCTTAAGCTGCCACAGGGCTGCCAGGCACAAAAACATACATGTATATGAACATCATTGAATGTGCACACACACATACTGTGCAAAATGCACACACACATACTGTGCAAAATGCACACACACACACACACACACACACACACACACACACACACACACACACACGCGCACACACACACACACACGCACACACACACACGCGCACACACGCGCGCGCACGCACGCACACACACACAATTGCACACATACACAACCGTACACATATGTTATTTTATGCCTAAAGAGGAATTTCAATATCCATGTAATAAAGAGAATACAAGATGAGAAAATGAGGTCAGACCTTGTGAATAGACAGTAGAGAGGCTCCAAATCTTTAAGATCACATGCTTCCGCGCTCACTTGCACGCACACGCACGCACACACACACACACACACACACACACACACACGCACACGCACACGCAAACACGTGCACACGCAAATGCTCTAACATGATACAGTTGATGTGATTGCCTCATGTTCTGGCGCACATGCACACACATGTAGACAGTGGTAGAAAGTAACTAAGTACATTTACTTAAGTAGCCTACTGTACTTTTTAATGTATTTGTACTTTACTTGAGTATTTCCAATTACCAATACTTCTACTCAACTACATCTCAGAGGTAAAGATTGTACTTTTACTTCAATACAATTATTTGAAAACTTTAGTTACTAGTTACTTTTCAGATATAAATCATATTATAAAACATACATTAACCACTGTAGCCCTATTTTCGCATCGCGGCGCATTGTGAGCTTGTAGATCTGCTATTTTAAAATATTTGAGTACTTTTATTTATGGTACTTTAAGTACATTTCGATGTCAATACTTTTGTACTTTTACTCAAGTAAATTCTTAATTCCAGACTTTTACCTGTAACAGAGCATTTCTACGTTGCAGTATTGATACTTTTACTTAAGTACAAGATGTGAGTACTTTTTCCCACCACTGCATGTAGACTGCATGTACAGTGCATGCTTGTGACTGCATACAACAATGCTGTATACGCGCGCATGTGAAGAGGGAGTCCTTTTGGAGCCTCAGGCACAGCGTGAGGAATAAATATTTGATATGAGGATGACCTATTTCCTGCGCCCTGAAAAGTTATTTGTCTTTTTCTGTCTCCCTCTGCCGCAGAAGCCACTTTCCCCGGGCCCTGGAGCGGAGGGAAACCAAGATTGAAATTCCAAAGAGAGAGAGAGAGAGAGAGAGAGAGAGAGAGAGAGAGAGAGAGAGAGAGGGGACAAAAATAGTTACGGAGGTAGCAGCAGTGGTGTGTAAAGTAACTAAGTACATGTACTTACAGCTAGGGGTCTTCAACAGGGGGTCCGGGACCCCTAGGGGGGTCCTCAGAGCTACTATAGGGGGTCCGCCAAATCTTTGTGTGAACGGATTTAGCTTTTTTACATTAACCACTTGAACTCTAGAATTCCTTTTCTGAGGGGAACATTAGCCGAAAATAGCAGATCTACAAGCTCTCAACGCCTCGCAGCGCGAGGCGTTGAGAGCTTGTAGATCGGCTATTTTTGGCAAAGAGGCTATTTGTTGAGGGAAAAAAGAGCAGGCTAAGTAAAACAAAAACACTTTAATCTGAAACACAATTTTATAGTAGGGGGTCCCTGCTTCATCTCTCTTTTTTCTTATTTCCACACAACAGCTCTAAGTTGTATTAAAGACATAGTTCAATGTTGAAAATTAGTGGTCTTCACCTTTAAGTTGGTGGACTGTAAGGAAGCTTCATTATATGACCATTCACAGAGCTCCCGGCTTCAATTTCATTCCTTTTCCAGCCAACCAAAAAAAAATCCCTATTTTCCCTTCATTTTCCTCCCACATTTCTAGCCAATGAAATCTCCCCCTCGTTTTCCTTCCGCATTTCTAGCCAATGGAATCTTCCCCTTGGTTCATTTGCCCGTTAGCCAATGAAAACCCGACCCTCACCCCTTTCCCCAGCCAATCAAGGTGATGTTTACCCGACCCCTCCCTGCACTCTGAGATCCTCAACGGCAGCCATTGTTGTTTACATGGAGGCTGAAACTCTATGCTACTCTAATATGCCACTAAATTAATTATAGGCACGGCAAGGAATGTTTTATATGTTTTTTATGACATTAAGACCTGGATTATTATCTGTTTCACTGACTGTGACAGCATAGGCTATTACAATATGCTGCAGTGGTCAAACAGCAGCAGCAGCAGCATACAGGTAAAAGTGCTTTTATTTTCCACAGAAACGCCACTAAACACATGTAACATTGTGTGTTAAAACTGCCTGATTTTTTTTGGTCAGCTTTGATCAAGGGAGGACTATGCTAACGAAATTTTGCGCGTTAGCATCGTCTATTTAATTTAAATAAGGGTTTAAAGGCTCTGTGAGGCAGTTTATAACATGGTAAAGAAACTATTTTATGCTCAAATAACCTGGTGAGTTGGTGAATACAGTGGATTCGTTTTTGTACAATTGTGTACTGGGCTGTCTGCAGCTTGGGCTTAAAGCTAACAACAGTCGATGATAGACAAATGCAATGATTCATAAACATACTCACTGATCACTATCATGCTCCTTAGAGTGCTTAGCTTAGTTTAAGGGTCTGCTTTGTTGAAAATAGCTGATCAACAAGCTTGTAGATCAGCTATTTTCAAATAGCTGATGTATAGGGTTTACAGTGGCTAGTTGATGCTATATAAAAAATTTAAGTCTGGGGACCCCTGGGGGTCCCCGGACCCCAGTCTGAGAATTACTGTGCTATTGTATAGTCTACTGTGATTACAGGTCAATCAGTAAACACCGAAGGAGAGCTGTGTTGATAAAGCCAGGTTATTCATATATTTTCATACATTTCCATGCAAGTATGGACATATGGTGTCAACATGGCAAAAAAACGCTGGTAGTCGGTACTCCTGGTTTCTGCTGGGAACAGGGTTCGATTCCCTGCAGCGCTGTGCTTACTGTTTCACATGTTGACATTAAATGTTAGCACTCAATTCATTGATTCATAATACCTGAATGCACTTTTATTATAATATATCAAGCAGATAGCCCTGTGATTACATCTTTAGCACAGTGTTTCTCAAATGGGGGTACATGTACCCCTAGGGGTACTCGGAGGTACTATAGGGGGTACTCGAAAGAAAGTGGAAAATGAAAGAAAGAAAAAAGATTATGTTTAACTATGAAACATGAAGAAACTTTGTGTGAACCTAATGATCTGTAAAGTTTTAAACCAAACAAAATCAAAAACTGTATAGCACAACTGTTACTGAGAAAGTAATTATTATTTATATAACTTATTTGCACCACATATTGACATCAAAATTTGATTTTTGATGTCAATATTTTCTATGTATGCCGTATTCTTGTAAATGGGGTACTTGGATTCAGAAAGCAGGGAAAGGGGGTACAGAAGTCAAAAAAGTTTGAGAAACACTGCTTTAGCACATACTCCTACAGTATGTCATGGTGTATAGTCGGCACAGTGGATTAATATTTCAATCGATCTGGGATGTTAAAAAAAAAATCACACCCAGTGTGAAGAGAGTGGTGCCTTTACGTGTTTTTACTCATTTTAACATCTTTTACGTATTTTTACTCATTTTAAGTATTTTTACTAATTTTAAGTATTTTTACTCAGTTTAAGTATTTTTACTCAAAAGTGTGTGTGTGTGTGTGTGTGTGTGTGTGTGTGTGTGTGTGTGTGTGTGTGTGTGTGTGTGTGTGTGTGTGCGCGCGTGTGTGTGTTGCACTCCTGTTTGTGTGTGATTAGTGTAACTGGTTGCATCTTTGTGTTGCAATCAGCCCCAGCTGTTGAGGTCATGCTGAGGTCGCGCTCAAACATACATACAGACACACACACACACACACGGACACAGACAAAGTCACGTATAGGAGTGGTTGGCACCACTCAAAAAAAACCCAGCAAAACTGTGGTCAATGAATTGCCTCTTCAGCCAGATTAAACAGTAGTCACTTATAACTGTTGAGACTCCTAGAGCTTTAAGACGTGTTGACATGGATAGCTTAGTGTCTAATAACATCTCTGTGTTATAATGAAAGGAGTATGAGAAATATGTCATACAGTGCAGATTGTAGATCGGCTCTTTTAGGACATTTCTGAAAGTACCGGTCGGGATTCGAACCCAGGCAAACATGTCCACAGTAAGATGAAAGTATGAATGGGGTTACTAGGTAGTAGCCTGCCAAAGTTTGTACTTGTTTCCCTTAGTGTCCATTGCCGCATCTCCAAAACTACACATGATTTCAAAGAAAAAATCTCAAGCATGCATGTCCACAGTAAGGTGGAATTTTTGATCTGTGAATGGAGTTTCTAGGTGAAAGTGTTTTTTTGAGGTCCCAAATTCGTCCATCGACCTCCATTATAAATCTCTGAACTTTTAAAGGAGTACAATTCTAAAACTATTAAACATTTCAAAGATTCCTTTTCAGGCAAACATGTCCACAGTAAGATGAACATTTTAAGAACATTTTAAAGTATGAGTGGTGTTATGTTACATGCTTTTATTTTCCATGTTTTAGCACCTTCTACAGGCTGACAAGGGAATATCACCTTATTTGATTATTGGAGGTCATCATGACCTCAGGTCCTTTGATCAGTAGTCCTCTAATCAAGTGTGCATCTACTACACCTTGTGGTAGTAATCAATGGGCATTAGCCACACCCTTAGACCTAACAGACTGAGAACTGCATTCAGACCTCAAGGAAGCTTTGTTTGTGAGTAACCTTAGATTGTTAGTTCTTTTTGTTTGTTAAAAGTTATTCTTCTAAAAAATGGACTTTTCATGCGATATTATTTCATGTTACATTTGCTAGATTAAAAACATTTGTAGTAAATTCATGATGATTACAATAGTCCCAGAGAAGCTCATTCGGGCCTTGTATCTTGCATTTGATGTAATAATTCATTGTAATATTTGTCAGTTGAAATATGACGTGGTCATTTTCTGTATTTACAGTTTCACACTCCAGAATCTTTAATAAACGGACGTGACATTTGATTGATTGATTGATGTACTTTATTTAGTAAGACATGAGAACAGTACATGACAGTACATAACAGTACATGGAAGTACAAATTCGCAATACAAGGTCTACTAAACTGGATAGCTCAGTTAAGCACGTAGCTTGTTTAAGATGAGATCCCCACGCACACATGAGATCCCCACGCACACAAATCATGATGAGAACATTTCACGTTCAAACTAAGAGGAAGAGTGTTTGTGCTGTCTGGCAATGTGCACACTACACGTGCCCAGGTTCCAGAACAAGTGGGGTTACTAGCAGTAAGTATGTAGGATTAGTAGCCTGTACTCGTTTAACTTTGCCGCATCCACAATGCATGGGGCGCTTAAAGTTAAATATCTCCCAAACTACAAATGATTTCAAAGAAAAAATCTCAAGCATGCATGTCCACAGTAAGGAGGATTATTTGAACTATGAATGGAGTTTCTAGGTGAAAGTGTTTTTTTGAGGTCCCAAATTCGTCCATCGACCTCCATTATAAATCTCTGAACTTTTAAAGGAGTACAATTCTAAAACTATTAAACATTTCAAAGATTCCTTTTCAGGCAAACATGTCCACAGTAAGATGAACATTTTAAAGTATGAATGGGGTTACTAGCAGTAAGTATGTAGGATTAGTAGCCTGTACTCGTTTCCCTTTGCCGCATCCACAATGCATGGGGCGCTTAAAGTTAAATATCTCCCAAACTACAAATGATTTCAAAGAAAAAATCTCAGGCATGCATGTCCACAGTAAGGTGGATTTTTTGAACTATGAATGGAGTTTCTAGGTGAAAGTGTTTTTTTGAGGTCCCAAATTCTTCCATCGACCTCCATTATAAATCTCTGAACTTTTAAAGGAGTACAATTCTAAAACTATTAAACATTTCAAAGATTCCTTTTCAGGCAAACATGTCCACTGTAAGATGAACATTTTAAAGTGGGGTTACTAGCAGTAAGTATGTAGGATTAGTAGCCTGTACTCGTTTCCCTTTGCCGCATCCACAATGCATGGGGCGCTTAAAGTTAAATATCTCCCAAACTACAAATGATTACAAAGAAAAAATCTCAAGCATACATGTCCACAGTAAGGTGGAATTTTTGAACTGTGAATGGAGTTTCTAGGTGAAAGTGTTTTTTTGAGGTCCCAAATTCTTCCATCGACCTCCATTATAAATCTCTGAACTTTTAAAGGAGTACAATTCTAAAACTATTAAACATTTCAAAAATTCCTTTTCAGGCAAACATGTCCACAGTAAAATGAAGATTAAGTATGAATGGGGTTACTAGCAGTAAGTATGTAGGATTAGTAGCCTGTACTCGTTTCCCTTTGCCGCATCCACAATGCATGGGTCGCTTAAAGTTAAATATCTCCCAAACTACAAATGATTTCAAAGAAAAAAATCTCAAGCATGCATGTCCACAGTAAGGTGGATGTTTTGAACTATGAATGGAGTTTCTAGGTGAAAGTGTTTTTTTGAGGTCCCAAATTCGTCCATCGACCTCCATTATAAATCTCTGAACTTTTAAAGGGGTACAATTCTAAAACTATTAAACACTTCAAAGATTCCTTTTCAGGCAAACATGTCCACAGTAAGATGAACATTTTAAAGTATGAATGGGGTTACTAGCAGTAAGTATGTAGGATTAGTAGCCTGTACTCGTTTCCCTTTGCCGCATCCAAAATGCATGGGGCGCTTAAAGTTAAATATCTCCCAAACTACAAATGATTTCAAAGAAAAAATCTCAAGAATGCATGTCCACAGTAAGGTGGATTATTTGAACTATGAATGGAGTTTCTAGGTGAAAGTGTTTTTTTGAGGTCCCAAATTCGTCCATCGACCTCCATTATAAATCTCTGAACTTTTAAAGGAGTACAATTCTAAAACTATTAAACATTTCAAAAATTCCTTTTCAGGCAAACATGTCCACAGTAAGATGAACATTTTAAAGTTTGAATGGGGTTTCCATTCTATATATGACATTTTGAATCATTACAGTCAGTTCACCTTCTTTTGGGTCTTGAGTCGAACCAATTACTCCCGCGGAGACATTAAATTTCTCTGTTGGGCCTTGAGTCTTGGGACTCAAGGCCCAAAAGAGAAATTTGATGTCTCACTACGAATCAGCTTTAAATTGCCTGAAACGTGCTCCTAACAGGTTTTTGGGGGAAAATTTTTTTTTCTGTTTTCGTCACTCGTCACTTTTCGTCACTACCGAAACGGAAAAGAAAAATCACAAAAAAATCACTACCAATCAGCTTTAAATTGCCTGAAACGTGCTCCTAACAGGTTTTTGGGGGAACATTTTTTTTTCTGTTTTCGTCACTCGTCACTTTTCGTCACTACCGAAACAGAAAAAAAAAAATCACAAAAAAATCACTACCAATCAGCTTTAAATTGCCTGAAACGTGCTCCTAACAGGTTTTTGGGGGAACAATTTTTTTTCTGTTTTCGTCACTCGTCACTTTTCGTCACTACCGAAACGGGAAAAAAAATTCACAGAAAAATCACTACCAATCATCTTTAAATTGCCTGAAACGTGCTCCTAACAGGTTTTTGGGGGAACATTTTTTTTTCTGTTTTCGTCACTCGTCACTTTTCGTCACTACCGAAACGGAAAAAAAAAATCACTACCAATCATCTTTAAATTGCCTGAAACGTGCTCCTAACAGGTTTTTGGGGGAACATTTTTTTTTCTGTTTTCGTCACTCGTCACTTTTCGTCACTACCGAAACGGGAAAAAAAATCACAAAAAAATCACTACCAATCATCCTTAAATTGCCTGAAACGTGCTCCTAACAGGTTTTTGGGGGAACATTTTTTTTTCTGTTTTCGTCACTCGTCACTTTTCGTCACTACCGAAACGGAAAAAAAAAATCACAAAAAAATCACTACCAATCATCTTTAAATTGCCTGAAACGTGCTCCTAACAGGTTTTTGGGGGAACAATTTTTTTTCTGTTTTCGTCACTCGTCACTTTTCGTCACTACCGAAACGGAAAAAAAAAATCACAGAAAAATCACTACCAATCATCTTTAAATTGCCTGAAACGTGCTCCTAACAGGTTTTTGGGGGAACATTTTTTTTTCTGTTTTCGTCACTCGTCACTTTTCGTCACTACCGAAACGGGAAAAAAAATCACAAAAAAATCACTACCAATCATCTTTAAATTGCCTGAAACGTGCTCCTAACAGGGAAAAAAATCACTACCAATCAGCTTTAAATTGCCTGAAACGTGCTCCTAACAGGTTTTTGGGGGAACATTTTTTTTTCTGTTTTCGTCACTCGTCACTTTTCGTCACTACCGAAACGGAAAACAAAATTCACAAAAAAATCACTACCAATCAGCTTTAAATTGCCTGAAACGTGCTCCTAACAGGTTTTTGGGGGAACAATTCTTTTTCTGTTTTCGTCACTCGTCACTTTTCGTCACTACCGAAACGGAAAAAAAAATTCACAAAAAAATCACTACCAATCATCTTTAAATTGCCTGAAACGTGCTCCTAACAGGTTTTTGGGGGAACAATTTTTTTTCTGTTTTCGTCACTCGTCACTTTTCGTCACTACCGAAACGGGAAAAAAAATTCACAAAAAAATCACTACCAATCAGCTTTAAATTGCCTGAAACGTGCTCCTAACAGGTTTTTGGGGGAACATTTTTTTTTCTGTTTTCGTCACTCGTCACTTTTCGTCACTACCGAAACGGAAAAGAAAATTCACAAAAAAATCACTACCAATCAGCTTTAAATTGCCTGAAACGTGCTCCTAACAGGTTTTTGGGGGAACAATTTTTTTTCTGTTTTCGTCACTCGTCACTTTTCGTCACTACCGAAACGAAAAAAAAAATTCACAAAAAAATCACTACCAATCATCTTTAAATTGCCTGAAACGTGCTCCTAACAGGTTTTTGGGGGAACAATTTTTTTTTGTGACGAGTGTTTTCGTCACTCGTCACTTTTCCTCACTACCGAAACGGGAAAAAAAATTCACAAAAAAATCACTACCAATCATCTTTAAATTGCCTGAAACGTGCTCCTAACAGGGAAAAAAATCACAAAAAAATCACTACCAATCAGCTTTAAATTGCCTGAAACGTGCTCCTAACAATTTTTTGGGGGAACATTTTTTTTTCTGTTTTCGTCACTCGTCACTTTTCGTCACTACCGAAACGGAAAACAAAATTCACAAAAAAATCACTACCAATCAGCTTTAAATTGCCTGAAACGTGCTCCTAACAGGTTTTTGGGGGAACAATTTTTTTTCTGTTTTCGTCACTCGTCACTTTTCGTCACTACCGAAACGGAAAAAAAAATTCACAAAAAAATCACTACCAATCATCTTTAAATTGCCTGAAACGTGCTCCTAACAGGTTTTTGGGGGAACATTTTTTTTTCTGTTTTCGTCACTCGTCACTTTTCGTCACTACCGAAACGGAAAAGAAAATTCACAAAAAAATCACTACCAATCAGCTTTAAATTGCCTGAAACGTGCTCCTAACAGGTTTTTGGGGGAACAATTTTTTTTCTGTTTTCGTCACTCGTCACTTTTCGTGACTACCGAAACGAAAAAAAAAATTCACAAAAAAATCACTACCAATCATCTTTAAATTGCCTGAAACGTGCTCCTAACAGGTTTTTGGGGGAACAATTTTTTTTCTGTTTTCGTCACTCGTCACTTTTCGTCACTACCGAAACGGGAAAAAAAATTCACAAAAAAATCACTACCAATCAGCTTTAAATTGCCTGAAACGTGCTCCTAACAGGTTTTTGGGGGAACATTTTTTTTTTCTGTTTTTGTCACTCGTCACTTTTCGTCACTACCGAAACGGGAAAAAAAATCACTACCAATCAGCTTTAAATTGCCTGAAACGTGCTCCTAACAGGTTTTTGGGGGAACAATTTGTTTTCTGTTTTCGTCACTCGTCACTTTTCGTCACTACCGAAACGGAAAAAAAAATCACAAAAAAATCACTACCAATCATCTTTAAATTGCCTGAAACGTGCTCCTAACAGGTTTTTGGGGGAACATTTTTTTTTCTGTTTTCGTCACTCGTCACTTTTCGTCACTACCGAAACGAAAAAAAAAAATCACAAAAAAATCACTACCAATCATCTTTAAATTGCCTGAAACGTGCTCCTAACAGGTTTTTGGGGGAACAATTTTTTTTCTGTTTTCGTCACTCGTCACTTTTCGTCACTACCGAAACGAAAAAAAAAATTCACAAAAAAATCACTACCAATCATCTTTAAATTGCCTGAAACGTGCTCCTAACAGGTTTTTGGGGGAACAATTTTTTTTCTGTTTTCGTCACTCGTCACTTTTCGTCACTACCGAAACGGGAAAAAAAATTCACAAAAAAATCACTACCAATCAGCTTTAAATTGCCTGAAACGTGCTCCTAACAGGTTTTTGGGGGAACATTTTTTTTTTCTGTTTTCGTCACTCGTCACTTTTCGTCACTACCGAAACGGGAAAAAAAATCACTACCAATCAGCTTTAAATTGCCTGAAACGTGCTCCTAACAGGTTTTTGGGGGAACAATTTGTTTTCTGTTTTCGTCACTCGTCACTTTTCGTCACTACCGAAACGGAAAAAAAAATTCACAAAAAAATCACTACCAATCATCTTTAAATTGCCTGAAACGTGCTCCTAACAGGTTTTTGGGGGAACATTTTTTTTTCTGTTTTCGTCACTCGTCACTTTTCGTCACTACCGAAACGGAAAAGAAAATTCACAAAAAAATCACTACCAATCAGCTTTAAATTGCCTGAAACGTGCTCCTAACAGGTTTTTGGGGGAACATTTTTTTTTTCTGTTTTCGTCACTCGTCACTTTTCGTCACTACCGAAACGGGAAAAAAAATCACTACCAATCAGCTTTAAATTGCCTGAAACGTGCTCCTAACAGGTTTTTGGGGGAACAATTTGTTTTCTGTTTTCGTCACTCGTCACTTTTCGTCACTACCGAAACGGAAAAAAAAAATCACAAAAAAATCACTACCAATCATCTTTAAATTGCCTGAAACGTGCTCCTAACAGGTTTTTGGGGGAACATTTTTTTTTCTGTTTTCGTCACTCGTCACTTTTCGTCACTACCGAAACGGAAAAGAAAATTCACAAAAAAATCACTACCAATCAGCTTTAAATTGCCTGAAACGTGCTCCTAACAGGTTTTTGGGGGAACATTTTTTTTTCTGTTTTCGTCACTCGTCACTTTTCGTCACTACCGAAACGAAAAAAAAAAATCACAAAAAAATCACTACCAATCATCTTTAAATTGCCTGAAACGTGCTCCTAACAGGTTTTTGGGGGAACAATTTTTTTTCTGTTTTCGTCACTCGTCACTTTTCATCACTACCGAAACGGGAAAAAAAAATCACAAAAAAATCACTACCAATCAGCTTTAAATTGCCTGAAACGTGCTCCTAACAGGTTTTTGGGGGAACATTTTTTTTTTCTGTTTTCGTCACTCGTCACTTTTCGTCACTACCGAAACGGAAAAAAAAAATCACTAAAAAATCACTACCAATCAGCTTTAAATTGCCTGAAACGTGCTCCTAACAGGTTTTTGGGGGAACATTTTGTTTTCTGTTTTCGTCACTCGTCACTTTTCGTCACTACCGAAACGGAAAAGAAAATTCACAAAAAAATCACTACCAGTCAGCTTTAAATTGCCTGAAACGTGCTCCTAACAGGTTTTTGGGGGAACATTTTTTTTTCTGTTTTCGTCACTCGTCACTTTTCGTCACTACCGAAACTAAAAAAAAAAATCACAAAAAAATCACTACCAATCATCTTTAAATTGCCTGAAACGTGCTCCTAACAGGTTTTTGGGGGAACAATTTTTTTTCTGTTTTCGTCACTCGTCACTTTTCGTCACTACCGAAACGGGAAAAAAAATTCACAAAAAAATCACTACCAATCAGCTTTAAATTGCCTGAAACGTGCTCCTAACAGGTTTTTGGGGGAACATTTTTTTTTTCTGTTTTCGTCACTCGTCACTTTTCGTCACTACCGAAACGGAAAAAAAAAATCACTAAAAAATCACTACCAATCAGCTTTAAATTGCCTGAAACGTGCCCAATCAAGGCCCAAAAGAGAAATTTGATGTCTCCGCGGGAGTAATTGGTTCGACTCAAGACTCTTTTGGGCCTTGAGACTTGGGACTCAAGACTCAAATCCTGGAAATCAAATCCTGGAAATGGTAAATCAGCATGTGTGGGATTGAAGGTGCAAGAGTCAGGTAAAAAAAAGTCACTACAAAGTACTACCAATCAACTCTAAATTGCCTGAAACGTACTCCTAACAGGTTTTTGGGGGGACGATTTTGGCCTCCACACTTAGTGATTTTTTTCGGATTTAACTTTCGTTTCGGTAGTGACAAACTTTCGTTTCGTAAACATTTCAAAGATTCCTTTTCAGGCAAACATGTCCACAGTAAGATGAACATTTTCAAGTATGAATGGGGTTACTAAAAGTAAGTATGTAGGATTAGTAGCCTGTACTCGTTTCCCTTTAAATGTCTATTGCCGCATTGAAAATGCATGGGGCGCTTAAAGTTAAATATCTCCCAAACTACAAATGATTTCAAAGAAAAAATCTCAAGCATGCATGTCCACAGTAAGGTGGATTTTTTGAACAATGAATTGAGTTTCTAGGTGAAAGTGTTTTTTTGAGGTCCCAAATTCGTCCATCGACCTCCATTATAAATCTCTGAACTTTTAAAGGAGTACAATTCTAAAACTATTAAACATTTCAAAAATTCCTTTTCAGGCAAACATGTCCACAGTAAGATGAACATTTTAAAGTTTGAATGGGGTTTCCATTCTATATATGACATTTTGAATCATTACAGTCAGTTCACCTTCTTTTGGATCTTGAGTCGAACCAATTACTCCCGCGGAGACATCAAATTTCTCTTTTGGGCCTTGAGTCCAAGACTCAAGGCCCAAAAGAGAAATTTGATGTCTCCGCGGGAGTAATTGGTTCGACTCAAGACTCTTTTGGGTCTTGAGACTTGGGACTCAAGACTCAAATCCTGGAAATCAAATCCTGGAAATGGTAAATCAGCATGTGTGGGATTGATGGTGCAAGAGTCAGGTAAAAAAAGTCACTACAAAGTACTACCAATCAACTCTAAATTGCCTGAAACGTACTCCTAACAGGTTTTTGGGGGGACGATTTTGGCCTCCACACTTAGTGATTTTTTCGGATTTAACTTTCGTTTCGGTAGTGACAAACTTTCGTTTCGGTAGTGACACAATGGTGGAAAAAAACATTACTAAGTCCAGAGCTCGATGAATGTTAGGGACAAAAAAAAAAGTCACTACAAAGTACTACCAATCAACTCTAAATTGCCTGAAACGTACTCCTAACAGGTTTTTGGGGGTACGATTTTGGCCTCCACACTTAGTGATTATTTCGGATTTAACTTTCGTTTCGGTAGTGACAAACTTTCGTTTCGGTAGTGACACAATGGTAAAAATTTGTATTACTAAGTCCAGAGCTCGATGAATGTTAGGGACCAAAAAAAAGTCACTACAAAGTACTACCAATCAACTCTAAATTGCCTGAAACGTACTCCTAACAGGTTTTTGGGGGGACGATTTTGGCCTCTACACTTGATTTTTTTGGATTTAACTTTTGTTTCGGTAGTGACAAACTTTCGTTTCGGTAGTGACACAATAGTGATTTTTTTTTTACTAAGTCCAGAGCTCGATGAATGTTAGGGACCAAAAGAAAAAGTCACTACAAAGTACTACCAATCAACTCTAAATGGCCTGAAACGTACTCCTAACAGGTTTTTGGGGGGACGATTTTGGCCTCCATACTTAGTGATTTTTTCGGATTTAACTTTCGTTTCGGTAGTGACAAACTTTCGTTTCGGTAGTGACACAATGGTGAAAAAAAACTACCAATCAACTCTAAATTGCCTGAAACGTACTCCTAACAGGTTTTTGGGGGGACGATTTTGGCCTCCACACTTAGTGATTTTTTCGGATTTAACTTTCGTTTCGGTAGTGACAAACTTTCGTTTCGGTAGTGACACAATGGCGAATTCTTTTTTTGCTAAGTCCAGAGCTCGATGAATGTTAGGGACCAAAAAAAAAGTCACTACAAAGTACTACCAATCAACTCTAAATTGCTTGAAACGTACTCCTAACAGGTTTTTGGGGGGACGATTTTGGCCTCCACACTTAGTGATTTTTTCGGATTTAACTTTCGTTTCGGTAGTGACAAACTTTCGTTTCGGTAGTGACACAATGTTAAAAAATTTTTTACTAAGTCCAGAGCTCGATGAATGTTAGGGACCAAAAAAAAAAGTCACTACAAAGTACTACCAATCAACTCTAAATTGCCTGAAACGTACTCCTGACAGGTTTTTGGGGGGACGATTTTGGCCTCCACACTTAGTGATTTTTTCGGATTTAACTTCCGTTTCGGTAGTGACACAATGGTGAATTTTTTTTACTAAGTCCAGAGCTCGATGAATGTTAGGGACCAAAAATAAAAGTCACTACAAAGTACTACCAATCAACTCTAAATTGCCTGAAACGTACTCCTAACAGGTTTTTGGGGGTACGATTTTGGCCTCCACACAAATATTAATCCACTGTGCCCCCTAAGGCATCCGCGTGCGGTTAGGGTTAGGGTGCGGGTTTGGTTCGGGTTTAGTATTGGAAACGTCGGAGCGCTGCGCTGTCGGAGGAATGCGCTGTCGGACTAACGTACTGCACCCCCCGACTAATACACCATGATATAGGAGTATGTGCTAAAGATGTAATCACAGGGCTATCTACTTGATATATTATAATAAAAAGTGCATTCAGGTATTATGAATCAATGAATTGAGTGCTAACATTTAATGTAAACATACACAACAGGACAAAGGTGAAACAGTAAGCACAGCGCTGCAGGGAATTGAACCCTGTTCCCAGGAGAAACCAGGTGTACCGACCAGTGCTTTTTTTGCCATGTTGACACCATATGTCCATACTTGCATGAAAATGTATGAAAAGATATGAATAACCTGGTTTTACCAACATAGCTCTCCTTCGGTGCTTAGTGATTGACCTGTAATCACACTATACAATAGCACAGTGATTCTCAGACTTTTATCTTGTATTTTTTTATATAGCATCAACATCAGCTATAGCCACTATAAACCCTATACATCAGCTCTTTGAAATAGCTGATCTACAAGCTTTGTTGATCAGCTATTTTCAACAAATCAGACCCTTAAACTAAGCTAAACATTCTAAGGAGCATGATAGTGATCAGTGAGTATGTTTATGAATCATTACATTTGTCTAACATGGACTGTTGTTAGCTTTAAGCCCAAGCTGCAGGTTAGACAGCCCAGTACACAATTATAAAATCCCATTATATAAAATATTTAACTTTAAGCACCCAATGCATTTTCAATGCGACAATGGACATTTAAAGGGAAACAAGTACTAACTTTGGCAGGCTACTAATCCTACATACTGTACTTACACCTAGTAACCCCATTCATACTTTAAAATGTTCATCTTACTGTGGACACGTTTGCCTGAAAAGGAATCTTTGAAATGTTTCATAGTTTTAGAAATGTACTCCTTTAAAAGTTCAGAAATGTATAATGGAGGTCGATGGAGGATTTTGGCACCTAAAAAGAAACTCAAAAAAACTCTCACCTAGAAACTCAATTCATGAAAACAATATCTAAATGATTTTTGTCAATTTATTACATTTTGTTTTTAAATACATCCTTTATATTTATCTTAAAGGGAAGTTGAAATATTAAGATTGATTTTGTGGATTTTCTTTAAATTAAAAAACATTGGTAGCACTTTACAATAACGACCCGTTATAAAGCATTTATAAACGTTTATAAGTAGTTTGTAGACTATTAACAAATCATTAACAACCTGTTTGTTGACATTCGTAAATGATTACTAAAACCTTTATAACTACGGTTACAAATCATCTATAAAGGTATTAGTAACTATTCATGAATAAGCCATGTATAATACATCTGTAAATGATTATTACATCATTTGTAACTGATGTTACATAATATATACAAGCTATTGGTAGCTTGTTCATGTTTAACATATGCTTTGTTAAACATTCCTAAAGTATCTATAAATCCTTAGTACATGTTATTATGTGCCCTATAGTAAAGTGAAGACAGTTCATCATTAACAACTGTCTGTTAATGTGTTTGTTCATGTTTAACATGCTTTGTAAAACATTCCTAAAATATCTATAAATCCTTTGTACATGTTATTATGTGCCCTACAGTAAAGTGAAGACAGTTCATCATTTATGACTCGACTGTCTGTTAATGTGGACTTTCTCCTTACCTGTTGCAAACTACCTGGCTTTCATGAATGCAGACACCAAACAATTACTAGAATTATCATTCATGTTAAGCAAATGATGCGTAAGACATTCGTAAAGAGTATGTAAACCATTTGTGGTGTTTGTTACGGTCTCCACACAGTACTACAATAAAGCAATGGCTCGAAGTGGAGACCCCAACATAAATTGGACACCAAACAATTTGGAAAGATTTAAATGTTCTTTATTAATTCCCACAGTGGAAATAAGGAAACAAACAATATGAGAAATACCTTACCAAACTGAATGAATGAACCAAAAGGAGGCCTGGAGATGCCGGCAAAACTAAATAGAATGGAGGGGGGACCAGGCCACCCCCTATAGGGACGCCGAAGCTGCTCCCCCCTCCCTACCTAACAAAATAGCAATACTAAACTAAAAACTAAGCGAAAACAGGGAACTGCCGGCCATCTCCAGGCCAAACTAAAGTTAACAAACTTAAAGAAAAGGCTTTGTAGCCAGAACAAAGGAGGATGTGGGAACTGGTGTGTTGCTGGGTCTGTGTCTGTAGAAGGACTGAAGCTGGCTGGTTTTTATAGTGCCTTGATTGGGGCGGCAGCAATTACAGATCAGCTGCAGGTGTGCCAGCCTGAGTGAGAGGAGAGACAGTGGTGTTTAGTGAATGGTTGAGTCAGTGATTGAATGAATGATACATGATATGTCATGGCCACACGCAACAGTGTTAGGGACCAAAAAAGTCACTACAAAGTACTACCAATCAACTCTAAATTGCCTGAAACGTACTCCTAACAGGTTTTTGGGGAGACGATTTTGGCCTCCACACTTAGTGATTATTTCGGATTTAACTTTCGTTTCGGTGGTGACCAACTTTCGTTTCGGTAGTTTGATTACAAAATGTAAGTGGTGTAAAAGATAATCTGACTATACTAAGTTGTTATTTGTTTGTTTAAGTCAGGCTATACTCTACTCAGAGTCATAAGTTTACAAAATGTACTAAAGTACAGTGAACGTCTGTGCGGTTTGTCTTCATCACTGAAAATAACGTACATGTAAACTGATGTCATGTGTAGTTGGGGTGAAGAAACATAACCATTTCACTCCTAATAATACCTATTTGATTTAACATCCTGACTTGCTGCTGTAGCTGAGGCTTGAACCTGTTACCTGCGGCTCACTAGTCAGTGACTCTATCCATTCACCTACAGCTGTTTCCTTGGAATCTGTGGTTCTGAAACGTTTTGTTGTCAACCCCCCAAATTGACATGTATTTGGGCAGTGGACCCCAATGTGAAAAGATGTAGTGTCAGGGCCCCCCATGAAAAAGATTTATATTTATGCTGTAACACTTTTTTTTGTGCAGTATTCATGATCCAGAGGCCATGAGTTCAAATCCCATTGATGTCTTTCCTATGATTCTTTCCTTTGCAGACTGGCTTCCAGAAGATCAAGTGAAAACTATCAGGAAGGCTATATTTGTCATCCAACTGTTAGCTCAATGGGTTGAGACACAGAATACATGATCCAGAGGCCATGAGTTCAAATCCCATTGATGTCTTTCCTATGATTCTTTCCTTTGCAGACTGGCTTCCAGAATATCAACTGAAAACTACCAGGAAGGCTGTACTTGTCAGCCATCTGTTAGCTCAATGGGTTGAGACGCAGTATTCATGATCCAGAGGCCATGAGTTCAAATCCCATTGATGTCTTTCCTATGATTCTTTCCTTTGCAGACTGGCTTCCAGAAGATCAACTGAAAAATACCAGGAAGGCTGTACTTGTCAGCCTTCTGTTAGCTCAATGGGTTGAGACGCAGTATACATGATCCAGAGGCCATGAGTTCAAATCCCACTGGTGTCTTTACTGTGATGCTTTCCTTTGCAGACTAACTTCTAGAAAAACAAGTTAAAACCACCAGGAAACCTGTAACTCTCAGCCAACAGCTTAGCTCAACTGGTAGAGCGTCTGTCCAATAACATGACTTGACCTGACTTGAGTGGGTTCGATTCCCACTCCGAGTCATGTGTCCCCGGTAACTTGGGGCAACGGATAAATTAACTGATATTCTTTGTGATGCTTCCCTTTGCAGAATAACTTCTAGAAAAACAAGTTAAAACCACCAGGAAACCTGTAACTCTCAGCCAACAGCATAGCTCAACTGGTAGAGCGTCTGTCCAATAACATGACTTGACTTGAGTGGGTTCGATTCCCACTCGAGGCAAGTGTCCCCGGTAACTTGGGGCAACGGATAAATTGACTGATATCCGTAGAATATTGACTCAAGTGGGAATCGAACCCACTCAAGTCAAGTCAAGTCATGTTATTGGACAGACACTCTACCAGTTGAGCTATGCTGTAGGCTGAGAGTTACAGGTTTTCTGGTGGTTTTAACTTGTTTTTCTAGAAGTTAGTCTGCAAAGGGAAGCATCACTAAGGATATCAGTCAATTTATCCGTTGCCCCAAGTTACCGGGGACACTTGACTCGAGTGGGAATCAAACCCACTCAAGTCAAGTCAAGTCATGTTATTGGACAGACGCTCTACCAGTTGAGCTATGCTGTAGGCTGAGAGTTACAGGTTTTCTGGTGGTTTTAACTTGTTTTTCTAGAAGTTAGTCTGCAAAGGGAAGCATCACTAAGGATATCAGTCAATTTATCCGTTGCCCCAAGTTACCGGGGACACTTGACTCGAGTGGGAATCGAACCCACTCAAGTCAAGTCATGTTATTGGACAGACGCTCTACCAGTTGAGCTATGCTGTTGGCTGAGAGTTACAGGTTTTCTGGTGGTTTTAACTTGTTTTTCTAGAAGTTAGTCTGCAAAGGGAAGCATCACTAAGGATATCAGTCAATTTATCCGTTGCCCCAAGTTACCAGGGACACTTGACTCGAGTGGGAATCGAACCCACTCAATTCAAGTCAAGTCATGTTATTGGACAGACGCTCTACCAGTTGAGCTAAGCTGTTGGCTGAGAGTTACAGGTTTCCTGGTGGTTTTAACTTGTTTTTCTAGAAGTTAGTCTGCAAAGGAAAGCATCACAGTAAAGACACCAGTGGGATTTGAACTCATGGCCTCTGGATCATGTATACTGCGTCTCAACCCATTGAGCTAACAGATGGCTGACAAGTACAGCCTTCCTGGTAGTTTTCACTTGATCTTCTGGAAGCCAGTCTGCAAAGGAAAGAATCATAGGAAAGACATCAATGGGATTTGAACTCATGGCCTCTGGATCATGAATACTGCGTCTCAACCCATTGAGCTAACAGATGGCTGACAAGTACAGCCTTCCTGGTGCTTTGACTTGAACAACAAACAAGACAAATAACTTTAAAAAAATGTGTTACAGCATAAATGTAAATCTTTTTCATGGGGGGCCCTGACACTACATCTTTTCACATTGGGGTCCACTGCCCAAATACATGTCAATTTGGGGGGTTGACAACAAAACGTTTCAGAACCACAGATTCCAAGGAAACAGCTGTAGGTGAATGGATAGAGTCACTGACTAGTGAGCCGCAGGTAACAGGTTCAAGCCTCAGCTCCAGCAGCAAGTCAGGATGTCAAATGAAATAGGTATTATTAGGAGTGAAATGGTTGTGTTTCTTCACCCCAACTGCACATGACATCAGTTTACATGTACGTTATTTTCAGTGATGAAGACAAACCGCACAGACGTTCACTGTACATTTTGTAAACTTATGACTCTGAGTAGAGTATAGCCTGACTTAAACAAACAAATAACAACTTAGTATAGTCATATTATTTTTTACACAACTTACATTTTGTAATCAAACTACCGAAACGAAAGTTGGTCACCACCGAAACGAAAGTTAAATCCGAAATAATCACTAAGTGTGGAGGCCAAAATCGTCCCCCAAAAAAACTGTTAGGAGTACGTTTCAGGCAATTTAGAGTTGATTGGTAGTACTTTGTAGTGACTTTTTTGGTCCCTAACACCACAAATGGTTTACATACTCTTTACGAATGTCTTACGCATCATTTGCTTAACATGAATGATAATTCTAGTAATTGTTTGGTGTCTGCATTCATGAAAGCCAGGTAGTTTGCAACAGGTAAGGAGAAAGTCCACATTAACAGACAGTCATAAATGATGAACTGTCTTCACTTTACTGTAGGGCACATAATAACATGTACAAAGGATTTATAGATATTTTAGGAATGTTTTACAAAGCATGTTAAACATGAACAAACACATTAACAGACAGTTGTAAATGATGAACTGTCTTCACTCTACTATAGGGCACATAATAACATGTACTAAGGATTTATAGATACTTTAGGAATGTTTAACAAAGCATATGTTAAACATGAACAAGCTATATAACCTTTAAGATGCCATCGGACGAAACCAGCAGAGATAATAGCAGAGAAGAACCAAACCTCAACTGCTTTGAATTCAGTCAACGGGACCGCGAGAGAATCATCGGCACCGAGTCCCTCTTTGACCTACCAAGCGGTGAACTAGATCTTTCCAAAGAACTTTTAAATCTTTCAAAAAAGAAAATAAGAACGCACTTACATATATTGACACTCAGTGATTACGTACGACAAGGCGTCATTCCCAAGGGCCTGAGATGGCAGATAGAACCCTCCTTGGGTAAACGCACTGAGGACTTCTGTGAACGCTGGTGTGCCATTCTTAATAAATGCTCTATTGATCTGATGACCGCAGTGATCGATCAGCTAAAAAAAGATTACTCAGAACTTGAACAAACCATGACCGAGACTCGGATTGAGCTACAAAGAGCAATCAATGATGATTTAAAATTCAACAATGTCTTGAAAATACACCAGGAGGTGTCCGATAAACTATCTGTTGAAATCAAAGACAGAAAAATAAAAAAGTTTAACAAAGATAAAAAAGACAAGACGGAAGAAGCAGTCTACTTCTGGAGGGTGGCAGAATCCCAAGATGCAGCTGTACCCGCCCCAGCACCACACCGATCCAGACAAGCTGCAAGACCTCCTCAGCATGTCCAACGCCGCCAGCAGTTCTCCGACCAGATGTCCGATAGCAGCGCCTCCTCATCCAACGCCAGCACTCCTTTTTTATACAACAGAACCAGCAATCACCGCGGACGCGGCGACTACGGCCGAAACGACGGACCAGGCGGGGCCAGAAACACGGACGGGTTCTCCCGCCGGAGACCAGCTCAGACCCGCTCATACAGCAGGTCCCTACAGGACTGAATGTCGTAAATCTGTCAAGTAAGGAGTTGAGCCACGCTCACTTGTCATTACTTAGCAAAGGCTTAAGTTATGTACCTACCACTCAATCAAATGACTTTGATGTGAAAGTAGATTTGTTTAAATTCTTCAGACAAATACGTCTAAGGGAATTCTTTATGCCTAATGCTAATTCCGATGTGGTTTCTCCTGATTCTAATGTAACTCCCACGTCTACTCCTTTTAGAAATAAAAGCACATTTATCCCTGCTATCAATCGTAATTCGTCTATAGAAACCTATTGTAGATTGGTTGAACAACAGGTGATGTCAGCTTTGCTTGATAAAGATAAACATAAATCTCATTGTAATCTCAACAAAGACGAGAAGCAAGCCTTGCTTGATCTCAAGTCTGATAATTCTATTGTCATTAAGGAGGCTGATAAAGGTGGCGCTGTTGTTTTACTAAATAAATCTGATTATGTCACTGAATGCCATAGACAATTACTGGATGATACTTTCTATGCTAAACTTCCCAGTAACCCAATTGGTAACTTTAAGGCTACAGTAAATGACACACTAAAAACCTTTCTTCTGTCTGATAATATTACGAAAAAAGAGTTTGATTTCCTCAACAACCAGCACCCTAAGACACCTGTGTTTTACATTTTACCCAAACTTCACAAAAACTTTGAAAAACCCCCAGGTCGACCTATTATATCGGGCATTGACTCAGTCACATCTCCTCTTTCTTCATTTGTAGATTTTTTTATTAAGCCTTTCAATGAACGTCTTCCCTCTTATGTGAAAGACACAGGGCATATGATATCCATTGTTGAAACCCTCGAACCATTAGCAAGCGATACTTTTCTTGTCACACTGGATGTAGAGTCGCTGTACACTAATGTACCTCATGAAGGCGGCATCCAGTCCCTGGAACATTTTTTATTAGAGCGCCCTACCACGGCAAGACCCTCTAATGAATGTATTGTCACAATGGCTGAACTAGTGCTTACGCATAATTATTTTTTGTTCCAAGACGACTATTTTCTACAGAAGAGGGGAGTAGCCATGGGTTCCCCTATGGCTCCTAATTATGCAGGCCTGTATGTTGGGTTCCTAGAGAAAACCAAAATTTTAAATTCTATCCACAACCCCTTTTGGTCCAATATTGTTCTTTGGAAAAGATACATTGATGACGTTTTTCTTTTATTTCGTGGCACAAGAGAACAACTCAATAACTTTTTCTTGTTTGTCAATTCATGTTCAGATCATTTGAAATTTACCATGTCCTTTGATTTTCACTCTTTGAACTTTCTGGATTTGCTGATCACCAGGGGAGAAGATGATGTTCTTTATACTGACCTCTATAAAAAACCCACAGATCGAAATAGTCTACTAAGGGCAGATAGCTGTCATCCTCTGCCTCTAAAAAACAGTTTACCTTATAGCCAATTTTGCAGAGTTAAGCGTATTTGCAGCAAACCCGCTGATTTAGATCGCCACCTGACAGATATGCAGGCTAAATTTAAGGAACGGGGCTATTCCAATACCCAAATCAACAATGCCTCACACAAGATTGATCTAAAACCTAGGTCTCAATTATTTCAGAGACGGTCAAAAAATAAAGAACAATCCACCATCTTCTCAACTGGCTACTCTAAAGTAGCTGAACAGTTCAAGCAGATTATCCATAAACACTGGCATATCCTGAGATCTGACACACAGCTAAACAATACCTTTTCCAAGCCTCCATTAATTGTATTTTCCCGTGGTCAGAATCTCAGAAACCATTTGGTCAAGTCTGATTTACCCCCTGTTGTACCCCCCACTCAACGTTTATTGACACCCATTCCTAATGGCAATTATAAATGCGGCTCCTGTGCACAATGTAATAGTACTTACAAATGCCACAAGTTTAAGCACCCACATTCAGGTAAAAGTATCCCTATCAGAGGTGTAATTACGTGTACCACAAAAGCCGTCATTTACCTACTCACATGCCCGTGTGGCAAAGCATATGTGGGAATGACTACACGAGAACTTAAGGCTCGTATAGCAGAGCACCGCAGTACCATTAGATGTAAGAACATGAATTACCCTGTTGCCGCTCACTTTGTGGAATCCAACCACTCTGTCGCTTCCTTACACTACATTGGAATAGAAAAAGTCCCGGTACCAAGAAGAGGGGGAGAGATGGACCAATTACTTTTAAAACGCGAGGCTTTTTGGATTCAGACCCTGAAAACCCTTACCCCGTTTGGTCTAAATATAGATTTTGATCTTAAATCATTTTTATAAAAATTAAAACATTTTTGTATAATACCCTTTTAACCCTATGACTTCTTTTCCCCCCTCTGATCCGCAGGTGACCTATTCTCACATCAGAGGCTCAGAATTATATAGGGGACATGAATAAAATTTAGGACATGTTATTTGTTTATTTCTTTAACTTTTTTGACTGTATCTAATTCCCACATTAATGTGTACTGCATAGTTTGTTTTTGTATTCTATTGATTTTCTTCTCTGTAATTTGCTATTTTCTTTATTACATATATGCATTTGCTAAACAAAACTTCATAATTATTTGTCAAAATGGGCAAGGAACTAAAACTTCCAGACATTCACCAGTAGAGTTGTTAGTCATGTGGTATAATCCCTACTTAATTATTCAGGAATGTGAAATCGCACCTGATCCTGATGGCCCATCGCTGGGACTTGGCCCATTCGAACCCGTGTCCCTCAAGTTCAAATGTGATTGGTTGTATGACCCTTAGGCACCATATTTAAATGTCACTTGAATGTTGCTCTGCATATACCCTGATGAAGGCACTTGTGCCGAAACGTTGGTAATTTTTTACTCTGCGTCCTATAATAAATTGGCACTTTGGTTATAACGGTGTGTGCGGCCACTTTTTTGTCTTTTGACAAATTCACCTTTAAACATGAACAAGCTACCAATAGCTTGTATATATTATGTAACATCAGTTACAAATGATGTAATAATCATTTACAGATGTATTATACATGGCTTATTCATGAATAGTTACTAATACCTTTATAGATGATTTGTAACCGTAGTTATAAAGGTTTTAGTAATCATTTACGAATGTCAATAAACAGGTTGTTAATGATTTGTTAATAGTCTACAAACTGCTTATAAACGTTTATAAATGCTTTAGAATGGGTCGTTACAAATGATTTAATAATCTTTTACAGATGTATATAAATGGCTTATTCATGAATAGTTCACTACTTACTAATACTTTACAAATTATTTGTAACTGTAGTTATAAAGGTTTTAGTAATCATTTATGAATGTCAACAAACAGGTTGTTAATGATTTGTTAATAGTCTACAAACTACTTATAAACGTTTATAAATGCTTTATAACGGGTCATTATTGTAAAGTGCTACCAAAACATTATATAAAAAAAGCTGTCCCATGTTTTCATGTCACTACCGAAACACAACGAGTTTTAGTCCATAGGTGGAGCCTGGTTTTAGCCACACTTTTCACCAAGAAATGACATAGACTTCCTGTTCATCATGGCCACCTGGTGAGTGAGTAGCTAGTTTACTTCAGTCAGAAGTAAATGTCTTCCAAAGTCTGAAAATCAGTGTGTATTACATTACATTACAGTCATTTAGTAGACGCTTTTATCCAAAGCGACTTACAATAAGTGCATTCAACATAGGTAGGGAACGAAACTACTAATCACCAGAGGTCTTAAGTGCATTTCCTGTAAAAACAAGCAACCAAAAGTATACCTCGCGCTAAGGTAAAAGTGCAATATATCAGCTATCTACTTTCATAAACACATGAGATAAAATAGCCAAATCAAATGAGCACGAGCTAATAGATCCAATACAACAATAGTTCCTACAACTAGTTAACAACAAGTAGGCCAGGCAAAGAGGAAGGGTAGTGTTTCCTGAAGAGGTGGGTTTTCAGCCTGCGGCGAAAGATTTTTAAGGATTGTCACTACCGAACACATGATTTCTGCAATTATAAACTCCTTTTGGGTTTTACTTCAAATGTGATGTTTTTTATCCATGTACAACTGCTCAAAGCTGTGTTTGCAAGCCATGTCTTGCCTAGCATTGTTGAGTTAAGCTAAAAACTAGCTAAAATTGTCACTACCAAAACAGTCACTACCGAAACATTATGCTCAAGTTTCGGTAGTGACATCATTGTTTCGGTAGTGACAAAATTGGATGTTCATGCTTTTGAGACATTATTAAAGTAAGTGTTTCAAACATGTACATAATTGTAACATGTACATTATATTTCATCATGTGGTTTTGCAGGGAGAGATAAAACACCTAAATGCCAAAACAAAATTTGGGGCAGAGGGAGACAGGTGTTTGAGTGTGTAAATGATGAGACACGAGACAGCAGTGTACGTTCCAGTGTGACTGTATTAAACTGGCGAGCCGGACGTAACATACACACACGTATGCCCCAATGCTGCTGGGGCATACCATTACAAGAGGGGTGTTGCATACAACACTCCCTCTAACATCTCCCTTCTTTTAGATGATAACTTTTACCTTGCTTACATCCTTAGTGCAATTACAGTGAGAACTTAGTGCAAAACAACTTCAATAATCCAATCAATAATACACAGTCTTCAACAGCAGTAAATAGACATTTCACATTCTCCTGTCTTCCTTTTTTTTTTTTTTTTTTTTTTTGTGCGTGTCAACAACAATAACAAACCTGTCACAGTCCCATTTTCTTTTTCTTTTTTTTCTTCTTTTTTTTAACAGTACACAAACTTCAGAATTCAGAGTTCACTACAGATCCAGTCTTTGTGGCACTTTTACCAGCCTGCCACAGGCAGTCCTGTGCCCTGGCACAGGTGGTGGGCCAGCCATAGGCTGGTGCACGTCACTCCGTCTGAGCGGGCTGACTTCCTGGGCACCTGTGCCAGCGTCATTGTCATTGTTAGTGTCCATCGTGTTGTCGGGTGGACTGCTGGGTTGCCCAGCGGGTGGGCTGCTGTGCTGCACATTGTTTTGCTCAGGGTGGCGCTCGGTAGCGTCTCTCTCCGCTGGTCGTAGGTCCACCCGGTTACGGCGGTAGAACGTCCCCTCGACATCCACCAGGTACGACCTGGGGCCCACGTTTTGCAGGCAGACTCCTCTTCGCCACCTGCCCGTCCTGTCCCCAGGCAGAGGTTTCATCCTTATGTCCTGTCCGATACATAGCTCAGGTAGATCCCTGGCCGATTTATCATACCAGAGTTTGGCGGTCTGGTGTTTTACCTGCAGCCTGTCTGGGACCCCAGTGACCACACTCGGCTCCAAGAGCGTGTCAGTGACCGGGAGTGGAGTCCTCAGTCTACGAGACATCAATCTCTGCGCAGGGCTGCTGAACATGCCCTCCGTGGGCGTGTTCCTCCACTGTAATATGGCCAGCCATGGGTCATTACCCTCACTGGCTGCCTTCTTACACAGGTTCTTCACTATCTTCACGGCCGACTCAGCCTTTCCATTCGATCTTGGGTGCCTGGGGGAGGACTTGACATGGTCAAAGTCCCATTCCTTTGCGAACCTCCTGAATGTTTCGCAGTCATACTGGGAGCCACAATCTGTAATTACCCGGTCAGGTTGTCCATGTCGTGCAAACTGGGCTTTGCACCTCAGCACTGTGGTCTCCGCTGACAGATCTGGGAGCAGCTCTATTTCCCAGAAATCTGAATAATGGTCAACCATAATCAGAAAGTCCTTTCCAGCTTGTTTGAACAGATCCATGCTGAGGATCTGCCATGGTCGTGTTGGGAGTGCATGGGACATCATTGTCTCCCGCTGTTGCTTATGTGAGTATTCATTACACGCTGAGCACTGGCTCACATAGTCCTTGACTTCACCGTGCATGTTGGGCCAGTACAGCGTGTCTCTGGCCTGTCTGTAGCAGGCATCTCCTCCTACATGGCTGGCATGGATACGTTTCAACATTTCTGCCCACAATGATTTTGGCACTAAAACTCGCTGGCTCTTGAAAAGCACTCCATCCTGTGCGCTGATCTCGTCCCTGATTGACCAGTATTCTCTGATCGCCAGAGGAGTATCCTCCCGGCAATCTGGCCAGCCCCGGAGCACTGCTGCTTTCAACAACTGTAGGCCCCCATCACCTTCAGTATGTTGCTTAATCTGGTTCAGCCGCTGGCTGGTGACATTTAGATACTCAGCCTGGTTTATTTTTTCAGTGTCCTCTTGTGCCCTCTGCAGGCAGCAGATGGTGTGTTTCGTATATTTTGTGTCAGTCCCCTGTGATGGAGCAGTGGCCCTGCTCAGTGTGTCACTGATGTGCATGTCAGGTCCTGGCTTGTACACCACCTTGAGGTTATAGGCCTGAAGCGTGAGCAGCATGCTCTGGAGCCGTTTGGGTGCTGTGAGAAGGGGCTTGGTGAAGATAGAGATTAGTGGCTTGTGGTCCGTTTCCGCTGTGATCTCCCCCCGCCCATACAAATAATAATGAAAACGCTGGCATGCAAACACAATACTCAGACACTCTTTTTCTATTTGTGCATAGTTCTGTTCTGTCTGAGTCAGTGCTCGCGATGCGTACCCAACTGGCTGACCCTCTTGTAGCAGACAACAGCCAAGTCCTTTCTGACTCGCATCACTCTGGATGGCAACTGGCTTGGTCACGTCGTAGTATCTCAGAATAGGGGCTGCTGTGACCAGTCGCTTGATCTCCTCGACTGCAGCGTCGTGTTTGGGCAGCCAGTGCCATGGGACATCCTTGTCCAAAAGCCTCCGTAGTGGCTCGCATGCCTCAGAGAGGTGTGGCATGAACCTTGCGAGGTACGTCACAAACCCGATAAACCGTTGTACGGCCTTGGCATCTTCGGGGTGTGGCATGTCCCGGACCGCCCTAATTTTCTCTGGGTCCGCTCTGAGCCCCCCTGCCGAGAGAATGTGTCCGTGAAACTTGACCTCTCTGACCCTGAATTGCAGTTTCTTTAAACTCAGCCTCAGTTTAACCTCTCTGCACCTCTGCATGAGCGCTATCAGTTTTGTATCATGGTCCTGTATGGCCTCCACATCTGTCTCCCCACACCCAACTATCAATATGTCATCTGCTATTGGTTCTACCCCACCTAGTCCTGCCAGTAACTCATGCTGCTTTCGCTGGTATATCTCTGGGGCCACGGACACCCCAAATGGCAGCTTTAACCAGCGCTTCCTGCCCCACGGCGTCCAGAATGTGGTGGTGTAACTACTCTCCTCATCTAGTCTACATTGTAAAAAAGCATCTCGTGCATCTACAAGAGTGAAAATGCGAGCCCTGGGCAGCTTGTAGAGTACATCTTCAAGTGTTGGCATTATGTAGTGAGACCTCTTTAAAGCCTGATTCAGTGACTTGGGGTCTATGCAAATCCTCAGCTTCTCTGGCTGTCTGACAATTACCATGTTGCTAATCCACTCTGTAGGCTCTGTCACTGAGGTTAAATGGCCATCTCTCTCATATTTATCTAACTGAGCCTTGACTGCATCTCTGAGAGCCACTGGGACATTGCGTGGTGAAGCCTGCACTGGGGTTACATCTGTATGTAGCTCAAAATGAACATCCCCCGGGAGTGACTCAACTGGCTCATTGAAAACATCATTGAAAGTCTGCACAAGGTGCTGTCTGGTTAGCGGCTCTGAGCTGCTATGTCCTACCATAAGAAGCTCCTCAGGGATGGTAAAATGCATTAGACCTAATCGCTCACTGGTTTCACCTGACAACAGGGGTCTCTGCCCGCTCCTGACTATCTCAAAATGCAGCTTGTGTGCTTTACCCCTCACTACACACTCTGTTTGGAATATGCCTATGGAGTGCATTGATTGGCCTGAATACAGTACTAACCTGGTCTGGCTTGGTAGTAGCTTTGCCTCAGGAGCGAGTCTCCTCATGTCTTTTATGCTCATCACATCACAGGTTGCCCCTGAATCTAACTGGCACCTCTGAGTCCCTCTATTCATTTTTATGTTAGCAAACCATTTCTTCCCACGTCCCTGAACTGCCCCTATGCTCTCTGTTGTGTATACGTGGGCCTCTGTGCTAGATCTGTCCATGTCCTCAGGTGCATCAGCGTCTGCTGTATGCAGTTGTCGTGTGGCTTGGCCCTTCTTCATACACACCTTGGCAAAATGATTTGCTGTTCCACAGTGGCGACAGTTTTTTCCAAACGCTGGGCAAAGGTCACGTCCGCGCCTGTGCATGTTGCCGCAGAATCTGCACGTAGTGCTTTCATTTGCGCCTGGGGTCTGATACTGAGACCTGTCTGAGCAAAAAGCAAAAGCAAAGCAAAGTTTGTTGTTTACCCAGGGTGTCGGACTAAGCACGAAGCTTGTTTCCAGCCGGACCCTGCATGGAAGCCTTGCTCAAGGGCTATTCAGCGGTGATTCATGATTGATGTGATGAATTGGGGAATCGAACTAGGGACCTTCCGGTATCAAGGCCGCCCCTCTAACCACTAGGCCACCGCTGCCACTGAGCGTTCCTGCCTGGGTGGAACTCGTGGTCGTCGGCCATCCGTCGCATGCACGGTCTCTAGTAGCGACCGGTCCTGTGTGATTGATTTTATCCTTATGTCTGTCATCTCTGCAGCTCGGCATATTTCTATGGCTGATGCTAGTGTGAGATTCTTCTCTCTGAGTAGACGACGGCGCACGCTTTCGTCACTCACACCCAGCACCAGTCTGTCTCTTATCAAATCCTCCCTGAGTTGTCCATACTCACAGGAAGCAGCTTTCTCCCTCAGCTTCGTCACAAATGCATCAACGGGCTCCCCTTCATCTTGCTTGCAGTTTCCAAAAACATATCTCTCGAATATGACGTTTCTAGCTGGCTTGAAATATCCCTCCAAGGCGTCGAGAATAACTTTCACGTCCTTCCCCTGCTCCGCCGTAAGTCCCAAGTTATGCTTGTATATATGACGACATTCACTGCCCATCACTCTTCGCAGGGTTGCTGCTTGTACATCCTTTTCTTTCTCCTTTAATCCCGTTGCCAATACATAGTCTTCGAATTCTGCACTGAAATTGTCCCAGTTACTTGCAAGATCGCCGCTCATCTTCATCTCCTCCGGTGGTGGTATGTTTGCTGCCATTGCGATGTTGTTAGCCTAGCTTGCTGCTAACCTCCGTTTCACTCGTCTTTTCTTTCTTCTTTATTATTATTATTTTGTTTTCTTTTTTTTCGACTGCACGGGTCCCGCAGTGAAGTACGGTAATCTTCCACTTAACTAAAGTCGGTTCTAGCCACTTCTGACATCATGTTTGAGTGTGTAAATGATGAGACACGAGACAGCAGTGTACGTTCCAGTGTGACTGTATTAAACTGGCGGGCCGGACGTAACATACACACACGTATGCCCCAATGCTGCTGGGGCATACCATTACAAGAGGGGTGTTGCATACAACACTCCCTCTAACAACAGGCAAAGGAGATGGAGAAGTTTTGTTGGGCTTCCACACAACCTAGCACCGAAGGTGATCAGACAGTAGTTATCAACTTGAAGAGCTTGAGCAAAGTTGCAGAAGGCCTATGCTGTGACACACAGGCTAACGTCTCATGTATAGGAAGTCACTCCAACACACCACAAGTGCATCAGGGACTGGAGTCACATGGTGGTACCTGTGGCTCATGAAGACAGAGGACTATGAAAAAGGAATGCATGAGCATTCGATCTTCTCTACTATGAGAAGTAGAGGAGATCAGTGTCACAAAAGCTGTGATACAGAGATGTGGGCTGGAAGTGTTGTCTGTGTACACCACATGTGTGTGTCTGTGTACACGGCATATGGTACACTCACTATGTCTTATCGCCTTCCATGAAACATGACCATCCTGCCATTTGTGTTCAACTTCAACCAATTATTTAGTTCCTGAAGGACAACAATCCAAACACCCAAAAACGTCTTCATCAGTGATGGGCCGACCGTTCAATATCAAGGAAAGAACCTTCCAGATGGGATTCACTGCTGTAAATTGGAGTTAGGTACCTGGAAGCTGGTCACAGAAAAGGGCCTGCTTATGGAGTTGGAGCCACCATGAAGCTAACTGCAGAATCACAAGTAGCTAGGGGTACGAGTCCGACAAGCCCACAGCTAAAGCCCTTTATAACACACTCCTACCTCTTAAAGTAAAGCTCATCTACGTGGAAGAGGAACATATATACAGAATAAGCGCAATCCTTCCAAAAGAGCTGCCCACTAACAAAGGTACACTGAGCATTCATCAACTTATTTGTACTATTCACAATCCATCCACGCTTCTTTTACAGCTGCGAATGGAGGACAATATATGGGACTGTGCACCATGGACACGGTCATCATCTTAATCCATCCACCTGAGAAAGTCACTCAGAGGCATGTCCAAAGAAGCCGAGCAGTGTCGAAAGCATTGTTCGAAAAGCCAAATCTGTGAAAATATTGATGCATGCTCAAGTGACTTGCAAATGTTTTAGTCAAGTGTTTCAGTTACAAACTACTTAATTTCAATATTAATTGCAAATATTGTTTGTCCTTCCAAATAAATGTATATGGAAGATGAGACCTATTGTTATTGCTTCAATAATGAATTACTATATTTTATGGATCATTTTTCATTATATTTCTAACATAAAGCAAACATATTTAGCTGAATATTTAGTGAATATTTAGCTAAAAGAGTTAAGTGACTATGGCACTGCCTTGTAAACAAAATACTATGGTCACTACCGTAACAATACAGTCACTACCGAAACACCAGTTATGTTGTCAAAAATCAAAGATAGTGAGTTGTCAACCAATATTTTATGATAATGATTGGTTAGGTGTATGTGTTATGTCAACAATGAATGTTTAGCAAAAAGAGTTAAGTGACTATGGCACAGCCTTGTAAACAAAATACTATGGTCACTACCGTAACAATACAGTCACTACCGAAATAGTGCAGTCACAACCGAAACACCAGTTATTTTGTAAAAAATCAAAGATAGTGAGTTATCAACCAATATTTTATGATAATGATTGGTTAGGTGTATGTGTAATTTCAACTATCATTAATCCTGAAATCAATATAATCAACTTTATACATTTTACAAAGAAATATAGCATTTAATTTTGATAAATCTTAAGAATTCAATAACAAAAAATCAGTTAGAATATTCATTTTAATGTATTTAATTGTAGAAACTACCTACATTCATTTTTAGAAAAAGTCTGTACAGGGGAGGATGAAAAAATAAATGAATACATTCATATAAGTTTATTTATTTTCCTTTATTCTAAGGTAATTAGTGTGGTTGCCCTAACAGGGCAACCAGACTATAGTACTCTATACTCTTTCTTTATTAGTGTGGTTGGCCTAACAGGGCAACCAGACTATAGTACTCTATACACTTTATTTATAGATAAACTTTTTTTCAAACCGCATCTCCTCCCACAGTTTTTATCCCCTAATGTTGTGCCATATATCAAAATGACCGTCTTGCGCTTGTATTTTGCTTGAATGGTTGAATAGTTTAATTCATCAATATTAATTTATTAGTGCATTACATTTCCCCATCCACTTTAATGTAAAAGTGAAAAAACTCAAATTCAAGTATTTTTTTCTCAGAAACCGTAAGAGCTAGAGTTACTAGATTTGGAGGAAAGGTTCATAATATTGTCCGAAATTATTATAATAATAATTAAACCAATCGGCCTCATGGTGGTGCTATAACAGCCCCCTTTACGTTTTGGCCTATAACTTTTGAACCGTAGGTCGTAAAATCAAAATTTCTTTTTGCCTGGATTCCTTGGGTCACGACGCATCTCCCCATATAGGCCACGCCCATTTGCGTCTGGATATATTTTTTTATATTGATTTATTAGTGCATTAAATTTCCCCATCCACTTCAATGGGAATTGCATAAACTCCCATTCAAGTATTTTTCTCTCGGAAACCATAAGGGCTACAGTTACAAGACTTGGAGGGGAGGTTAATAGTTTTTTGCAAAATTATTAAGAAAAAAATCACAGCAGTCGGCCACATGGTGGCGCTATAACAACCCACTTTACCTTTTGGCCTATAACTCTTGAACCGTAGGTCGTAAAATCAAAATTTATTTTTCCCTGGATTCCTTGGGTCACGACGCATCTCCCCATATAGGCCACGCCCATTTGCGTCAGGATAGATTTTCCGCCATTTTTAATTTTCTTCAAAACACACTTTTTGCTCCTTTTCCTCAACTTATTTTCCAAATCTCACAAAAATCGGTACACGTGATCTATGGACCCATACGATAAACCTATCCAAGCGGCATTTTGATAGTCCGTACCGTTCGTCCGTAAATGGCTTCCAAAGTTAGCGGGAGGGGCCCGTTTGACAAAAAATGCCATAAATCACGAACGAAACGTCCGGTCAATCCCAAAATTGAATCACATGTCAAGGGTGGTATACTAAACCAATCCCCAAAAGTATTTCCACTTTGATCCATAGGGGGCGCCACAAATGCACAAAATGTAACCGTTTGATGCAAAAACATGCATTTTGGGGGATCAATCCTCTCAAAATGAAACGCAAGTGATCTCAGGAGTGACGTGACAATGTAATTGGCGCAGTCTCCGACGGTATTCCTCCCGGCGTATTACTCGAGTCCCGACCGGCGTCGGCGCAACCACACTTTGCAATTGCCAATTGCGACGCGTCTAGTTCTACATGTTTCGGTAGTGACACATTTTTTTGGGAGAGGAAAGATATTCCAAAAGATTATGAAAATACAATATGATAATTGCCTGTACTTTTACTAAATATGTGTCCCTCAGATCTGGTGCAACGTGAATATGATCAAAGTCTTTCCAAAATAAAATATAAATCACACAATTTCCAACTTTGAATTTGAATGGCTCATATATATATATATACATTTTCAACTTCAATCTTTGATCCAAACATTTTGAGATGGGGGGGGGGGGGGGGGGGGGGGGGGCAATATGTCATCTAACATGACATATTGTATATACTGTAGGCCTATCCATGATAGTTTTTTTTGTTAGTATCCCTGGTGAGATTCAAACCAAAGGATATTCTGCACAGGGCAGTAGATGAAAGGAAGCAGCTGGTGACTCCATGTGTATCTGGGGAGGCATGTGTGATGGAAGGCACCCTTCCTTCCATCACCCCTCAAAAATGGGTGGTCGACACTGACAGTTCCAGGGAAAGCAATACACAGGAGGGAATTGGCATTGACTAAATTCAGAGAGAGAGAAGAAGGCTTTATTTTTGATGGGGGGGGGGGGGGGTGATGTGCGGCAAAGGCCATCGGGATTGGGAGTCAAACCCGCGACACAATGTCAGACTGGATTACCAGTCAACGTGGTATGCGCCTGGACCACTAGGCCAGCGGGTGCCCCACACCCAGAGGTTTTTAGCGGCTCCTGCTCTATACCTGACTTTGTCCGTGTCCGTCAACGTTCTGATTGGTCAGGTCCGTCAACGTTCTGATTGGTCAGGTCCGTCAACGTTCTGATTGGTCAGGTCCGTCAAAGTTCTGATTGGTCAGGTCCGTCAACAAAGTGATTGGTCAGGTGCGTCAACAAAGTGATTGGTCAAGCTTCACATGACACGTGGCTATAAACACATTATAAACACATATCGATGACAAAATGTATCAAAGGCGCCGCTACCTTCACACAGGGTGTGATTTTTTATGTTATTTTTAATCTTCTCTACTTTGAAATGAGGACCCCCCAGTTTTTTGGCCCTCCAGTTTTTGGGGCGGTGTAACCTCCCCCTATAAGTGAGGTTTGGACACTGACCAATCCTGCACCGTGATTGGCCAATAGTCTACAACGCAGTCTACAACGCTAACCCTTCCACAGTCAATGCAAATCTATACTTTTGAGAAGTCAGCCAATCACATTACAGCTAGTGTCATCACCACTAGCTGTAATGTGATTGGCTGACTTTGCAAATTCAGGACTGTGATTGGCTAGCGAAACACATGACACATGTGCTGCCCTATGAATAGCAGTATGGACTTAAAAAAACACATTTATGTTTTTTTTAAGTGAGTCATGTTGTGATGACCACACACCGCCCACTTCACACTGGGTGTGATTTTTTTATGACTGTAGGGCATTCCACATTTTGGTGGCATAGCAGTAGAATTAATTTAACTCCTTGTTTGAGCCAAATCTGGGTTGAACGTGATTTGCGGAGCTCCCTCTGGTGTTGTATTTGTGGACGTCTTTAAGGTTTTTGAAGTAGTGTTACAGGTACATGGGTGTCTTTGTGTTTGAGGTGTAGTGTATCTTGTAGTCCAGGCCCATTGCAAGTTGCTGTACTCTGTCCTCTACCCTGAGCCATCCCACCCTAGCAAAATTAGCAGTAGGTGTACTGTCCTCAATATAAGTGTTAAATATCTTGACAGTCAGATAAACTCCTCCTTGACATTAAGACTCTGAAGACAGTTGTTCCATATCCACAGGTTTAATAACGTTCAAGGAAGGTGAAACTGAAACATACAAATATGCATAGTCAAAATAAACAAAAGTCAAAAAATACTCATCTACAATCTTTCATAAACATGTTAGCAATAAGTACATACCCACGATGCTATCAAACAGCTAAGATGTAGGTAGATGTTGCTGGATTATGATTGATGAAAAACACAGCCTCTCTGTGCTCAGCCATGTGCTAAACTGACTTTACTTCCTGGTTACAGGTGATCACATGACATGCTGCAGGTCACATGACTACTGATACATTCTGCTCTTAAAGTGACCACACCCAATTACAGAACATACTGAATTGCTTTAAACAAAACACTCTATAAAATATAAACTTGCAACTTAAAGGGGCTACACCATGAATTAAAAAAAAAAAATATTATATATAAATATTGCCCCCTAATACGTTTTAAACAGGTTGTAAGCCTAAAAAACATCCAGATATTTTTTCTCACAATCTGACTGTCTGTCATTCCAAGCTTTTTCAGCTGCAATACCAAAACGTCCTATTGGGCAGGGGGGAGCTACTGAGCAATTCTGTCTGGCCATCATCAATGCAAAATCAGTGCAAGTGACATCACTTGCACAGCCATTCTGAAATGGCCTGTTCAGACACGCCCATTCAGGAAAATCCATGAAATGAGCATGAATGACTGAATGTTAAAAAAATATATTTTTTTGGGTACAAGAGACACTGGGGAGCCCAAAAAATACAAAAAACCTAAAAAAAAATGAAATTCATGGTGTAGCCCCTTTAAAATGTTGTAACTGAACACTCCCCGTATGGCGTGGTTAGACGTCACTCAATAAGACTAAGACACCATATCAAAACTTAAGCATTTGGGGGGAGAAGAAGCACTATTTCTGTGACAGGCCTGCGGAAGAGTGAAGTCCCTCCTGGTTTAATGACCTTCACATCGACTTGGCGCACCCTGCCCTTATGCTAGGGAAGGTCTGAGTTATCAGTCCGAGAGGCCATTCATTTCTTGACACTTGGCTGTTCTTGAGGAGAACAACACTTCCTAGCTCGATGTTTGGATGAATGGACTGCCACTTCTTGCGTGGCTGTAGTGTTGGGAGGAATTGCTTCCGCCATCGGTCCCAGAAGGTGTTGGACAGGTGCTGAACCTGCCGCCAGTGACTCTTGAAGAGGTCCGAAGCTCCAAAGTCACTTGCAGGAGCAGGAACACTGTTCACTTTCTGCATGAGTAGAGCAGCTGGAGTGAGTAGGAAGGAATTGTCGGGGTCAGTTGTCACAGGCACAAGAAGCCTGGCATTGATAATGGCTGCAATGTGGCGTTTATCAAGGCTTGAATGGTGGAGACGGCCGCCGACTCTCAGAAGGCCTTATGCGTCAATGAAAGGATCAAGGTTTTTGAGAGGACTACTTTTTGATATCTTATTGTGCTTTTGGATACATTTGATCTCTTGACCGTAAAGTTCCTCTTGTACGGCTTGGATGATGATTGCTGAGGCTTGATCGGATTCCTCGGTTGTGAATTCTGCTTTGCAGTAATGCCAGCCCTTGCAAGAGCTGTTCTTCTGAGGTGTCCTGAAGAGACGGGCTATGTGTAGGAGGCGAGTAATAGCACGACTTAGTGACTTCCAAGAAGAAAACTTGTTGAATCTTTGGGAACCAAGCTGCTTGGATGATGTGGCAGTGCTTAGAGTGGACACTAGAGGCCGGATGTCTGGGTCTGAATTTGGATCAACACCAACAGATTGGTGTAGGCCATGAATAGCCATTGCAGGTGAGGGGTTATTATCGAAGACGTGGACTGTCTTTTGATACTCTACAATCTCTTTGGAGAACATCTGTTCTATTTCTGCAGTAAAGGCAATTGCTTCTTTCCTGAAGCAGATCTCGTTGAGCGATACACCGTTGTATTGGGCACTAGAATCAAACACTACTTTGATTTTCTTGGGCTTCTTTGGATGGTACACGCCGACTGTTGGCAAGTACCACTGTTCCTCCTCTTCACTGATAGGAGGGGCTAACTCAGCGTGGCCGTTTATGAACGTCTTGTCCATGAAGCTGAGGAAGTGTTCCCTCATTTCAGGCTTCCTCTCAAAGCTGCGCCTGAGAGACATGAGAAGCTTCGGTGCTTGAGGCCTGTTGTTAGGGAGCCTTTGACGTGGGCTCTTAAAGGGTAATGGGGCTATCCAACTGCTGCTTGGATCTCTCTTTAGTCCTTCATCCATTATTTTCATGAAGGAGATATCCTGAATTGAAGGAGCTACCTGATTGTCATCTTTAGTTCGCTTAAAGACAGTGCATCCCAGGTGGTCAGGATCACTGGTTGTTTTCTCCTCAGATGTTGGGGGGTGGCTGGTGACCTGCACGTCACTGCATGTTTCCTTAACATGGAACACGTTAGGGCTTGGTTCAAAGAGAGCAGGGCGTTTTAGCTCTGTGGTGTTCGTGAAGAAGGTGTTGACTGATGGTGATTTGTGGACGCTACCTAGACATACATTGCCGACAATGACCCAACCCAAATCTAACTTCTGCGCATAGGGTAGGTTGTGAGGGCCGTTCACCCGTTTGCAGAATTTATGCACCCTAATAATGTCCCGACCCAAGAGAAGCAAGATTGGGGCATGTGGGTCAATGTCCGGGATGAGGTGCGCAACTGACTTTAGGTGTGCATGATGGAGAGCGACATTGGGTGTTGGAATCTCATCTCTATTATTGGGAATCTCATTACATTCTATGAGACTTGGTAATGGGATGCGAGCAGTTCCATCCAGAGATTCCACTTCATAGCCACTGGCCCTTCTTCCTGTGGACTGTTTTACTCCAGCGCACGTTCTCAGCGTGTAAGGAGTGCTTGTACTCTGGTCATTGAACATGTCGAAGAACTGTGAATGAACTAGCGACCTGTTGCTTTGTTCATCCAAAATCGCATACAGTTTCACTGCTTTGTCTCTTTGGCCAGCTGGATATACTTTGACAAGACAGATTTTGCAGCAGGATCGGTCTGTCAGATCCCCGCCACAGACTTTAGTGCATCTGGTGGTAACCTCAGATTGGGATGAAGTTTCCTCCTCCTCCCCGCAGTGCTCAGATGCAGGAGCCGCATCTACCGTCCAGGGTGCGGTTCCGGTGTGAAGCGCTGTGTGGTGTCTCTCACTTTTACACTCAGAACATTGCACTTTAGCTTTACAGTCCTTTGCGTAATGTGTTGACGATGAACAGCATTTAAAGCACACATTATTCTCTCTTAAGAATGTCTTGCGTTCTTCAATGGGCTTTTCCCGGAATGTACGACATTTACGTAGAGGGTGCGGTTTTCCATGAATGGGGCACAGCTTATTACAGTCATCAGATCTTGTTTGGGGCTCATCAGCATCAGAAGTAGCTTTGTGAGATACCTCTGTTTTGTGGACGAAGACTTCCCGTGGTTTGTTTGACTTCCAAACTGTTCTCTCAGTCTTGGGAGCCATGTCCGATTGAGACATGAAGTTGAAGCTTGGATCACGTAGAATGCTTGCCTCCTGGTTAATGAATTCCACAAAGAAGGAAAAGGGAGGATAATGAACATGATTTCGCCGCTTAAAGGATGCACCAGCTGACGCCCACTTTTCCTGTAGACGAAAAGGGAGCTTCTGCACTATTGGGTTGACTCCTCTTGCTGTGTCGAGGAGAGCAAGACCAGGCAAGTCACCTTCTCGCTTGGCAGAATGAAGTTCCATTAGTAGATCACTCAACTTTGTTATTTTCAAATAATCTCGGCTTGTTATTCTTGGAAAGGTTTCAAGTCGATTGAACAAAGCATCTTCAATCACTTCTGTTGAGCCATAAGTTTGATCAAGTCTGTCCCATATCATTTCCAATCCATCCCCTGGGTGGTTGATGTGTATTGCTCTTAACTGTTCGACTTGTTCTGCTGAGTCTTTACCAAGCCACTTAAGCAGAAGATCCATCTCCTCGCTTGCTGTCAGATTCAATCCAATGGTTGCAGACTCAAAAGAGCGTTTCCAGGCTCTGTAGTTCTGTGGTTTGCCATTAAATTGAAGTAGGCCTGTCGCCACAAGCTCACGACGGGCTAGGTATTTAACAAAGTCATTCATGTTTGAGCTGTCATTTTTGGAGTTTGGAGATACGGGAGATGGTAAGGGGGTAGAACGGTTGTCGTCATTTTGAGATCTGGAATGCTGTCCAGAAGTAGCATGGTCCGTCTTGAGCCTAACTTCACGTGTCTCATAAGCAGTATAAGGTGAGGTAGGATAAGGGGATTGGGAAGCAGTATTGGTTTGATCTGGAATGAAGGGTTTGGCTTCAGGTTTGAGAAGTGAATGTGATATGCTGTAGTTACGGCGTGGCTCTGTTTTTACTGGGAGACCACCATCACGTGAATGGAGTTCTGTCTCTTGTACTCGTTCAGTCTCCAGTACTTTAGATTGGTCAATGACATATTGTTCAGTGCGTTGTGAGGCATTCAAGGCAGTAGAATCAAATTTGAACTCACCACTGAGCTTCTCGCTATATGCATCGGCAGCAGCTTCGAGTATTTCCGCTTCAGCAACTGCCACAGCTGCCTCTTTTTTATAATTGAGCATGTCCATTGATGCTTCCACTTTAGCTTTTTCTAGCTTCAGATTGATTTCCTCTTGAGCAAAGCCAAGACGAGTTATTGCTGCTTCTGCTTTTGCTCTCGCCTTGGCTGCAGCAGAGCCAGTTGATCGTGCCGAACATGTGACATGGGAGCGTGTCTTTAATGTTGACGACGCTCTCTCAGAAGGTGCTTTCTTAGAAGGTGCTTTTTCAGACATGGCACAGTTGAATGATGTTTGTATACAGCTCTGCTTGTCGTCCACTGGCTGCGTGAGACGATATCTTCCAGCTTGCAATACGTTGTCTTGCCCACTAGAAAGCCGTGGTTTCACTGTACTGTCCTCAATATAAGTGTTAAATATCTTGACAGTCAGATAAACTCCTCCTTGACATTAAGACTCTGAAGACAGTTGTTCCATATCCACAGGTTTAATAACGTTCAAGGAAGGTGAAACTGAAACATACGAATATGCATAGTCAAAATTAACAAAAGTCAAAAAATACTCATCTACAATCTTTCATAAACATGTTAGCAATAAGTACATACCCACGATGCTATCAAACAGCTAAGATGTAGGTAGATGTTGCTGGATTATGATTGATGAAAAACACAGCCTCTCTTCGCTCAGCCATGTGCTAAACTGACTTTACTTCCTGGTTACAGGTGATCACATGACATGCTGCAGGTCACATGACTACTGATACATTCTGCTCTTAAAGTGACCACACTCAATTACAGAACATACTGAATTGCTTTAAACAAAACACTCTATAAAATATAAACTTGCAACTTAAAATGTTGTAACTAAACAGGGGTCCCTGTTTCATCTCTCTCAGATAAGGGGGTCCTTGGCCTGAAAAAAACGTTGAAGACCCCTGGAATAGAGGAAAAGTGCGGTGAAACTGATTTATAAGCTATATTGACCCATTTCTTTGGGGACCCCATGGAACCCCCTTCATGGCCCCCTGGGGGTCCCAGTGGTCAGCCACTGATGTATGGGCCAGAGTAAACCCTCCCAATGGAGGAGGAGGAGGGCTCTGTTATAGTAAACACACCGTGATGTTTACTTCCTGGTTGTTCTCTCAGAGGGGCGGTACTTAACCCTTCCTGACCTTCTGTTCATCCATCCATGTTAGTCCAGAAAGCCCCCCGCCACCCCCCGCCCCTATGGGAGGGTGGGCTAGATATGTCAGCCTGTCTCCCATAAGGAGCAGCACAGTTCAATCTGTAATTAAACTCCTATCACACTCATACACCTCTGTGTCACACACACACACACACACACACACACACACACACACACACACACACACACACACACACACACACACACACACACACACACACACACACACACACACACACACACACACACACACACACACACACACACACACACACACACAGTTGTATTAATATACTTGTGAGGACGTCAATCACGACGCTTTTAGATTTGCAATGTTTTAGTGCATGACCCCTAACCCCTAAACTTGGTCTAATACTAACCCCAACCTTTTCCTAATGGTAAACGTAACTCAAAATGTATATATTCTTTTTAGCCAGACGAAGCCAGTCGGGGGGGGGGGGGGGGGGGGATAATTGTCACTGCTCATCCTCCTAACGGGCTGGAGGCGGAGTCTGTCATCAGACAGGGAGTGTTGGGCGGTAGGAGGACTAGGATGGATGGAGGCTCTACGTCCTCCCAGTGGGGGCTCCTCGCTAGCAGGTGAGCCAGTATAGATACAACGGGAGGCATGCGTTAATCCGACAGACCTTTTCTCCGACTATGTGGCATCCGCGTGCGGTTAGGGTTAGGGTGCGGATTGCACCCAGATACAACAGCAGTGACAACCCACAGCAATGTGTGTGGGGAGGAATTCATTGGCATAACGACTAAATTGGGGAGAAAAAACGGTAACAAGCAAAAACAAAGCACACACTCACACACTTTTACAGACATGCACATGCATGATAAATGATGCATTTATATAGCACCTTAATCTGAAGCCCTTTACAATACGATCCGTTCACACACATATTCTCACACAGAGATGGAGTCAGAAACTATTGGAGATATAAGAAACTGACTTGGATATGAAAACACTTGTGCCTTGTACTCCTGGAAGGCGGATGTTTTTGTTTTGTTGATTTGCCCCTCGAGACACATTCAGATTTGACTTTTTACAACATATGAGTGGTTTGTTGCTATGTAGCATTTGTTTTGTTCAAGGTTCACATCAAGGGTCAATTTGAATACAATAACTACAACAGTCAGAGGGAAGGCTTAGTGTTGGTTTGCTCTGGCTAAGCGTAGGAGCAGGCAATGTGTTTGTTCTCAGATCACATACACCATGACTACAGATTAGAAGAGGCTTTTTTAACCTAAACGACTTATATCAACCTCTAGTGAACACAGGGCTGGAATGGCAAACAAATTCGGCATTTATTGCTTTGATGTAACACTTATGGTGTAAAAAAGTTGCTCACATAATGTTAATATCATACATTGTGATCATTTTTTATTTCAGCGCGTACGCACGCGCGCGCGCGTCATTTTTTATTTCAGCACGCACACACGGCACGCACGCACCGCACGCACGCACGCACGCGCACACACACACACACACACACACACACACACACACACACACACACACACACACAGCTTCCATAACTTTTGTATAGTAAAACAGCATGACACACACACACACACACACAGCTTCCATAACTTTTGTATAGTAAAACAGCATGACAACATTGCTTTATTTTCACAACAAAATTTATTAGAAGAATAGTGGTTTTGAAAAGAAGGTTCTAGCATCCAGTGAATACTACCTTACACAACGTTACAGCTGAAATGTGTGGCAAAAATGGCTTTTTTCTTTTTTTTACCTAATTGAATATAACATAACCAGTAAAATATCTTACACATGCACAAAGACAGATCTAATCAGTGTCGCCCGACGCTCAATGCAAAATAAAGTAAAAAACAAAATAAAGATTGAAAGAAAAGAAAAAAGAACAGACCACAGGAAATCAATTCATTTTCCATCTTGTTTTTGTCAAAAAATCACAGACATTGAGTTTATTATTCAGCCCAATCAGGAAATCAGATTTTGCATTCAAAACAGGGAGAGAAATAAAACATTTAGTGCAATCAATCAAAACTAAAACCAATTATTGTGATCCTCTTTAAGTGCTCATTTACAAGGACATCGATCGTATAAGCCTAGAAGAATAAAAGTCAAACTCACAAGGTACAAAAAACAGAACAAAAACCAAAAAGAAAATTTAGTGTACATAAATAAAACTACAATATGCGAAAAATATTTTTTGTTTTTTAAATTATACAATTTCTTGTCAAACTGTAAACAGTAGATATTGAAAAATGAGGTCCATCAGGGTATTTGGAGAACCTGTGTGTGTGTGTGTGTGTGTGTGTTTGTGAGGTACAGTCCAGGTGGGACTAGACCAAAGAAAGGGGGCTCGGGGCGTCCTGAGCAATCGGCGCAGCGCCCCCTATAGGGCCCCTCTGGACCGGAGGAATGAGGTATATATATCGACAAACCCAAAAGAAATCTCGTCGGATAAGAGAAAATCCCAGCCGGCCCTGAAGCGGGGCGCCCAGTCGGCCACCCGTTAAGAACCGAAGGTGAGATTACCAGAGCTATAAAAGCCTCAGCAGGGGAACAACAAAATCGAGATTCAAAAGAAAGAGCTTCGTTCCTTTAAACCAAACCAGAGTCAAATACCAGAATGACACGATGCCACGTCGACCCGAACGTTTATATAGGCTGCCTCCGACACAGATCAGGACTTTTTGATCAGTGTAAAAAAAAGAAGAAATCTGGTACTAATATCAACACCAACAGGAATGTATAAAGCGTTAGAGGAGCTCGTGAGAGCGAAAATATGAAATACAACTTATTTCTCTTTACATAGTTCTCATCACAATTTGCCAATATGATTGTTGTGCTGCTAGACAGGAACACGCAACATGGACGCAAAAAAATGACATCCAAAACCGATATCAGTTGCCAGGCTATCAGAAAACTTGTTTACATGAACACCTGTTGTGGGTTCGACATGTTTCACCGTTTCACTGACGAAGCTATCCAAAGACGAGACCAATCTAATGGTGTGACAGACCAATCACTGACGAGGTTCTGGGACGGTTCTTTGAATGCCGAAACGCCACCTCAGTATGAACCAGTGACTGAAATACTAAGTAATTCATTGGCTGATCCTCCTATAATTTCTCCATCTATCCATTTAAACGACTACAGTCTTACAGGTTTGGTTCATCCAGTTTTCAGCTGAACTCCGCTCCAGCTTCCGGCTCACAGGCCACAAAAAAAAAAACGATTCAGATTTCACACCGTTTCAAACCCTATAGTCAGCGCCCTGTGTACTTAAAACAGAATTGCTGGTTTAAGTAAGAATTCGAAAGCCTGTTTTTTTTTTCCATACGCCTGTGTTAATTAGGTCACACAACGTCTGGTGCTTCTGTCGATGCCAAGCAAAGTCATAATCATAGTTCCCGACGCATGCCGAACACAGCCAGGGTACAAACATGTCTTAGCTGTCCTGAACTTAGCAATAGTTTGACATTCATGAGATACTCCAATGATCCACAGATCAATAGGAGACAGACGATAGAGCATATACCTACGTAGAGAAAAAAGCAAGGCGAAACGGTGAAATGTCCAACCAAAGCCTGAGGGGGGAGAATAACTTGTGTCCATTTAGAATGTTTGCAGTAATTATCATTGTCGTAGAAATAGTCTAATGAACATCAACTAAAGTGAAGGTGTGATCACTGCTAGGCCTTGTTGTAGATTAGGTACCTGAATCAGAGCAAGAGCAGTGCTGTCTGGAGTCCCTGAGGGTGTCGGGATATACTTTTTAGAGCCGGAATACGCTCAGAGAGATACGTTCAGAGATGTAATGCTTCAAACTGGTACATGTTCCACAGAGTTATGCCTATAACTCATACTCCGTAGTCCTACGGTGTCACTCGCCAAAAACAACTGATCTTCGAGCTAACGCCGCGTCACCATCGCGACCCTGTTTTCTATACGTTCCGTTATTCTCGACAAGCGACACCACCGTGTGATGGGAGTATAGCATTGAGCGTGTAAGAGCACAGGCAAGATTTGTGTTCCTTATAACACAAAACAGCAGCCCTGGAGCTGCAATAATATGGTCTGAGATCAACAGAAGAAAAAAAATCTAAAGAACACCCTTTCTTACACAGACGCACGGATTCATACTCATACGCACTCTTTTTTTTTCTTTCGTTTTGTAACTTTACACAAGGAAAAATAAATGATTGCAAAAAGAGCTTTAGCCAAAAAAAAAGACCACTACACAAGCTGTTGCAGTGACAAAACAAACACCTTGGGTGCACCTCCTTTCTGAGGAATGCTTATTTTTTATTTCTTTGTGTTTTTGTATTTTTTTTTTCTCGTTTTTTTTTGTTTACTTTCGGGGGCAAATATTTCATATTCAAAAAACATCAGAGTCTGTCCTGCGGACAACGTCCATAAAAGCGCTTTCAGATAATCAGCCTCTTCAAACAAAAAGGTCTGATACAAGGGTATGTACACCGGCATGCAAAAATACAGAGAGGGGCCAACCTTTTCACGAAATCCTCACCTGGCCCAACCCTGCAGAAAGCTCAGGGAAAAGCCGACCGCTATAACGACCCCACTTTCCGATGCGGGTTCCTAACGAGGGCCTATACAGTATTATTACCCCCCCCCCCTCCACCCCCCCCCCCACCATCCCCTTCCACCTCCACCCTTGCCTTCATTTTTAAAACAGTCTTTACTTTCTTGACATAAAAACACACACATCTCCACAGTGCCTTCAATATACAGTCCACCTCGCCTGAGAAAAAGACAGGCAAGGGTAGATGGGTAAAGCAGTTCTATGTACATGTACAACCAACCTGAACGACCCCCGCCCCACCACCCACCCCCCGCTGTGGCTCTCTCACCTAAGTAATCTTCATAAATATAACCGTCTTCTTTACAGTGTCCATGTTTTTAAAAAACCCCAATCCCCAGCCCCCCCCCCCCCTTTTCACAGAATCAGGCTTGGAGGAAAAAAAGACTACAACTACACTAGTTCCTATAGTTCCACTACTACTTCTTCTTCTTCTGTTAACGAAAAAAAAAAAAAAACTCAAGTCGCCCCGCCCCCCCTTTGGCCTATGCTACATCATGGTGAAATTACAAGCAAAGAACCGTAAGAAACAAACACCAAAGCAACAGGCATAGGCGGATAGAACAAGAGTGATTTTTTTTACCTAATGGACTGCACTGGACTGTTTGTTTCCCTGAATCATCAATGGAGAAGGCTCATCCTTCTCCTTTTTCAAGATAAAGTATATGACATTAGAGATTTGTATATTTACATATGCATTTGTCTGTGTGTGGGGCTTGTATAGGTATAGCTATGTGCACATATAGAGTATTTTCTTATTCTTAAATATGTATAGTTAAATTAGAGGTTAGTTGTGTTTGCGTTTTTTTTTTTTACATTCAGTTTTTAACAATGATAAGAGTAGATAGAGGATTAACAAGAGGTATGCAAAGGAACGATGTTTGGGATTTTTGCGGTTTCAAAATTGATCCGACAAATTGGCCTTTATACTTTGAGCAAACCCACGTTTGGAACTCAAACACGAAGGGAAAAGCCACCCCTTTATCTTTTTATGATAATTAAAACGACAAAACAGTCTGTGTGTAAATCCTTCTGAGTTTGTTTGTGTATTCCAAATATCAATTAACGGGGGGCTCGCGCCTGACAAAAAGACCCCTCGATGTCTCGTTCCAACAAAATACACGGTGGGCTTGCGGAGGATTAAAGGCCAACAATGTTTCGCGGAACAAAAGACCGACCCAAAACAACAAAAGCTAGGGACCCTCCAGTGTGCGCAGCACGCTGTGCATGGCAAACAAAGGCGTTACAGGGGCAAAACCATGAATTATGAGGGAAAACAAATGGCAGTGCTTGCGTGATGAGCATTGGATGGACAGCATCTAACACGTGGAGGTTGTCAAGGTTACATGGATTTCTTTTCTGAGGTATTCTATGTTGTACTTTTTTTTTTCTTTTTCTTTTTATACATTTTTGTTGTTGCACACCAACAAACACTTAAGATGTCGAGATAATAAGAATAATAATAATACCAAAGAAAGGAAGAAAGAAAAAAACACACGAGGGCTACTTTCCCAAACCCAGATTGAGTTCAAGTGTTTTGTCACAAGTCCACTCTCTACTTAATTTGGCTTTTGTGAAAAGAAAACCCTCAAAGTCCTGCGGGTTAGATTTTCAAAGGACCCATGGTGGTGACATGTCAAGTTATATCTCAAGTGAGCTCCATGCGAGCCACCCCCCTGCTTGAGTAATGTTTACAATCCTCGCTGTTTATAAAGCACTGAAAAAAAGGTATTTGGCTGAAATTAATTTACAGAATTAGTTACCACCAAAAACAAAACAAAAAAAAAAAGAAAAGGAAAAAAAAGGCTTTTCAAAGGCCCTTTTAAGTGACATTGTTCTGGCGTTCATCATGAGCGGCTGTCATCTTTGGCCAGAGGAGTGTGTATATAAGGTGTTCAAACAAAAGACTGAGAGGTAAACCATTAAGTTAGAAGAGTTTTCTAAAGAACCTGTGACAACTTCTTAGAGTAGGATATTTATATGTATATCAGACATCTAACCTCCCGTTGCTGTAATATCTATCTAACCTTCCATGCTGAGAACTGAACTCCAATATCTGCTTATGACTGCAGGTTCTGTCTGACCTGAATATTGATCTCACTCATGAGCTCAGTGTTGCTCTTCACTTTGACTATAAATACACTGGCTGAGCTGATACGCTATCTACATGTAGACTTACAAATGCAAAAGGCATGTGGTTGTCAAAGAAACCGGAATTAAAATGCAAAAGACGGGCAGAGTCAGACGGTTGGTAAGCTACAGAGAAATGCAGGCGATGCACTGGCAAATGAAACACAACCCTGCTCATTAGCCGATGCTTCTTTAAACATACATAGAAACCTAGAGAGACCTTCCCCACCCAAATCTTTCCCCCCATCTCTTAACGCCAACCCAAACCACATCAAAATAAGAGATCAGAGACATCATACAACATTAACAGCCCAACCCTTTAAAATATTGAGTTTGTTTTGTGGCAAGAGGTACTCATGAAATTTTCAGCAGGGTTGAAATATTAACCATCTGTCAAATGTACAGTATATATATATTTTGTTGTCCAGAAATTGTTCTTAATATTGCAGAAGATTTCGATGTAGAAAGAAATAGTCAAGCCCAGCCTTTTAAAAAAAGATCTGCAATACAACAGCAGGTTTCACAACATATTTTTTTAAGATATCTCCAACAGAACCGCCCCTGTGGCAAAACATCTGTGCGTGCCGTGAACAGTGACAGAAAGAAAGAGAGAGGGAGGGAGGGAGGGAGAGAGAGAAAACAGATAATATAGGGGACTAGAGTCTCCAGCTGCCAAGGGGTGATGGATTCAGAAGCCTCTATAGAAGGCTGACCAGGACCAAAATATATAAGCGGGAACAGTAAGGTCATCAAGAGGGGTCAACAGGTCTTACAAGAGACGGGGGAGAGCCAGGAACAGCAGGCATGTCGGAGGGTTAAAAAACAGGGGGAAAAAACCCATCCTGTCAGGCCAGTGGCGTTCACACTCCACTGCCCACGGACACTAGGGGACGGGTGTATGAGAGAGAGAGAGAGAGGGGGGAGGGGGGGGGGGGGTATAGGGAGACCTCCCTCTGCATTTCATCACATAAAGCGACTATAAAATCGGACAATCGAATCAACAAGGTGCAGAAAGGGTCGCGTGCCATCTGGCTCTCTCCACTATACTGTACACTGCATCGCCCTCAAAGTAACGACAGCCAGTGTTATAGGCCATTCAAAGAAAAGGAGGGTAAGAGCAAACATTTGAGTGATGGGACAATCAGGATCTGAAGGTTAAAAAAAGAAAAGAAAGAAGAATAAGATCAGACCTCGGTCAACGGACCTCGGTCAAACGGACAATCAGGAGATACTTTGTCTCAGAGCACTGCCAGTGGGTGGTGGTGGTGTGCCATGTCACACCACACTAAATCTAAACCATGGTGTAGTGTTCCTCAATATGCATTCCCTCTCTGAGCTCACTTCGAAAGCTTAGAGCTGAGAACGCAAAACAAAAAAGCTTAACCACCAGACAACAATATGAGACAATGCGTCAGGTTTTCTAACAAACATGGGGGCATCGGGGTGCTCCTCGAGAGCAGCCACTACTAAGACGTCCTCCCCAACCGGCAGGTCGCTGAGACAGGTTGAGGTAGCAGAAACATGGGAGCCCGTCTCAGAGACGAGCAGAGAAACATTTTTAACGGGAAAAACACATTATTCATCCACGCCACGCTCGCCCACACACTCGCATGCATGCATAAAATGCTCGTTCGCACGTGAACTCACACGACAAAAAAAACACAAGATCGCGAGATAAGAGAAAGAGATGTGTTCATACCAATAGTACATAAGAGATGAGTATCGTAAAGAAGAGAGGAGGACGGGAGAAGGAGAGACGAGAGAGGGGAAAGGACATTCTGTGACCGGTAAATGTTTGTTTGCCGACAATGCACTTGCACTGACAAAGAGAAGCATTAAAAGTGTTAACATCAAAAACATCATTCCACATTATAATTAGACGTTTAACATTGTTCAATTGAGTTCCAATTTGTTCTGCGGTCCGTTTAGTTGGGTCTCAAAGGCCTGACACAACCTCAAACCTTGGGAATGTTGATGCGAGATTGTCATGGCAATGCACAGGGAACCACCTTCAACATGCTGGCATCCTAAAGAGCGTTTGATCGTTTTCTTATAGCTAAAACCGCAGACCTTCTCAAATGCTCTCCTCCAAATTTGCATATCCGCTCAGTTGTTTGTTTGTTTGTTTTAAGTTATTCCCTGGTCTTGAAGTGGATTTCAGATGAACCGTCACCTTTTACTAGCAGATGATGTGCACCGATGTGTGTGTGTGTGTGTGTGTGTGTGTGTGTGTGTGTGCGCGCGCGAGCGAGGTGGATTCCAGTGTCGTTCTAGCAGAAGGCGGTTGTTTAACTGTGGTGTGTGTGGGTGTGGATGCTGACCTTCAGCATCTCTCTTCATCTCTGTACTTCACTTAGAGTTCAGCCTGGTCCTCCCCATTCTACTCTTCACTTCAGACAGACATGCCTTTCTCTGTCTGCCTCAGTGTCTCTCTCTGCTGCTCCTATCTCTGCTGCCTCTGAATGTCTGACTGTGATGCTATACAAAGCTGCTACAACATGTTTACTCAGTACGCACACAACCCAGTGTTGATTTTGATAGCGAATTTTGATTTAGTTTCAGTCATAGTCTTTTAAATAAAATTGCATTTTGTCGTATCATAGTCATGTGAAATGTTTTAGTTTTGGCTTAGTTTTAGTCGACTAAACATCATAAGATTTTAGTCGACTAAATCTGCAGTTGATTTAGTCGACAAAAATGTATTTTGCCGGTGCCTTGACGGCGTCGTAATGGCTGATTTTACACTTGGTTGCATGCTGAATATAGCAGACCTGAGCGCAACCACACATAAAATCACTTGTATTTTTTTTCTACGGAATCTCTTCTCCACTAGTCCCTCCCTAACATTTTAGTCTAGTTTTTATTTGTTGACGAAATTGTCAATGTAATGTATTAGTTTTAGTCATCATAGCTTAGTTTTTATTCACGACGATTTTTTTCCGTCATAGTTTTAGTCGATGAAATCAACACACACACACACAACACTACGGGGTTGCCAGTCATAAATGCAACTAGTGTTAAGAAAACATTTCTTGACTGTGAACCTTATGATGAAAAAAAAGAGAGCAAATTAAATATGTCAAACTTTCCAGATTTTTCAAGTGAGCCCTAGATCCAGAAAAGGCTGGGACGGACGCGCTGGGTTAGATAACGCATGATTAGAAAACCAGCCCTTTGATGATTAAGATTTAAGATTAGAGACCGCAAAAGGCACTCCTTTTACTCGACTGATTGAAACACACAAATAACGAATAGACCAGTTTACTGTATGTTTACGAAATGCAGGAATAATCCAACGGGTAAATTAACAAACCAGCATTGTTATCAATTAAGGATTTATCGTACATAGAGACGAATCTCTACAGGAAAATAGTTTGCACTCGAGTATGTACAATCCTGTCCAACTTCCAATTCTGAAAACCAATTGTGTACTATTAATATTAATAATATTAACGACGAATAATAAACGAATACAATTCTTTTCAATTGTAATCTAATGCCAGGCAGGGCAGGCCTAATCAATATTGCCATCTTTCAACAGGTGTGTGTGCGTGTGAGTGTGTGTAAACACAATTAGCACCGACGGTTCACAAAGACAAATCTGAGGTTGCAGTATGTAAAAATAATAAAACTAAACTATACTTTTTTTTATTTTTTTAAATCTCACAAACTTATCTAAGAACGGGATAGTCGTTCATGGTGATTGCAGCAGCAGCTGCACCCAATCATTCCAGAGGTGTGTCTGGCCTTTAAGATCCACACAGACCGCACTTTTCGCTTTTAGTGACAGACTAGCTTTAGCGAGAGACTGTTTCAACGTCGCGTCTTCACAAACGCTTTGACATTTACCACACAGTGCCGCCGACACTCCATGGCAGAGGAGACAGTATGCATTAGAACAAATCATCTGTTAGCACTTCTTTGACATTTTGCTTGAACAAAAAAAAAAAGGAAAGAAACGACAAAAGAAAAAGAAAGCCCACAACAATAGCACATAGAAGACATACCGTAATACATAAGTTATCGCAGAGCACGCACAGATTTTTCCCCACAAAATAAAAAATAGAATTGTTAGGATAGGTCCTGTTGTATTCCAGAGAGAAGCAGTGCCGATGGGGTGGGAATTGGGGGCAGGAGGAGTGGGGGTTGGCATAGGGACAGTGGTTGTCAAAGTGGGGTCCTGGGACCCTCAGGTTTCCTTGAGGGGAGGGTCCCGAATGGACCCTTTTACAGGACTGTAACTCTTGATAGCGTATTTGGGTCCGTTTGGTTCCATTTGTACGCTCTCAAGAGTTATAGGTGTCCTTGAAATTAAAAAACATTTGAGAACCACTGGCATATAGGGCAGTGGATGGAGGGGTCCAAAATAGGACGGGGCTTGGATGGGGGGCTTGGATGGATTTAAAACAAAAGAGGCCTGTTTTTTTCCACAGAGGCAGCGCCTCCACAGCCAAGTGTGCCTGATCAAAAAAATCATCCAGCAGGAAGGGCTAATGTGCTGCAAGCCTCTGGAGAAACGTCACACCCACCTGCTTCTAAAAGGGAGACGGCAGACCTGGAGTTTTATAATTGTACATAGAACCCGCCCACACAAGTGTGGCTACCTGATGAAGAGTGAATGTGTGTGCATGCGTGTGTGACTGCGTGTGTGCCTGTGTCTGTGTGCCTGCGTGTGTGTGTGTGTGTGTGTGTGTGTGTGTGTGTGTGTGTGTGTGTGTGTGCGTGTGTGTGTTTGTGCGTGCGTGCGTGCGTGCGTGTGTATGTGTGGGGGGGATGTGTGTGTCTGTGTGTGTCTTATTCACATTGCATGTGTGTAATATGTGTGCTGTTCTCTGTTATGCTCTTCCATGGCTGTAATGTGCTAGAGGGAATACAAAGGTTTGTATTCAGAGAGACCTGGCTTTTTAGGCTTTTATAAGAATTTGTCTTTTCTTTTTCTTTTAAGAAAAAAAAAGAAAAAAAGAAAGGAACAAAATATGCCGTCATGATCATCATCATCATCATCGTAATAATAATAGCACTAACAACAATAACAAGAACAACAATGAATTAAAAAAACTGCTTCCGTCAGTTAACATCTAAAAATCCTGGAAACGAGTCGTGTACTAAAAATCCTGATTTCTTTATCCTTTTTTTTTCCTGTTTGTGTGTGATTTCTTTTGTGTGTGTGTGTGTGTGTGTGTGTGTGTGTGTGTGTGTGTGTGTGTGTGTGTGTGTGTGTGTGTGTGTGTGTGTGTGTACAATCAGCTGCTTTGAAGTGGTCGGACCTGAGGAATAAATGACAACCAGATATGCAGCGTGACAAAAAAAAACAAAAAAACAGGAGAAAAAAAAAAAAGACAAAACATCTCCATAGAGAGAAGCATGGCAATCATATACATATACGGTACTTTCTTTCCTTATACGGTATATATCAACGAGCCACCCCAAGACAAAATGGCACGTCACACGGTGTCTAGAAAGTGAGGTTACTGTAGTTGCTGTTCAACATTTTTTTTCTTCTTCTTTGTCATGTGTATTACAATCTGTCACACGGCAGAAGAAAAAAAGACACCCCCCCCCCAAAAAAAAAGAAACTGACAAAAAAAAGAAAAAAAAGAAAGGAAAAACAAAATCGATTGGTTTACCTGAAGACGTAAAACAGTAAAATAAATATATATATTTATATATATTCATATGTTTTATAGCTATTTTCATTTTCATCATATAAAGGTACATTTTTTGTGTTTGTGAGGTTTTGTTTTTTTGTGTGTGTGTGGTTTTTTTTTGGAATGCAGTGTTAAAAGAAGGTTTTGGATAGACTTTTACAAGACAGTAAAATAAAGGTTAACTTGTCCACCTGTCCCCCATTCTCCCCTCTGGGTCTCTGATCTCTCTCTGGGTGTGTAAGAAATAAAAGGATTCTCCTGTTCAGTTTCAACCTGGAGTTACATTACAGCTGAAAACCCAGCAAAACAATGAAACAAACATCTGCCTCGTTCCTTTTCTCCACACACTGGGCGTGACCCACAACCTAATAGCTGACCCCTCCAGGCTGAAAACCAGACAGCCGAATCCCCCAAAATGAATCTTGGGATTCCAGAAGAATTGTTTTTGCGTGATTTAGCCCCCTCCCCGCTAGCCTCCCACCCTCCTCCCCTATTCTAATAAAAGAAATCATAATAACCCCCGATGTATGTTTTTTTCTTCTTTCTTTTGTTCTTACTTATCTACCGTTTAAGGGTTTTGTTGTCTTGAAAAATACCTGAAAAGAGCAGGGTGGCAAATATTGGTCAGTCAGACACGTGAGCTAGCTGTCTCCCTCCTCCCTTCACCAGAGGGAGTTTAACAAAGAGGAGAAAAGCATAATGATAGAGACAAAGAGAAGGAAAAAAAACAGAAGGAGGAGGTTTCCCAGAGTATCGACTATCCCTTTGCCAGGCTTCCCTGTAAAGGGATATTATGTACAAGTACGAGGCACGGAAAACAAGAAGTTTTCCGAGATTGAGGTATAGCACTTCTTGGCCACTTGCTGACCAAGTCGATATATAGTATATATGTCTATACATTACATCTAGTACAGGTAGTTAAGTCTGCGTCTTTTTCCGACTGACAAATATTGCTGCCCCTCCCATTGGCTCGGTCCTGAGACATTTACAGTACTGAAGGCTACTGGTGCGCATTTCCCGCGTCAGAAAAACAACTATTTCCAATGCAAGCAGCAGAAAGTGAAAGTTATATAAAACAAAAAGAAAAATTATAATAAAAAAAAAGATTAGAAAAACCTAAAACAGTCTGTTCAGAATTAACTAGCCATTTGTTTCTGCAGAAAACTGTAGAGGTTGAGATATTCATATTGGTTCACTACATTCATTGTGTTTTTGTGTGGCTGTGTGTGTGTGTGTGTGTGTGTGTGTGTGTGTGTGTGTGTGTGTGTGTGTGTGTGTGTGTGTGTGTGTGTGTGTGTGTGTGTGTGTGTGTGTGTGTGCGTGTGTGTGTTAAATAATTTTAACTTTATAATATAGCTTGAGGTTTCACTGACAACAACTGTGAGACTCAGTCGCATGGAGGAGAACATTTTTGGACAGGGGGATCTGTTAACCACATGAATATAAACAATCAACATAACCCAATGGTAATAAAATTAAATAGCATAAAATAAGTACACCTTAAATGGCATGCACCTCAGTAGATAAGACCAGGCTGAAAAGAAACCTTTTTTTCTTCTTTTTAAAGTATGGTTATCAGTAGTAAATTAAACGCCAGCCATATAAGGTTGTGACATTTGATTGTGGACAGAGAAAATCTTTTTTCTTTGAAAAAAAATCATTTAGAGATTTGGGTAAATTATGCAAGAAGAGATTGTTTCGCCCTTTGGGAATGCTCCTCAATTTAAGTGCTGTTGTAGGAATTTATCCACGCACAACAGTGCATTGTGTCGTTAAGTGCCAATCGTACTAGTTCTACATTATTATTTTTTAGCACAAAATCCATGCTTTACATGCATGACATGAAACAGGCCAACGGGCCAATAAGTGCCAAGGAGCACGGTACTTTATACTTTATCGCAACAGTGCTCTCTGGAGCGTTTCGAGGGACAATAAAGTAATCGCACACTATACTTTGAGTAGTGTTTCATCAAATCGTATTCACAGCTAGCTAGCTCAGGCAGCAGCCATTTTGGGACAAAAGGTCTTCGTCACATGAAGTGCTTTTGTCATCAACACTGACGTTATTGATCAGGTTTTTATCTCTCAGATTATTCCTTTTCCTTTTTTTTGGGCGGGGCTCTGATTCAACAATTCAATTGGAATGCACCTGGAAATCTTTTAGACACTTGGAATGCTCGGCATTGTCCAAGTGTTGGATGCATTTTATGCAGGACTCCTAGGAGTGTGTGTGAGACATTTCCCCAGAGGCGATGCATTACTTGCCAATCAAGCCAACAGGGACGCTCAAGACTTGTACCACTTCAAAAGTTGACAACCAATGTGTGGCAAGTCACGATTGTGTGCAATCAAGGGTTAATAAGTGATTATATAATGATTGTTTGGTAATTTAGTATGGGTCTGCACATCTTTACCTCATCATTAGTTAGTTCTGAAATACCCCCCCACCCCCAAGAAATCTTCCAATTTCCCCCACCCCAAAGTCAGCCAAAAAAAAAAAATGGTGCATGCCATTTCTTTAAATTTAAAGAGAAAATAACAGATGAAAAAACAGACAAATAAAAAAACAAAACAAATAAAAGTAAAATAAATAAAATGTACAATACATTTCAAAATGTAGTGATCATTTTTCATTTCATCTGAGTTGAAATAATGGAGAGATGCACAATTTTTCATGTTTTAAAAATCTCACAGACTGGATGAGCACCAGGCAGTGTTCGGAGCGAAGAGCAACATTTAACCACAGAGCGGGGCCCAAAACAAACACGTAGAACCAAAAGGAGCCTCTTTTTGTCTCCCTCCGTCTTTTCCAGCTATAGGAAAAGACGGATAGAATTGTTTTTTCTTGCATTTCCTCTGAGGGATACATACTGTGTATACCCCCCCTCCTCCCAACAATGACACATCGACAAGTTCACGTTTTTTTTTTCTCCCCCTAGTGCTTTAGCAGGCGAGAGGACGGAAATCATGAAGACTAATAGACTACACTACGGGAAAACTCAACATGTTCAAGCTGTCAGCCAGTGTTTCGCCAAAAAGGAGGTAATCGAGAGGAATAAAAGAATGTTTGGGTCCATGCTGCAGCTTTCTGAAAGTCTTCAGAAACTAAAGCTTTTTTTTCCTTTTCTTATCTTTTCTTCCTTCCTCCTGTTCTCTGTTCTCCTCATCACCTCTCTTCTCCATCTCTTCCAAACACCAGTGCACAAATAAGAAGAGCTACAACCCATGCATAACCTCAAACATCTGCCTTTCTCTCTCATTTTTTTCTATTTTAGAAAAGTGCTATTTTAGAAGTTCATCCACAAAAAACTTCCAGCGCCCCACCCGCCCCCTTCACCCAACTTCAGTGTTTTTGCTGTTGTTGTCGTTGTTGTTAGTTTTTTCTTCATTGATTAGCCAACAGTCTATTGGCTGTGGCGATGCTAAACCCCACCCCAAATCCTGCACCATTAATGGGAAGTGTCTTTGTCCTCCTGCCTTTTACAACTATAGGTCCCGCAGGGGAACGTTCCAAGTTTGAAACCCACTCCATCTGCCTCAGTCACCCTGAGTTAATAATGAGGAGAAAAATTCATCCAGAAATGCGGATGGGCTTTTTACGTCGTCAGCATCGTAATAATTTAGTAATAATATATTAATATGTTCCTCTCCTTCCCTCGCCTTTATCAACAACCCCACCCCACTGAAAAATATCCCCGTCCCACCCGAAAGAGCCCTGCTATAAATTGTCATAGTAAAACTGCCTTTAAAACTGTCCTTGAAAATGTAAGTAACCTTGAAGAGGGAAAAGAGTTTGCTTAAAACCGACCATTTCTGCTTAGTTTGGAAGAAAAAAAAATCTGAAATAATTATTACCTAAGACTTGTCAAAGCCCATTGACTACAGTCTAATTCATACCTCGTCACATATGACCGTGTCCCTCGCCAATAATAACTGATTGATGCGTTTTTTTGTTTTCTGTTGAAAAGCGGTTATTTTCGGCGATTGGTACGGCTGTGAGGATGGTGTATAAATTAGACATAAGGCTAACTAAAGCCGTGCGTGAGAATAAGGTAGTCAATTGGATTAAAGCAGCAGAGTTTCACATTCTGATCCTGGAACGGTCTGCGAGCTATAAGCTCACCAGCCTTCATCCAAATCAGCGACCCTATAGTTGTTAGACTATATGATAGTCACCGATTGGAGGGAAACGGTGAGGTGGCTCCGGCTTTTCCAATATCAGAGGTGAGACGCTGACGGAGGATCATGAAGACCACAATCCACTTTAAAAAAAAACGGCTGTTCAACAACAGCAACAATGCAACAATGCCGAGGTAACCTGGTCTGTATGCACCAGACCAAAAGTGTAGTGCAAAAGAAAGCAAAGCAAAACGAAAACAAAAAAAAAGAGACAGAAGAAAAGAAGAGTCTACCCTAAAGAGTCAGTAGTATCTATGAAACTCACAAACATGCATCCCTGAATGACTTCTGTCTCACTTATTCTCGTTCAAAAGGACGGGTTAATGTTGCTTTCGTCCACATAGAGAACAGCTGAATAATCTAAGGAGGAAAGTAAAGGTTTGCAGTTAAAGCATAATGGCTACCTGGCGATCAGAGAATGGGCTTTTGATTCAGAACCCTTGGTGAATTATCAATGGCAGGATTATCTCTATAGTGGGCTCTAAACATAATAGACAGTTCACTTACCAATTTCAACTCCAGTACTGAGAGAGAAGTGGGGGTTAAAGGACATGAATTTGCCGGTTTGTTCCAAAGGGTGATTTTTCAACCTCCCCTTAATTGTGTGCCCCCCCCGCCCCCAAATTGGAATGCTCCACAGCCCAAACTACATTTAGAAGCAGTTATGGTCAGTGTATCAAGGTCAGAAATGGAGGGATTAGGTTTCGGGGCTGGGGATTATCAGCATGCTTAAGAAATTTTAAATCAATTGTCATGTAACTCATGTCTTTAGCTGCATTTGTTTAACCCCTTGATATAAGAGTCGAACAAATGCTTGCGCAGTGTCGGTCACATGACAACCGCAAAAAAACAAAACAAAAAAACAACCAGCCGATTAGTTTAGTTTCTCTCCAGTTTGTTTTTAAAGAATCCTCCTCATGTTTTCCCTGCGTTTGTGCTCACCCAGATACTGCAAAGTAAATTGGCACAAATAAAGCCCCATCCATTTCAAATCATCTTAAGTCATCTGTCTGAGGTTTTATAAAGTTATTTCTGTCATTTCATCGATAGGTTTTTCTTAAATTGTCATCAAAACTCGTCATGTTTCTTCGTCGTTAGTCGTCCTTGAGCTCAGCAGCAGCCAGCGGTGGCCCGTCGTCACGCGGGGTGGCGGTGGGGGTGTTCTCCGATTCGGCGGCGGAATCTTGGCCCACCTCCATACTCATCATCAGCTTGAGCTTCTTCTTTGGGGGATTCTTCAGGGTGCCCAGGCGCTCCTTCACCTTGTACTCCAGGGTGCTGTGTGGGATCCCGTAGATGTTCTGGGCCTTCGACACGCTCATCTTCCCGCCCATGACCACCGCTATGGCCTCCTCCAGGATCTCACTGTTGTACTGGCGGTACCGGCCCCTCTTCTTCCTTGGCTGCTTGTTGGCGAGGTCCCCTTCGGCGTCGGAGGTGGAATATGCTGGTCCGGAGGTCGGATGGTCCATGTCGGAGCTCCAGTAGTCGGCCGCCCCGTCTAGCAGCCCCCCAAGGCTTCCCCCCAAACCTCCTCTGCGGTTCTGCTTGGGCAGAATGGCCCTCAGCTTGCGGCTCAGGGCGTTCTCCACGTGGCTACTGCCTCCGACCCCGATGGCCCCGTAGCCGTACAGCTCCGAGGCGTGGGAGTCCCAAGAGAGATCCATGCCCCGGACCTGAGGGATCTTCAGATCCACGGGAGGGGAGTGGCCCGGCTCTCTCTTGACCTGGTGGTTCTTGGAGATCTGGTTGTGGTGGTGGTGATGGTGGTGGTGGAGGAGGGAACTCTTGGAGGAGAAGGCTCCGTGGTGGTTGTGGTGGTTGTCCAGGAACAGAGGCAGCTCTTTGAGGTCGCTGAGCGCCCCGCTCAGGGCGCCGCTCAGGGCCCCGCTCAGGGCCCCGCTGGCCTGCTTCAGTTTCAGCAGGCTGTCCAGGTGGGCCTTGCTCCCCCAGGGGGAGGAGGACCCCTCGCGGCCCAGCAAGGCGTGCGCCTGGCCGTGGTTGAGCAAGCCGGCCGACTCCAGGGTGGCCAATGAGAGAGCGGCGGGCTGGCTCAGGAGGTGGTGCTTCTGGCTGAGGAGCTCTTCCTTGATGAGCAGCGAGCGGGCCAACGGGGGCTTGGCAGAGGTGGAGCTGACGTAGTTGTCCCTCAGTCCCTCGTGCAAGCTTCTCGGCAGCAGGCCGTCCTCGTCCACCTCTCGGAAGGCGCGGTCTACCCTCAGGGGACGCCTGATTGGATAAGAGACAAAATGAGACCCGAGTTAGGCGTGGTTAAGTGTCACATGCTAACGTTTGCAGCTAACGTTTGCAGAATCAAAGCTTTTTGTGAGTCAATTACACAGGTGAATTTCCCCCCATAAGTACATACAAACTTCCATTATTCCTATATTAATTCACGCTGGGCAAGAACTAGCCGGTTGAGTGTCTAAACAGAAGTACCTTAATATGGCGGAAGTACCGCCCAAGGAAATTATGTTGACGCTTTACAAATCTGTTTACATTCTCCATGAATGAAACAAGTGTTGTGATTGGTCGAAAAATATCGTTTCCGGGGGAAATACGTACAACGGGAGTCCCGCCCCTATAGACACTCTCTGCTTTAGGTCGTGACCAGGCTTTTCTCTTCGCAGACGAGTAAGGCTGGGAACGAGGCTAATATTAATTAGGTGAATTAATTATTGATATTCTATATTTTTGTTTGACCATTCACAATGCAAACAGAAAGAGATACATTATGGTATGTGTTGTTGTTGTTGGATTGTCACAGCACAGATGCATCAGAAAAGTCCTTGTCTGAACCTCATTCTTGGAAATAAAGTGACAGATTTTGAAAGCTCTACAAAGTCACAACAAATGTCTTGACATGATTCTGTATGTTACAAAACAGCCTTCTGAATAATAATGATGACAATTGAACTATTCAAATACACATGACAATTATCAGTTACATGGTTGCACCCCTAAATATGTTAGTAGGATATTAAAACAGGTACAGTAGGTGAGTGTAGCATGTACACCAAAGGAAAATTGTATGGTGTGGAGAATACAGAATTCCAATTACCAGGATTCTTCATTCAGTTAATTGGTTTCTGTGCAATTACGGCGTTAACAAGGGATTCAGCCTGCTAAAGAAGTTGCAAACAATTTTATTTCCCTCACCACTTTATTTAAAGATAATTAATTCTTTACAATGACAAGGTAATTACATTACAGTTTATGTAGCGAAGCGAAATTATGCCTTATGTTGTTCCCTTGAATCTTATTATTTAAATCTCACAATTACTCCTTGTATCAAATTCATTACAGGCATAAAATATGTAATTCAAACTGCTTTAATATGGCATAAAATGATGATTTTAACAAGCACAGCCTTTTCTGTAAGTCAAACAATTCAGCTGGCTCCCGCCTCTTCACCTTCACCCACAAGTGTCATGTCTGCTCCTTTTTTATTATATTCAGCGTTAACGGTGGACCTCTTGTTTCAACTTCATACTGAGTTGAAATAACATATTATAATACAATTATTTCAAATGATACTCAATGCCACAAACAACAACAGAGGAATAGCATTGTGATGTGTTACTGGTGGCCTGTACAAGCAATCAAGTGGAATTAACCATGAACACCAGTGTCTTTTTTCTTTTTAAAGGAAGGAGGGATATAAAACCTGTAGCACTTGCCGTAGCACTTGCCCTAACCTTGACGACCACGCAGTCTTATGCAAAGGTCAAAAATGCAATTTAGATAGCATGTTATTTAGACAGATGCCAGGTTCATTTGTTGACCTGGCATCCTATAGTTTGTATAGTTTCAATGTAGATAATATTTATTTTTGATATTATGTTTAGACTGATGATAGGTTCTTGGTTTACCTATGACCTATGATCCTAGATTGCTGGTGCACTGCACTGTCTCAATGCATTTGATTACTGAGGCACTACACTGTCTCTATGCATTTGATGTATAACCTTGTGCTTACCTTGCTCTGGATTAAGAGCGTCTGCTAAATTCCTAAATTGTAATTGTAAATTGTATGTGCATACGGTATGAGACACAATTATCATTGGTATGTAAATGATCAGCCTCCATATACCCACTGGTCAACCCTTTCCTTTAGGTACAGAACCCATTGGGAAGTGTTACTGCATAAGTCAGATTTTCACTTATCCTTCTCATAATAGAACGGTAGGATTCAAGTTAAAATGGGTGTCTGGCGGCTCAGCCAGATACTGCACAGACCACTCGCTCCTTGTGAGTCACGAGGACCTACGTTTGAATCCGACTCCCGTTATGTCTCCAATGTCTCTCCTCTCTGTGTGCTGACCTCGGTCTTCTGTCTATCTAATCCTCCTATCTAAATAAAAGTAACTTTGAAAAAAAGAAATGTGCTCAAAGTTGCCCTTTACCAAATTCTGTTTCCTAACATGATAATTCATACTGCCTACCATGATGGGCTAACCACCTCAACCCTGGTGTGCCTATTTTGGGCATATTTTCTAAAATGTTTAAATTGTATTTAAATAATTTAAAAAAAATAGAAAATATACAATCTCACAACGCGTCGCAGTCGAGCTTGTAGATCGGCTATTTTCCCTATTTGTTATGCAACAAGTATGTGATATGTTCCAGTTGACAAGGTGCAGATATCATTATATCTATATTTATATATAAAGACCTGAAGCAGCAATTAGAATAGATTAACTATATTCAGAACAATCGATTGAATTTAACTGCTCTCACATATCTAATTTGTTTTTATCAGCATTAATAGAAAATCATTACAACGCTTCAAATTTTAAGACACTGTGATAATCTGAAATAACCTCTATACTCGCTCACAGTAATGCAACTAAATGCTGGGGCTTTGTTTGCATTTCTGTAGCCTCAGTTCTTCAGCTAAGTAACTATAGCAACGGCAGCAAGTGTCTTAAAAAAAAAAGAAGAAAAAAAAGAAGCAGAACAAGAAAAAGCGATGGCTGACGGGAAATTAACTTAACAGGAATTAAAAAAAAGACGGCATCCATCACAGAGGGGTATTCTGAGGATGAACAACTTAAATGAGCCATGTGGGGAGTCCTCTACAGGGGGTTTAAGATAGATTATCACAGTGGGACGTCTTAAGGCTCGCTGAAAACAATACAGGGTTAACTAGAGGCTTTGGAGTCTATCCTCTCTGAGAGGAGCTGTTCACAGCATTACAGTCGGGTGTCATTGGGGACACTTCACTAACACATCACCAGCGGATCTGATAATTCAACCTGATACGAAAACAACAGGACCATAAAGGAATATTCTGTACATGGTGGTCGCGACTCGCGGCTCCTCTCCCCAAAGAGATGGGAATCAGAAGAGAGCAGCGGCATTTCAAGCATACAGTAACCATCATTAAAAGGAGGAGTGTTGAGCGTCTGGCCGGCTGCGCAGGTCCTTGTTTCCTAATCCAGTGGTTCTCAAATGTTTTCATGTCAAGGACCCCCCAAATCGATGCAATTTGACCAGGGACCCCAATTTGAAAATACTTTGTACCATAGGACTCCCATAACAGAAGATTTGTCAATACTATAAAAAAATCACACCCTGTGTGAAGTAAGCGGCGCCTTTGATGAGTCCCGTACGACATCAATCTTGTCTTATGGCACAAGATTGATGTCTTAGACTGCCCTATGCCTCAAACATACATACTGTTTGTCATCAATATGTGTCACGTGAAGCTTGACCAATCACTTTGTTGCCGTACGCACACGGATAAAGTCAGATATAGAGCAAAGTTTGTCATCAATATGTGTCACGTGAAGCTTGACCAATCACTTTGCTGACGGACCTGACCAATCACAACGTTGACGGTGAACACGGACAAAGTCAGGTATAGAGCAGGATCCGCTGAGCGGCTAGCGCCGCTAAAAATATATATATAGCCTACATATATCTTAAAATATAGGCTTTTGAAGAGGTGTTCATACAGAAGTAAATCATACAGATTAACTTAATAAGACAACTGAAGGAGTGCTCAGTCCTTGGAATCACAATCAACTAATAAAAGCAGATTAAAATATGTTGTAGATTGGCTATTTCTTTTATATATTTTTTTATATTTGAGCTTGTACTGTAGATAAGCTATTTTTCAATAGCTGAAAAAAAAAGTGCTTAAGTGTTTAAACTGTTCCCACTTTGAGAACCAGTGTCCTAATGAGGCCAGCTTGAGGCGGGATGGAATGCAGGGGGTGCCTCCACGCCTCTTAAAACTAAAACAAATTAATATTACATGTCCTGATCTTAAAAAAAACACTGGTATTGAGCTGAAGAGTGGCCAAAGGCGTTAGGGCCTTGGGGAACTTCTTGATTCCTACTTCACACTTGAAGCCTGAAGTCTTGTGCAGGCGTAGTTCATCGCACCAAGCTTTTAGTACCAAGCCTTCCCTTGCATAACAGGCTACCACTGTGCCTTTAACCTCCTGTGTGGGAGTCAAAATTCTTTATGTTTGGTACCTGAACATTTAGGCTCCCAGCCTCTCTCCTACATATACAGTATACTGTATTTATTTATTTCAGGATGGCTTAGGCTATATATGTCGATTGGTCTGTCCGTCCGTACTTCCGTGTGTCCGTCGAACACCCTACTGATTTTGATGACCCCCCATGGTCTTTCCTCAAGCACCATTCTTTGGCCAAACTTCCCAGTTACGTGTAAGGACCAGCACAGCCTGTTCTTAGTTTTGTTTAAACACAAAACAGTCTACACAAGTGATGCTGCAAACTAGGTTTGCTTTGACAAAAAAGCATGTTACGTAAAGGAATCAAAGAAAACCACTGCAACTTAGTACAAGCATTGTTTTAACATGCACACAACTTTCATTATACTGTAGTTGCCACCAGTGTTGATTTCGTCGACTAAAACTATGATGAAAAATGTCTGTCAACTACCTTTTTTCACTTACGAAAACTAAATAAAAACAAAATAAAAACTATGATGCCGAAAACTATGACTAAATATACTGACAATTTCGTCAACAAATAGAAACTACACCAAAATGTTTGGGGGGGACTAGTGGAGATGTGAGCTTATAGATCAACTATTTTCGGCATGCAGCTGTGAGTGAAAATCATTTTGATGCCATCAAGGCCCGCCCCAAAAAATTACTAAATCAACTGTAGATTTAGTCGACTAAAACTAGACTAAAAGTAAAGAAATTCGGGTGACTAAAACTAAACAGAATTTTATTCAAAAGACTATGACTAAAACTAAATCAAAATTTGCTGTCAAAATCAACACTGGTTGCCACATTTTATCATCACACATACAGTATGAAACCTCTCCAAATCCATCTTTGACCTAGGGATTAAAAGTATTCCTGGTTAGCAGTGTTCATCAGCATAATATGTATTCCTCGTTAACACACATGTAGCACGCATGACTTCAAGGCAAGTGTATATGGTTATCGATAAATAACTGTGGCTGCATTGTTGCGTTTCGTCGATAAAAAAAGGCATAGGAAAAGAAGACAAAAGCAGAAGCAGACAAAGGCTCATGTCACGTCTTTGACAAGCTCTGCCGTTGACCTCTCACACTGAATTATAAATACCTGTGTGCATAAATACATCCATATGTACCAACGCAAAAAAGCCTCAGCCATGAAATCAATGGGCATTGATGGGGCCGAACCGCACCAATCAGTACAGGATGAAAGGCGGGAGGCGTTGGCTGCGGTCGCCCCGAGGGCGGAGTTTACTCTTTTCACTCCCGTCGATTTTCTTTAAATTAAAAAAGATGCTCTTTGTTGGATTTCCTCATCAATATGTCACGGCCGAAAATTAGCCGCGATGATACACACATTAATGCTAACATGATCTGCCTTATGCTTTTATGTGGGTCCAACGTGGGATTTGTGCATGCGGAATCCATTTGCGGCAGCGGTAATTACAGCTCCTTTGCATGCCAAAGAGCAAACACACAGGGAGGGGGAATATAATGAAGTATCATGCGCGGGGGCTATACCGAACGTGCTGTATGGACGTATAGTGTTGAAGGTTCTCATTACAATTATTTTGACAGTGCTATAATTAGAGCTGTTATTAAACAGTGGTGGAAAGTCAAAGTATCAATACCACAATGCAGAAATACACTGTTACAGTGTGAAAGTCTGGTAATCAACATTTACTTGAGTAAAAGTAGAAAATAATTGGCATCAAAATGTACTTAAAGTACCAAAAGTAAAGGTACTCATTATGCAGAATGCTTCACAAGTTATCATATGTGTAAAATGTCTAAAAAAAACGTTTGAAAATAGCAGATCTACAACACGCAACAGATCTACGCACACACAACATGTCGCATTGTGATGTGTTGTGTGTAGTATGATCAAGCAGGGCATTAATTTACAGAAAAAAACACAAAACGTTAGAAGAGATAAGAGGTTTCTGTCCGACAGCAACAATATAGTTATAGTTATCGTTATTAGAGTTCTCAATGGGTCTGAAAATGAAGGCCCGCCCTAACTGGGCCCTAACTGGGCCGGCCCGAAGAGGGCTTGGCCCGAACAAGTACCATAATTTTAGGCCCGAAAACCCCGAAAACCCGAAAAGCTGTCATTATGTGCTTAAGGTCCTCAAAGTCAGGCATCCAACACGCTTTGAACTGAGCAGATTGGACTGAAGGTCGGACGGCAACGAACTAGATACATTACATTTACATTACAGTCATTTAGCTTTTATCCAAAGCGACTTACATTAAGTGGAATAAGTGCATTCAACATGGGTAAGCAAGAAAACTACTAATCACCAGAAGTCTTAAGTGCATTCTCTTCTAAAACAAGAAACTAAGAGTATACCTTGCGCTAAGGTAAAAGTGCAATATATCAGCTACCTACTGTCTTAAACAGATGAGACATATAGGAAAATCAAATGAGCAAGAGCTACAAACAAATAAGTGTATCAAATCAACAAGATCTAATAAAACAAGAGCTCGTACAAATGACAATAGGTAGGCAAGGCTAAGAGGAAGGGTCAGGGTCAAGATACCTGAGTAAAGTTCACTTTGAGCTGCATCCAACACTGCCATTTCCGTCGGCATTACCGTTCAGCCAAGAGGGGCAGTTGATTTTATTTTTGAGGGGTAGTCGTTTATCTTTTATTTTTCTAAGGAACCCGAGGTTCGGCTCGGCCCGATTAATTAGCATACATTTTTGTCCCGGCTCGGTCCGAAAACGTCGGTTCCGGTTCGGGCAAAAATGTGAGAACTCTAGTGCTGAGTACTAGTGCTGTTGTCTGTCTGTCTCACCCCTTGACTCCAGGCGTGGAGCAGAAGCCGGGAGAGGTTTTGAGGAGGCCGCCGCCCACGCTGTGGTTCTTCTTGGTGGACAGGTCCAGGACGCCATCTTCTGAGGAGCACAACACGCACACACACACACCCGCGCACACACACACACGCACACACACACACAAACGTATATATACAATGCACACAAACACAGCCGCAGAGGAACACAGCGGGTCAGAGGAAAACAATGTGTTGGGGTCATGTGATCAATACTGTAGCTCTCACTGGGCGTTTAGTCTGCTGAATAAGTTCAAAGCAGCAGGAAAGAAAAAAAAGTCTTTCATCATCACTGTTCAGTCTGGTGTGTCCTTATTTAACGCCCTGTATCCCTCTATTTTACACAGAGATGTGTATAAACCTTTTCTAAAAATGTCAAATATCTTTTTATTTAAACTTGTACTATAAAACTGTACACCACAACTAACATCCACAAGGGTTATGTTAACTGTGTGTGTTTGCCTAGTTATTATTTTTTTCCTTTCTGTTCGATACTTATTTTTTTATTTTATTTTGTTTAATTTTTGTTTTGTTTTTCCTTTATATTAGTCCTTTTCATAATTGAATGTTTGTTATGTTAACAGTATGGGCATAGTCCTCTGGGGTGAGAAAAGAGAAAAGCGGGAAATATATCTAAGTCTTTCCCTTGATGCTGTAAACAAACCCTTTTAAAAAATATATATATATTAAAAAAATATATATATATTTATCTACAAGCTCATAATCCATCGCAATAATGCGTTACTAAAATAGCCACTCTCTGTGTTGAACACACAATATCAATTCAACCACTTAAAAACCCAGCATCCGTATTCTGGGGGGAGAACTTTTGCATTAAAATAGCAGATCTACAAGCTTACAAAGCTTCCTAAAGCGGAGATATTTAATGTTGAGGGGAAAACAGAAAATACACTAGTATAGAGCCCTGAGGGACTCCGCTCAACAACGTACATAATGGGGTTTATGTGGTTAAAATTCTAATGTGTGTGGAAAATCAATGTCACTAATCCCACTGCATTGTTTATTAATCGCAACGATCATTATTTTCTAACTAATCCATCCTACCATGGTGTTTTACATGAATGTCTTGTGGGAGCACACGCACACACACACGCACGTGCACGCGCACACACACACACACACACACACACACACACACGTGTGCGCGCGCGCAACAAAATCACACACACACACGTCACACACACACGCAAACAAAATCACACACACACACACAGACTCACTCACTCACTCACTCACTCACTCACTCACTCACTCACTCACTCACTCACTCACTCACTCACTCACTCACTCACTCACTCACTCACTCACTCACTCACTCACTCACTCACTCACTCACTCACTCACTCACCCCATTCTGTGTTAGTGTAATCCTCAAAGTGCAGCTGACCCCGTGACCTTCTCCCATATGGACAGTAGGACCTGAGACTGTCTCTATAATCTTCAGCGCTTTCATGTGTTTGATCAGAAGTAAAACCCCAACATGAGGTGATTTTAACCGATTAAGACCTGAGGTCGATTCTAAAAACTCCTTCTAAATCCTTTAAAAGTTTTCTGGAAAACGTATATAAAAAAAAAAAAGTTATCCAAAATTGAGACTTTTCAGGATTCAAATGAAAAAATATCAAATGTAGCAGATCTACAAGCTCGAAACGTGGCGCGAGAGCTTGTAGATCTGCGACTTTTGATGCTGTTGTGTGACGCTGTAGTGCGACAACAGCGATATAGTCGCACTACAGCTAAAATGACACAGAGGCATTCCCATCTTGGAAAAGGTATAACAAGGAATAGGTGTAACAGGTCTAAATGGGTTAAAATGTTCATTTCAATATTCAGATGTCCAGGGTGGCAGAGCATAGGGCTTACGGAGAAAAATAAACAACACAATCACATGCGTATGAAAAGTATAATTGAAAAATGCTATAACGCCACTTTGGGGGAAAAGGAAAACATGTTACTGTACCTGGTTGTCACCTGATGCCGAACACAAATAATTAAGGCTTTACTATTTAAAAGAGCTTTAAATTCAGTCGTGTCATTTTGGAATGTACTTAACTTTATCTTCTCTATTATCCGAGTTAAAGGATAATCTCAACCTATACTTTAATTTCTAGTGGCAAAGTTACAGGGTGTGTGTGGGTGTGTTTGTGTTTGTGTGTGTTTAGGCAGGGTGCAGGTTTTTGCAAGAATTCAACATTTGTTTGGGAGGAAAGGCTTACTGTAAGCAGATTCCAAAAAGCTTGTTTAAAAGTAGGTGAACGGTCAAATGGAGGACAGGACCTAAAACTCCGCACTGTCCCTTTAACCTGGCATTCCGCTTAGGGACTGGACCTAAAACTCTGCACTGTCCCTTTAACCTGGCATTCCGCTTAGGGACTGGACCTAAAACCGTGCACTGTCCCTTTAACCTGGCAGTCAGTTTAGTGATAGGACCTAAAACCGTGCACCGTCCCTTTAATCTGGATTGGACTGCCAGTTTATTTATTTTTGGTTACACTCGGGGAGCGGCCAAAACTATTTGGTGCGTGCAAGCATGCGTGCGTGCGATCGTACATGCGTGCGTGCACGTGGGGGGGAACAAAGGTGTATTTGTTTACATTGTGACTTGAACTTTCTAACTAAAAACGCGCATCTGTATAATGTCAATCTTTATAACTAGTAAACAACGGTTGCCATTTGCCCTGTATTTATATGGATCTTGCGATGTATTTGAATGGTTTGGCTTTGTCCCACCGCTATGAACATAAAAACATGCACATGACGGACAATGGCAGCTGTCAACAGTATCAACAAAACAGGCAGACAGGATTTCTGCAGGACATTAACAATATACTGTAAGTGCGTGCGTGCGTGCGTGCGTGCGTGCGTGCGTGCGCGCGCGTGTGTGTGTGTGCGTGTGCGTGTGTGCGTGTGTGTGTGTGTTTGTGTGTGTGTCCTTACCCTGCTCGCTGGGTTCCAGGTCCAGGTCGTTGTTCTTCTTAACGGTGAGGTCCAGCGGGCCGTCCTGGTCGGCCATGAGAAGCTTGCTGAGGACGGGGTTCTGTGCAGAGGCAGCAGCGCCCACGACAGCGCCACCGGCGCTCCCACTGCCGCCGCCGCCTCCTCCTCCGTTACTGGTGCCGTCGCCGCTCAGGGCAGAGGCAGGAGAGGAGGAGGAGGAGGAGGAGGAGGAGGTGGTGGGCACTGAGGTGGCGGCAGGGGCAGCGCTGGGGCTGAGGCCCGGGCCCGGGGTCGGGGAAGGGGAGGAGGAGGGGGAGTACGGTGGGGAGGAGCTGGGGGGTCCCGGCAGCAGGGCCAGCGGCCCCCCGGATGGTGGGGAGACCCCGGGAGCGTCGTCGGGGTCCAGGGCCGGGGCCGCAGAGGCCGCTCTCGGCAGGCTTTGGTCCTTGATGGTGCCGTTGGGCAGGGGTGGGTCGTCCTGAGTAGTTTTTGAGGTATATTCGGCAGCGAACTGGCGGATCATTCGCTGCATGATCTCACGAGCCACTAGAGGGATATGGGGGTCTGAGAAACGTGGGAGGTCTGGGGAGAGAAGGGAGACAAAAAGACAAAAACAAACATTTGATTTTTGTGTTCCTCTGGGAGTCCGCTCAGTTATTACCATGTTCTCTTGTTCAGTATACAGTATATTAGTATATTCAGTACGGTATATTCAGCTGCTGTGGGAAACATTGAGCCCACTGGCTAGAAGGAACGAAAAATAAAGACAACATGAATTCATCATCGTTCGTTCAGCCCTGCCTTTTGGGCTCATCTAAATTTAATAGAGGACAATTACAATTGGGTTACATCGCTGCTTTCACATGACCCTTGGGCCATCGGAAAACCCCATGTTCCTATAGATGCTATATGAGCATCAGTCCAACTCAGGCGGTCTTTAATCAATTCACTAGCAGAATATACGGTTTGCATCCGTTTGACAGATAATGTACTGTACTGTGTGTGTGTGTGTGGCTTTGTGCCCAACGGCAGCCACATGTTCACTGACAGTATACAGTGATGCATGTACATGCATCACGTGTCACAAACATACTGTAAACCAGGGGTCTTCAACATTTTTAAGTCCAATGACCCCCTAGCTGAGAGACGGATGAAGCAGGGACCCCCATATTGTATAAAACTGGGCAAAAGTTTAATATGCAACACAGATTTCATAGATAGTTGGATTCATGCTAATAAACCCTCAATATTTAGTCAACTTGACCATTGGCTCTGTACTTGGTCATCTCTTTTTCCCTCTACACGAACTAGCCGAAAATAGCCGATCTACAAGCTCACAACGGCTCGCAGCAGTGTGAGCTTGTAGATCGGCTATTTTCGGCAAATGTTCCCCATCACAAAAATATATTTGGCGGACCCCCTGTAGTAACTCTGAGGACCCCCTAGGGGTCCCGGACCCCCTGTTGAAGACCCCAGCTGTAAACTACAGCTAGCATTACAACTACAGTAGAACTACCACACACTTCGAATAAGCCTGGTAGACCGAACATAAGAACATAAGAATTGGACTGGTAAATACTAACAGTTTTATTGTTGTTGTCTCCGCCAGAGGTGGAGAGTATGTTTTCGTCTCCGTCCTTCCGTGTGTCCGCCAAGCTAACATTGGTCAAGCTTCGCGTGACACGTGACAATATGTTGAAAGGGTGTGCTTTGATTGGCTAGCGAGACGCATGACGAAATAGAAACCTATAAATAGGTCAAAAAAAAACATTTATATTTTTTTAAGTGAGCTTCCATCAGCCAAGCCAACATTGGTCAAGTGACACGTGACAATATGTAATACAAATAGGTAAGACAGGATTAATCAGGAACAGTACTGGCGGAGACCTGTGCTCCGAGGAGCACATTTTCTAGTTGTTGTTATTATTATTTGTTTATGGGCGCGAAGTTACTTTATGTCCCCCTTATTTCCCCACTTGGACCAGCCTCTACGGCATAAAGCTGCTTTCAGTGCTTTATGATTGCTACCTTATACATCTAACACAGGGAAATAAGGAACCTGGCACACTTCAGCCGAGACGGCCAGGAATGCCATGGGATTTTCATTTCAAAACAATGTGCTTTTGTCTTAATCTTACCGGTTAATGGGTTAATTAACCGCTAACGAAGGTCGGTTAATTGGTCGTGAAATGAAATTCAGAGTTAAACATCCCTATGGTTAGATCGCATAACACGGAACACCACATATACTGTGTAATTACTCTCACCCCCTGCTGTGTGAGAGGAAATGTAGATCAAAACACCAGGACGTTGATCTTATTGTCGAGCAAAAAAGTTATACAACAACACAAAAACATAATAATGTGTGTGGTTACTAATCCGGTATTGTCCCAAATACTGCACATGTACAGTCTATAATATTTGGATGCTGAACGCATATAGAGTACATCCAAACCCAAATCCTCAGAACAATACATTCGCCCCCCTAAAAAAAAATTAATCCTCATCTGAAATAATCCCAAACCCACGCAGATACAGGACTTTAATCCTGCATACAGTGCTACTGCACATTTAAGGCAATGTACTGTTTCTGTACGGTGAGGACACTGTGTTCATATGAAAGGTCCTTGTGTAATACTGCCTGTGTGCACCGTGTAGGCCATTAGTGACAAAGGGCCAATGTGAAGGTACAGGGGAGCTTTTATACGTTTCATACAATTCCTTTAAATTAGATTTTCACACAAAAAAAATGTAATCTGATTTTCACACAAAAAAAAAAAACATTGAATAACTAAAAGAAAGTGTGAACTTGTAGGTCGGCTATTTTCACTGTTAACCCATTAAAACCGGGAAAGCATAGCTATTCAAAAATAGCAGATATACAAGCTCATAGCGCGTCACTTCTTGCCGTGCTATAACTTACTTCATTTTTGAAAAATCTTGAAAACTTGTGCAAATCTTGGAATATATAAAGTTTTAAAGCAAATATTTTTAACTCAAATCTTAGCTTCTGGGGGTCCCTGGAAAATTTTGAGATGGGGTCCACATTCAAATACATATAATTTTGGGGGTCCTTGACATGAAAAGGTTTGAGCACCACTGACATAGAAACATCAATTTTTCAGAAAACTGTAAGGATTTAGAAGACATTTGTAGAATCGGACTCAGGTGGTTATATATATAGTGGTTAATTCATAATGTATTTTTGTATGTTTTTTTGTAAGTCCCGTGGGAGACACCAACGGTATCTTTTGGGTCTCTCGAGCTGAAAACGTTTGGGACCTCCCCTGGCCCTATAGAACAAAGGCAGGCTTTGGGGCACATGCACGAGGCCTTTTTGGACAACAATTACATTTTGGGGGGAAAAGGAACTTGTGCTTTGTTGTACGCTGAGAGGACAAGCTTCCGGAGGTACTGTACTGTACCTACAGTAAGTAAACAGGGCCGTCAGCAGACAGACAGACGTGCAGACAGGCATCAGTGTGAGTCCATGTGAACAAAACATTATGTGAAGGTACAGTACAACACGGCAGGAAGGAAGTTCAACCCCCTCCCCCCCATAGACTGGAGATGTAATATTAGAGCACAGCAGAATGTGTGTGTGTGTGTGTGTGTGTGTGTGTGTGTGTGTGTGTGTGTGTGTGTGTGTGTGTGTGTGTGTGTGTGTGTGTGTGTGTGTGTGTATGTGTGTGTGTGTGTGTGTGTGTGTGTGTGTGTGTGTGTGTGTGTGTGTGTGTGTGTGTACTGTATATAGCCGCTGTAGTGGCAATTTCCCTTGGGCAGGGTGTTTGAGCGCAGGGCAGATTGATTAGGTCCTGCCATTGATTGGACGAACATCTGTTTTCTTCACTAATAAAAATCCAGTCTAAAAAAAGAAAAACCAAACCATAAAACAATAAAACAAAACAAGCATGGAGCCAAGCACGGAACTTCTCCTTTGTCACGACATTGACAGCCATATAGGATCCCGCCGGCCAACCGCCCACACACACACCCACCCTTCCACCTACCGCAGCGGTTTTCAACCTTTTTCATATCAAGGTCCGTTATTTATGCGGCATTTGAGACATTTTGAGACCCTCTCAGATCCAAAACTTTGAATATTTTGTTATCGTTGGATAAGATTTTGTCCACAATTCCATGTTTAACAATAATTTAACTCTTGAGAGCGTAAAATGAAACCAAATGGACCCGTAAGGGTTTGGTAAAATATCTATAAGGGTCCATTTGGTTACCAACTCTCTATCATTTAGCTGGGGACCACCTGGAACCTCCTCAAGGACCACTGGTGGTCCCCGGACCACTGGTTCAGAACCACTGACCTACCACGTCACCCCCAGTCAACATCATTCTGTTACAGAGTGGACAGGGACACTGTGTGGACAGGTTGACACATCAAGCGTGTTGCAGTATACTGTCTGGTATGAGAGGTGTCTGTGCTGTATAAAAACTCCACAGTATGTGCATATTTCTAAAACAAAATAGACAACCCGTTCTCACTCCCAAGGCTTCACATTTTACCACTCTGTCAGAAGCCCTGAAACATCAAGCTTTGGTAAGACTGGACGCCAATGGCGACGTTGCATGTTGACAAAACTATGCCTTAAACCTAACCTCACAAAAATATACCTAAACCTAACCCTAACCTCACAAAAAACTGTGCGGAGAGAGGAAAAAAAAAGTCGAGAGAGAAAAGAAAGGCCCACCCACGATGGGAGTCGATCACCGGAGGTTGCAGTTACTAGCTAAGCGCTGCTATCAGGTAAGCCACAAGGCAGCTGTCCAATTCCTCGATTCAAGTACTATTTTAAAGCTCCAATACGAGCGTTTTCGTTTTTTGTAGTCTTATACTGTAGTGATGCATTAGGGAGTGAAAATGACAGAGCAGCAATAAATGACACCTATGTGTGAGAATGTGTTGAAATAATCAAACAATAGACTGACAAAAATTCGGGGTAGCGTCCGGGCATAGGGATAAAGCTCCTGCCCATCACCGCGGGGACTAGGGGTTTGAACCGTCCAAGGTGCTTCTGGCTTGGCCGGGCTCTCCAACAAACACAGCTTGTAGCTTGTTGGAGAGCTTGTAGATCTGCTATTTTCAAAAATTCTTGAAATAAAATGTGGATTTTTTTTTGGGGGGGGGGGGGGGGGGGGGGGGGGGGGGGTTTTGAAACATTATAACAACACAAAGCCCTACGGGTCGGTGCATGCATGTTCAGTGGGGTGCGTAGACGAGAGGAATAGCATGTGTTACATTCTTCTAGTGAATCTCCTCACTATCAGCGTATAAGAAGCGGACAGGGAACTTTAGGTGTATTGGAGGAGACACGTGCTCTGCTATGCCTCCCAATCCAAGGGGGAAAGTGGCATAATGACTAAAATGCACTCCCCAATACTCTCAGAGAAGCTCCCATCCTCCAAACCTTCCTAACCGCTCTCAAAACCCACCTCTTCAATATGTCTTTCCCCAGCTAACTCCACACACACCCCTTTTCTCATCATTCCTCTGTTTCAATTGATTTTATTCCTTAGTCTTAGCCTTTTCTTTGTGTTTTTTCACCTAATAAAGTCGTGTATCTATTGTTGTTTTCTCACCCCCCATGTAAAGTGTCTTTGGGTACTTAGAAAAGATGTCTGCTTGGGATCAGATCCTTTGTGATGTGCATTTACTTATTTAGTTCTTTATCACCTTATTATTTTACCAGCACTTTCAATAATCAGGCAGATTAACTTAACTGATTAATTAATGAAAGGACTTGCTTGACCTTATTTTCTTCTTGTAAAATAGAGACTCAAACCTTCAAACTATTGTGTTGTTGTTAGACATGTTCTAAGTGACATTAAAGCAATTAAAGCAGAGATAGACTTAATCAGTTTGAAAAATATAGCCCACACGTAGCTGTTCTGGATAATAATAATATAATTTATGGATGTTAACAGTACTTGTGTCACACTTCTGTCAACAAAGGGTGCTACGTGTGAATAAATACAGGGTCATTAGTCTGCAGCAGTGTTAATTGCCAGTGCACTAGTATTTAAAATGTAAACTAGTGTGTCTTCTGTGTATTTTCTAAATCAGTGGATCTCAACCTTTTCAGGCCGCAACCCCACAAAATAATCATCTCTGAACTGGGGACCCCCCCCAGCCTGACAAGGACTTGGAATGTAGGAGTTGAGGCATTCAATTGTGTAAATTGAAATTTAAAACGATTATTCAGCACGCTCTTCTCGATTAGTCGATCAATTGAAAACATAATCGACAGAATAATAATCAGCAAGAAAAGTATGGATAGTTACAGCCCTGATCTACAGTGTGTGGTCCTGTATGTCCCCTTTCTGTGGAACACAGCATTGATAATGTACAGACAGTGTCTGGTATGTACCCTAACCAGGGTTGGGAAGTAACGGATTACATGTAACGCCGTTACGTAACGGAGTACAAAAAAAACGTAACGGTAACGTCCTAGAGTACATTTTAAAATGTGTAATCTGGATTACAGTAACGGGGGTGTTGTAACGGGCGTTACAGGAGGGTTACGTTCTCCCCTTCCCCTCATTAATTTTACAAACAAGTTATAAATTATTATAACACCAAACAACAACCACCTGCAAGAGCGCACACTAGTCCGCACACAGACCGCAATGGATTGGAGTTGAGCCCAGCGCGTCTCTCTGTCAAAAATCCTCATAGTGAGACTGGAGGCTGCTAATGTTGCATCAACAGCGGTGTTGCCAGACTTTGCGAGAGAAATAAGCAAATAGGTCTATGAAAACAAGCACAAAAGAAGCGACTATAAAAGGCCACATAACGCACTTCATAGCTATATATGTCGTCCATTAAACAATGTACATATTTATATATGTTGGCTATTTGAAAATAGACGATCTACAAGTTCTACCATTATTTACAAGCAACTTCAGAAAAATGAGCCCAAAGTGGCTTATAATAATCAGACTAGGCAACACTACAGACATCGTGGCTCTCTTTTTCGTCCTCTTTGCAGCGCTGTTCCTGCATAAAAGCCTTTACTCTTAACCTTAAACTGATCAGATGGTTTGGTTAAAGGGACTATAATCTATTAAAGTGTCTTTCTTTGGTTCTGATTGTTACTAGGTTCTGATAGTAACTTGGTATATTCTATTTATTTTATCTAGTCTATGTATAGCCTTCATCAGCCTGTCAGTGATGCGTTTTCAACAGAAATGCGCATATTGGCAGTCAGCTGTGTAACACTAACTGATTAACGATGGCTCGACAGCACTAATTAATGTCAGCTGTGTGTGTGTGTGTGTGTGTGTGTGTGTGTGTGTGTGTGTGTGTGTGTGTGTGTGTGTGTGTGTGTGTGTGTGTGTGTGTTAATGTCCAACTGAATGTTTTCTGTAGTGTAGATATCAAGTCTGGGGGGTCTCCAAATATTTGCGTGATAGGACCTTTTTCTTGTATTTACATTAACCACATGAACCCTAATATCCCTATATTCTGAGGGGAACAAGAAGAGGTAGAGGGGAAAAGAGCAGACCAAGTACAGAGCCTAGGCTCAACTTTACTAAGTACTGAGAGTTTGACATGTCTGATAAATACACTGATGACAGTGTTGTTAAACAAGTCTATGAAGCTATCTATGAAATCTATGAAAAGGTTTAATCTGCAACACAAATTTTATACAATATGTAGTGGGGGTCCCTGCTTCATCTCTCCCTTAGCTAAAAAAAAAACCTTGGGGACCCCTGGCCTGCTGTAGTAATCAGAGTAGACCCTCTCCCTCACGCTAAACTTAAATGACTTCTAAGTTCCTCTTCTCCCCAAAAGGACAACTTTATTTTCCATCCTGAATGACATGCCTAATATTATTATTGTATTTTGGTTATGTGCGATAACTGCAAGCCAATGTTCAGAGATTCAGTATTTGTCTTAATTTCTTTAATTAACATTTATTTTGTTGGCAATAATTCAACTGTCAGCCAGTGTTTTGAGACATATTGTCTTTTATTGCTACAAAATAAATGATAAAAATAAATTCTACATGCATAAATTATAATTTAAAAATATTTTTAAAAATGAAAAGATTGGATCGGGAAAGATCAGGATCGGCAAATACTCAAAATCAAAAGATCGGGATCGGATCGGGAGCAAAAAAACGTGATCGGGACATCCCTACTTAAAAGTAATCCAAAAGTAACTGAAAGTAACTATAGTTACTTTTTAAATGGAGTAATCGGGATTACGTTACTGACTACATTTTTTAGCAAGTAACTTGTAACTGTAGGGGATTCCTTTTTAAAAGTAACCCTCCCAACCCTGACCCTAACACAGCATTGATAATGTACAGACAGTGTGGTATACAGTATGTACCCTTTCTATGGAACACAGCATTAATAATGTACAGTGTGTGGTAGGTATGTACCCTTTCTGTGGAACACAGCATTGATAATATACAGTGTGTGGTAGGTATGTACCCTTTCTGTGAAACACAGCATTGATAATGTACAGTGTGTGGTATGTACCCTTTCTGTGGAACACAGCATTAATAATGTACAGTGTGTGGTAGGTATGTACCCTTTCTGTGGAACACAGCATTGATAATATACAGTGTGTGGTAGGTATGTACCCTTTCTGTGGAACACAGCATTGATAATGTACAGTGTGTGGTATGTACCCTTTCTGTGGAACACAGCATTGATAATGTACAGTGTGTGGTAGGTATGTACCCTTTCTGTGGAACACAGCATTGATAATGTACAGTGTGTGGTAGGTATGTACCCTTTCTGTGGAACACAGCATTGATAATGTACAGTGTGTGGTAGGTATGTACCCTTTCTGTGGAACACAGCATTGATAATGTACAGTGTGTGGTATGTACCCTTTCTGTGGAACACAGCATTGATAATGTACAGTGTGTGGTAGGTATGTACCCTTTCTGTGGAACACAGCATTGATAATGTACAGTGTGTGGTAGGTATGTACCCTTTCTGTGGAACACAGCATTGATAATGTACAGTGTGTTTTGGTAAGTACCCTTTCTGTGGAACACAGCATTGATAATGTACAGTGTGTGGTATGTACCCTTTCTGTGGAACACAGCATTGATAATGTACAGTGTGTGGTAGGTATGTACCCTTTCTGTGGAACACAGCATTGATAATGTACAGTGTGTGGTATGTACCCTTTCTGTGGAACACAGCATTGATAATGTACAGTGTGTTTTGGTAAGTACCCTTTCTGTGGAACACAGCATTGAGGAAGTCTTGGGCCTGTCTCTCCAGACGGTGGATTCTGGACTGCTCCTGTTTGTACTCTTCACTCTCAGACAGCACCTGGCCGTCTGCGCTGCCCTCCACACCTTGATCCTGCACACACACACACACACACACACACACACACACACACATTTTAACCATTTATTTATGTCCACACAAAGGAGAGCATACAAGGACACAAATATTACAGGCGCAGTAATTGGGAATAAGTAGCAGCATCTCCGCCATATGTGGTGGCTGGCAATTATAGCAGAGACAATACTTTGCCAGCCTTTTTGCCTCCTTTTTGGGCATGCTAAGTTGTTGAAACCCTCTAACAACCAGTTAGACACCTCTACACACGCACGCACGCACACACGCACGCACGCACGCACACAGCGTGACAGCGGGCATGTGCCGCACACGGCCACACAGAGACAAACACACACACACACAGGGCAAAAGGCACAAATCAGTCAGTTGTGTAAAACGCAGTGGGACACGTTCTCAAGGAAGATGCATACTGGAGTTTATATACATTAAAATATAAGACAAAATGTCACGATGAAGCCCATCCTCCACTTCATGGTCAGAGAGAGGGGGGATGCAATGACCTCGTAACCGCTTAATTCTGCTGATGCTATAAACATAAAACGCAAATGAAAAAGCAAAGATTTCTTTAGGATTTCTCTTAACTGATCCTCTCTTTCTCCCTCCCTCCCTCTCACCCTTCCTCCCTATCTCTCTCTCCCTCTCTCTCTCTCTCTCTCTCGCTGTCTCTCTACCACTCTCCCTCTCCCTCCCTCTCCCTCTCCCTCTCCCTCGCTCTCTCTCTCTCTCCCTCTCTCTACTGGGAGTTGACATAGCTTCAGATCAATGAATCAATTGTTTCCGCCCACTATGGCTCCTCTGGCATTTTGCACAATTAAAAAAGAGTGACAGAGAGAAGGAGAGAAAGAGAGAAAACAGAGACAAAAAAAAGAGAAAGAAAGCAAGAGACGGGGGGGGGGGGGGGCGGGGGGTAAAGATGTTTTTAGGAGCCAGATGGTTGACCTTGGGAGGGCTGAGCGGGTCAACGTCGACAAACGAGTGATGTTCAGTACCGAGAGAGAGGGATGGATCCTTTGTGACGTTTTCTCACATAACAAAGACCATAACAGGGTGACGAACGTAACCAAACCAAACTGGGGAAATAATTGGACATCAACTGACAAGAAGAAGAAAAAAAATCATATCTCACAGAACAAACTAGGGAGGGCGGCCATTTTATAAAGTCAGACGCGAGATGATTGGTAGCGAGGCGGACAAAGAGCTTGCCGCTAACGGCGAGCCCCGATTGGCTGATGAGAGGGGCCATCAACATGCAGAGACTATGTGTGGCTTTTGTTTGACGGCTATTCAAGCCTGATTTATACTTTTGTTGTACGATGGTGTCGTCTTGCGGCCGAAAATAGCCCGATCTACGAGCTCACGTTGCGTCGTGTTGTGAGCTTTACCGATTGGCTATTTTCAACCACGGGACACACTGGCAGCGACAGGCTTCAGGTTGCTCCGATGTTTTGCTCTGTATGTTTACGGCTCCACTGATATAGAGCAACACATGTTTCTTTTTTAAAGCTGTTAGGTTCTAGAAGACATTTGTAGAATCCCCAGAGGCAATACGATTTGAGTTACCAAATGTTCTCTTTAAAAAATATATATTCAAAGATTTGCAAAGAAAAACAAGATTTTTCAAGCAGATCTACAAGCTCATAGCACGGCACCGAGTGCCGTGCTATGAGCTTGCATATCTGCTATTTTTGAATAGCCAAAGTCCATGCACGGTCGGTACGGGTCCGTGTATACCTCGTAGCCCAACAAAGGTGAAGTAAAGGAGGAGCAAAACATGTATGTTGAATCGTCGATTCAGGAAGAAAATATAAAAACACTAGGAAAAGCAAAAGCAAAACCGGCAGTATTGTGTAGTGGAATCTGGCTAATTTATGTTGTTCCCTGAACTCCAACCCCCCCACCACCCCCTTCACCCCCTAACACCACCACACCCACCCACCCAAATCATTATGATGGGCCGCTTTCAGGACCTAAATTGGGGTCAAGACCATGACAGTTGAATTGACACAAATAACAAGTACCAAAACAGAGAGAGACAGAGAGGGAGGGAGGGTGGGAGAGAGAGAGAGAGAGAGAGAGAGAGAGAGAGAGAGAGAGAGGCAGGGTAAGGATGCTCGACAGCAGAGGGTTACTGACTCAGAGAGAGGTAAACAATAACATCCCAGAGTGTAAATTTTGTGTGAAAAATGGTCCCTTATACAGGTCTAAGAGTTAAATGAACACTCCGTAATTCACTGTGTCTGGACAAGCCGAGATGTACTACAGTACAGTACATGTGCAAATACATACACAAATATATGCAAATATATGCACAGCACAACAAAACCACAATTTTGGGGGCAAACAAAAAAGGACAGAAAGCGAAAGAATGAGAGATGGAGAGAGGAGGAGGAGGGAGAGGAAGTAGAGCAATAGATTTACAGAAGCAACCACAGTCCATCTGCTTGGAGGAGAGCAACTCCATTGTGACTTTGTAGAGCAGGGGACCCCTTAGCTGAGAGAAGCAGGGACCCCCGCACCCGCACGCGCGCGCACGCACACGCACACACACACACACACACACACACACACACACACACACACACACACCCACAGTGTTGTGTTGCAGATTACATAGATTTCATTTCATAAGACTTGTTTGACAGCACTATCATCAGTGCATGTTGGATTCATGTTAATGTGTATTTTCAGACATTTTGACCATGTAAATTGTCAGTACTTAGTAAACTTGACCTTTCACTCTGTACTTGATCTGCTCTTTGCCAAAAATAGCCGATCTACAAGCTCACAACGCCTTGCAGCACAAGGCGTTGTGAGCTTGTAGATCTGCAATTTTTGGCTAAAGTTCTCCTCAGAATAGGGATGCTAGGGTTCAAGTGGTTAATGAAAAAAATAATCCTGTCACAAAGATTTGGTGGCCCCCCTGTAGTAACTCTGAGGACCCCCTAGGGGCCGCGGACCCCCTGTTGTAGATCCCAGCCCATATATCAGTTTGGCCGAAAGGTCAGCCCAGTATGTGTGCTTTTTGATGACATTGGCAATAATTAAGTTCATGTGTATTTTATATCTACTTGTTTGCATGGTCAGTGTATAATTAAAGTTAAATGTTCTTTTCAATGAAGTTTAATGTCGTCGCTGTCGAAAGCATCAAAAGTAGCAGATCTTCAAGCTAGAAACCTGGCGCGAAGCCACAGGCTTTTGAATTTGGACATAATGGAGGTTTCCACCCGACAGAGACAATATATACTTATCTATCAAAACGTTTGTGTGTTTCTTTTTTTAATTTGTTTGCTTACAAGTTAAATGTTCTCAAACCAGAAACATTCAACAAATCTAAGTTTCAAATTTACGATTTTCATTTATGTTTCACTCTTCCTTAAAAGTAGGTTGGACCTGTTTTTTTCTCTCTCTCTCTCTCTCTCTCTCTTGCAAAATCAGTGTAACCGGTGGTCTAGGACCGGAATTTGGTTCTGGACCCAAAATCGGGATCGTCATCCGACCCAAAACTCATCCGTACTGGGTCTTCAACAGGGGGTCCGGGACCCCTAGGGGGTCCTCACAGTTACTACAAGGGGTCCGCCAAATCTTTGTGTGATATGATTTATTTTTACCTTAACCACTTGAACCCTAGCATCCTTTTTCTTAGGAGAGCTTTAGCCAAAAATAACAGATCTACAAGCTTGTAGATCGGCTATTTTTGGCAAAGAGGTATAGGTGTAGAGGGAAAAAGAGCAGATCAAGTAATCTAAAACACAATTCTATACAATATCTCTTTCAGCTAGGGGGTCCCTGCTTCATCTCTCTCTCAGCTAGGGGGCCCTTGGCCAGAAAACGTTGAAGACCCCTGCTCTACAACTTTGCGGCGTGTTTGTTTTTTCTGTAGAAGATTTTTCCGGGTCTCTGTTTTGAAAAATATATCGTCTCTGTCGGGCGGAAACCTCATTATGTCCAAAACTGTTACTATTCAGGATTCACAAATTCAGGATTCAGAAATTCATATCTGCGTATGCATCGCTTCACGCAGCGTTTCGAGCTTGCAGAGCTGCTATTTTGTTATGCTTTTGTGTGACGCTGTAATATTAGGTGAGTCAATATATGGTTTAACCCAAAACAAATTGATACAAAGGGTTTTTCAATTTCTAATATTGTTTCCTCAAGCCATCTTGAAAATGAGCTTTCTGGCACGTAGATTTTGGTCGATTTTTAGAACGTTATTTTAGCCTGACAAATACTACCAGAATCCATTGAAAAACCTTTTGTATACATTTTTGTGGGGTTAAGTGATATCTTTTCATATAATGACTCTACCTATATGATCAAGAAGGGCGTTAATTTACAAAAAAAAGGCACAAAAAGGACTTCTACAACTTCAATTACCTTCACTTTCTCCCGTCGTAAGCAGCAGAAGAGACAGTTGTCATCCAACGACCAATCCGACACCCCCTCAGGCTCGCAGTCTGTAAACAGAGGAGAGCACAGAGTCAGACCAGTGAGGAGAGCACAGAGTCAGGCCTATAGCAATTCTATAGTGCAATAACACCAGTGTGGTAAAAATAACAGATCTACAAGCTAACAACGTATCACGTTGAAACGTGTTGTTGGCTTGTAGATCTATTCTTTTTTGTTACGTGACGTCCTGTATACTTTATAAGCCACACGTATTTCGCTAGACATGTTTTGGGACACGTTTTTTATGAATAAAAAAAAACGATGGAAATTATATCATTTTCCAAAACATCCTATAATTCTACAAATCTCTGTGCGTGCCTCTATGCGTGCGTATGTGCGTCTGTGCCCAAAATCTCTTCTGCCCGGTTCTCCTCAGTGGCTGGAGCAATTAATCTGAATTTGCACACAGCCATTGACCATTACCATGTGCACGGAACACAGAAGCCCGTTTTTGGCTTTCCCCAAACGTCAGCTGTTTATTAACGTTTTTGTGTTCGCTGGCTCCCGGGTTGCCAAATCATGTGTGTGAAACAAGCGCCGGTGTTGCCACATCCGCGGAACAAGCGGACCATGGCGTGCGCGTGGGTGCTCATATCCCCCGACGGCTATGGTCTAGTTTGATTAATTCCAAACAGTTTTTTCTTTTATTCAAAATATTTCCAGTAATATCATGACCGTGGGAACCCTGGAAGAGTGACAGATGTGACGGCCCACGATCCAAAACAACGGCATAATACAAATAATCCAGTCGCCGGGGCCACCGTAATTACATCTGACGATTAAATTAGCACGACTTCACAACTTCACAGATTCACACGCAGCACAGGACAATTAAACAGAGACGTGATGATGATGATTGATATGAAAACGATAACATCATCGCCCACAGACAATGAACTGTCGCGTGGGCCGCCTCTGACTGCCATGGTGTGTGTGTGTGTGTGTGTGTGTGTGTGTGTGTGTGTGTGCGCTGTGTGTGTGTGTGTGTGTGTGTGTGTGTGTGTGTGTGTGTGTGTGTGTGTGTGTGTGTGTGTGTGTGTGTGTGTGTGTGTGTGTGTGTGTGTGTGTGTGTGTGTGTGTTTTGTATGTACTGTATGCATGCATGAAAGTATGCATACATTTCTTGTGTGTGTGTGTGTGTGTGTGTGTGTGTGTGTGTGTGTGTGTGTGTGTGTGTGTGTGTGTGTGTGTGTGTGTATATATGTCCTTGTATACAGCTTGGCTAATAAGATTTAATTGTCTCATTGCTTGCTTGCTGTAAAGAAGTGTCCCTGATGTCTGCACAAAAACATATGTTTAAATACAGCATACATTAGCCCTGTCAAGGACTTCTTTCAGGTATAGCCATTGATAGACAGACAAAGACGAATGTCAAAACATTGATACTTAAAAAGCCCAGTTGTAAGTGCCTGCGTCTGGCTGTTGCTGTGCTAGCGTGTCTATGTGTATACATCTACACGGAGCATGCAAAGCATATCGTCATGTCGTCGGTGGAAACCTCATACATGTACAGTATGTCCAAAACTGTTACTATTCAGGATTCAAATAAAATCAATTGGCAAGCTCAAAACACGCGTCGCTTCCTGACACGTTTTCGAGCTTGTAGATCGAGCTTGTAGATTGTAGAACTGCCCAAAAAGAAATACCTTCAGGAGGCTGCAATTCCAAACTGGCCCCTGTAAAAGTCATAACCTAACCCCCCCCCCCCCCCCCCCCCCCATATATAATAATTTGATGACCGGCGGTCTCTCCATTAGGAGACTCCTTTCTGTCTCCAACCGGATACATTAGCATCTTTCCGTTGGTGATCAAATTATTGGCTTAGGAATGCAACAAAAACAAAAAAATCTCCATGAATTCAATACTTCATGGGGTGTGTAATTGATAGAAAATAAGTCATGTTTTGGGTGAACTACTCCTTTAAAAGTCTGCCGCGGACGGTTGGCATCACAGGGTCTCGACCCTGCGGTCCACACTGCCGCTTCTTAACAGGTGTACGCTGCACCGTGCATGTGTCGCTGGCCAAACGGCGTGAAGTCATTAGCTCTAAGCCTGCTGCATGAGTTCAATATGAAACGCCATTCATCCCAGAGATGGGGAGCGATGGAGAGAGGGAGAGAGAGAGAGAGAGAGAAAGAGAGAGAGTGAGAGAGAGAGAGAGAGAGAGAGAGAGAGAGAGAGAGAGAGAGAGAGAGAGAGAGAGAGAGAGAGAGAGAGAGAGAGAGAGAGAGAGAGAGAGAGAGAGAGAGAGAGAGAGTGAGAGAGAGAGAGGGAGAGAGAGAGAGGGAGAGAGGGAGAGAGGGAGAGAGGGAGAGAGAGGGAGGAGTTTTGAGCGGAGAAAGAAAGAAAGAATGAAAGAACGGTACCAGTGAGTGGCGTGGGTGACATGAAAACATTAGTTCATAACAAACAATTAATTTAGGTGAGAGAGGAGGGAGAGAGAGACACTGGAGAGGAAGAGGATAGAGAGAGAGAGAGAGAGAGAGAGAGAGAGAGAGAGAGAGAGAGAGAGAGGGCAGTGGCATCAACACAGCCACTTTGTACGGCTGAGGCTACGACTAGGCTGTTGCCATGGAGCTACATTTCTTTAAAAACCCTCCGTTCGACCCACATCAGAGAGAGAGAGAGAGGGAGACAGAGAAAGAGAGTAGAGAGAGATATAGAGAGAGAGACAGACAGAGAGAGAGAGGGAAAGAGAGGGAGAGAGAGAGGGAGAGAGAGTGGAGAGCATGAAATAGGTAGGTAGAGAAACAAAGCATAAGAGGGAGAGACACGCTTCGTTGATGATAAAGAGATATAGACAAAAACAGAAAATCGAATCGCCCAAACAATGGAGTGCACAAACCGCTGGTCTACCTGAAGGAGGCGGGCATTGTGTGTTTGTGCGCGCGTGCGTACACGTGTGCGTGCATGCATACACGCGTGCGTGCGTGCGTGCATGCATACATGCGTGCGTGCGTGCATGCATGCATACACGTGTGTGTGCGTGCATGCATACATGCGTGCGTGCGTGCATGCATACACGCGTGCGTGCGTGCATGCATACACGTGTGTGTGCGTGCGTGCATACACGCGTGCATACACGCATGCGTACACGCGTGCGTACACGTGTGCGTGCATACACGTGTGTGTGCGTGTGTGCGTGATCCAATACTGAGTCTTTCGGTACAGACCCGTGACTCAGTCCAATCAAAACCTCACAACGACACAGACTGACCAATGGTCTCTCTCTCCCTCCATATGGCATTGTGGTGGGTACAGGTCTCTCACTCTCTCTCTCTCTCTCGCTGCCTCTCCCAATGTCTTATTTTAAAAGGCTAAAGGTGAGGCGTGCTTGAACCCCGTGGTTGTGCCACTTACTAGATCCCCAGGAAGGCGGCCAATTAGCTCCAATCCGAGCGCTAACATGACCCCCCGCCCGTCCGCCCGCCCGCCCGCACTCACTCTCTCGGCGCAACAGAGCGTGTGCGCTTGGCGCTCGCTTTGTGGCTGGGGGGCGTGCGTGCACGAGGACCCATACTGTAAGTCCAAGCAAGGTGACATGCACAGTATATTTGTATCTGTAGGTCACTATGTGAGTCAATAGTGGTGTGTGCATTCTCAGCTCTCTCTGTGTGTGTGTGTGTGTGTGTGTGTGTGTGTGTGTGTGTGTGTGTGTGTGTGTGTGTGTGTGTGTGTGTGTGCGTGTGCGTGTGCGTGTGTGTGCGCGTGCGTGTGTGTGGGTGTGTGCTGTTGCACATGACATATAAGTGAAAAAGACGCGCCTGAAAAATTCTAAAAATGCCTGAAGTTGGGTGGGGGTTGGGTCACATGACTCCAGGAGGCCATTTTGACCTCATTTCTCTATACATTGAGAGAGAGAGAGCGAGAGAGAGAGAGAGAGGGAGAGAGAGAGAGAGAGAGAGACATAAGACTATGACTATTTAAATTATGATTGAGTTTTAGATTTGATTTTAAGATCTTCTTTTATATTCATTCTATTAAATCACATTCTATGCCACAATTTGACATTTATATAACACTGTACTTGATTTATTTTACTATCAGATGTTCGTATATTCCTCTGTCGGGTGGAAACCTCATTCTGTCCAAAACTGTTACTTTACAGCAGGGGTTTAGGGAACCTTAGGCACTGGTGCCAACATTGGCACAGTGGAGGGTAATCACTGGCACACTGGCATAAGTGTGTGAGAGAGGATTTTTGGTTTAATATAAAATATTAAAACAAAAATGTAGTATCTAAATTAAGACCCCTCATATCTGTATGCAAATTGCATCCTGCACATAATTCTACATTCATTCAAACTCTGAAATCCGACTGGGGAGGGAGATAGGTGGGTTATTTCTCTGAGTCTAATGATCATTACAATGTCCTGATGTGAAAGAAATGATTTCAAAGCAGAAGAAACCAATTAATAAAGGTTTAAGGGTTTCTTAAAATCAGTAGGAAATGTTTTATTTTGACGTGGTGTCATGATTAAACTTAAAGTTATTATGGTACACTGACTGTTAAGAAAATAAATAATGGCACTTCATTTCAAAAAGGTTGCTGACTCAAATTCAAAAATACTAAAAATATCAGATTGTAAAGCTCGAAACGCAGCACGAAGCGATGCGTTTCGAGCTTGCTGATCTGCTATTTTTGATACTTTTGAGTGACGCTGTAGTATGATCAAGTAGGGTGTTCATTTACGAAAAAAAAAAAAAAAAAAAATATGGATATAAGAGATTTCTGCCCGACAGCAACGATTTAAAGTATCACTGTGTTGGAGGCGGGTTACTGTATGTTTAAGAGTGCAACAGTTAATCAAAGTAGTTGATTTAATCGATTATACACCATTATTGATAATTCAATAAGATAATGATTCATAATTTACCCCTATTTTGGGGCATGTCGTTGCAGGGGAAAAGATTCCTTTTTTTTCTTCTTCGAAAACAGTGAAAACAGCCGATCTACAAGCTCTCAACGAGTTGCGATGCGAGACACTGTGAGCTTGTAGATTGGCTACAGTTGTACAACATCTGATTAATTGACCCATGATGTTATCACGGGACAAGAATGAATTCACTTTTCATCAGAGTCATCATGAGTAGGTCTGGGTATTTGAATTATGATACACAGAAAGATAAAACACAAAACATCAGCTAAAAATGCAACATACGGCAGAGATAACAACTGTAAAATATTAAAATATAGAATATTATACAACACATTATATGACAACAGATGATGTCACAAAACCAGCTTTCAACCTATAATAGAAACACTATAAGACACCAGACCGGAAGTGTCATCAAAGCGCGGCTTACGGTCGAGCAACGAAAAAGCTATTAAAATACGCGATTTAGAGCAAGGACAGTATGGCAGATCCGTTATGGAGTTATGGAATTTCTGTAGTGTACCACTCGTCCTAGGACATGGGTCTTCAACGTTTTCAGGCCAGGGACCCCCAAACTGATGGGGAGATGGAGCAGGGACCCCCTACCTCAAGGATATTCAACTAGATTAGGCAGGGGGCCACAATTGTAAAATTACTTGAAGTCAGGGGCCACAAGACTGTGATAACAAACCGTTTGTTGTGTGTTATAGGTCCAATAGGACACAATAATGGACACATCATGTCCATTATAGTGACTTATTAGGGCCTGCTTCATACTGCATTCATGCATTTTGATGTTTGATAGGAACCTTTCTGTGTCAGTTCTTGGTGCACAGGCTAAGATTTTGATATTAAGAAAATAGGAAGTAGACATTTCAGTGTGTTCTGTGCACAGGTCCCTGGTATAGAAGCGTCTTGTATTAATGACAGTTTTTTTCCATTAGTTTTGAGCACCCAGGTGATAAGAGCACAAACTCTTATGATGTGTTTGAAGGACAAAATCCACAGAAAACTAATCAACATAAGGAGCACAACAGGGTTTTTGAGTGCAGTTCATCCATCACGGACCATTCATTTGTAACTATTTCTGAGTTTAGAGTGGATGTTGTTAATAACACCAAAGAAATGATTCTCCTTATGCATCCATTAGCGCGTATGCGTTAGTTTTGTGTGGACTTTGTCCAGCTTCCATCTTCTCCATCTTCATCCACTTCAAACACATCATATGAGCTTGTGCTCTTATTACCCAGGTGCTCAAAACAAATGAAAAAAACTTTTCATACGAGACGCTTCCATGACAACCAAAATTCAAAATGTTCATCCTGTACAACCAACCATCTAGTACACATTCTTTGCATTGTAGATCTGCTATTTGTGAACATTTGTGAAAATCTTTGAATATATCTATCTATATATCTGTCTATATAATGTTTTAATGCTAACATGTTTTACTCAAGTCTTTGCTTCTGGAGGAGGTCCCTGGTACAAAACATTTTTGAGATAGGATAGACAGCCAAATACATTTCATTTTTTGGGGGTCCTTGACATGAAGAAGTTTGAGAACCAGTGGTGTAACAGCATGTATATATACAGTATGCTCATCGCTTACCTTGAAATAAGGTGATATCTTTGACTAGTCCTGGCCCAAACAAGCCTTCCAGGATGCTTTCAAAGCCTGCAGAAAAGGAGACAGAAAAAAACAGGTTGACTTCAGTGCTTGGTGTGTAAGGGTTCAGAAATGCGGGAAGAGAAAGATATACGGCACCTTCAATAGAATAAAAGACCTTGTGCTCAATATGAAACAGCCTTCTGCACATATGCACACACATACACACACATACAAACACACAGACACACACACACAATTACGCAGTATGCACACACACACACAATCAGTCGGACACGTTGCCAATCAATCACGCACTCAACACTCACACGCATGCAGTCACTTTTCTTTTCAACTCTTCAAGAGCAAATGGGTGCTTTAGCTAATAACGCCACTAGCTAATGTCACTCACTTTTTTATTAACTGTAAATACCCCCAGCTTGGCTGTTGCCTGGCAACCACATATATAGAGAGAAACACTGAATACATCTTGCAGGTTTTTTTTCCCAGCTGGGAAAAAAAAAACGACCCCCCCCCCCCCCCCCCCTCCACCACCACCAGTCTCCTCTCCTCTCCTCTCCTCTCCCAGCCATCCTAAAACCCAGAATCCCCTATAGCGGCTCAGCAGCCACGAGGAGCATGGCCCTGCTGGCTGCTCTGTGGGGGGGTGAAGGTTGGATAGACAGACAGACTATCCCCCCTCATCTGATTTATATTTTTTCAAATATATTCCAAATATTATTTAACTTTTTATTTTCAAGATCTTTTTGAAAATAGCAGATCTACAAGCTCACAACGTGAACTTGTAGATCGGCTATTTTCAAAAAGCCGATGTCTATACAGTAGTTTGTTGATATACTGTATATAAGCTCATGTGGCCTAGTCGCTTCTTTTGGGCTTGTTTTCATAGACCTGGCTGCGTATTCTCGCACAAAATCTGGCAACAGTGCAGACATGCGATTGAAAAAGCATTGAGGAACTAGTTGAGCGAGGGAGTGATGTGGGAGCGGGTACATAACAATGGCCAATAAAATGCTTGAATTCCAGAACTGAAGGCAGTAACTAAAATTGTGTTTGCATACATTCATCCAGTTTTATGACAATGCACATAATACATTTTAAAAATGCTATAAAAGTATTCTCTGATCTAACATTTTCAAAGAAAAACTAATAAAAACAAACACATACTGTACGGAATAGGTTGAATTGTGTTTGCTCGCTCAATAACATTGTTTTCGCAGCCTGATGCTGGTCCCATACTGTGGCGTGTAAATTCTGAAACTATCAGATTAATAAAGATTATTGTCCTTTCATTTCTAACAAAGCCAATGCTATGACAAGCTGCAGATGGAACACACAGACACACACACACACACGCACGCACGCACGCACGCACGCACGCACGCACGCACGCACGCACACACACACACACACACACACACACACACACACACACGCACACACGCACGCACACACGCACACACACACACACACACACACACACACACACGCGCGCACAGTGCCACTTAATTGCTGTGCAACAGCTTGGCTGGGGAATGCCTAGCTGAGACCTCCTGTAACGTCGAAAGGGAAAAAGAAGTGGAGCTCAGATCGATAGCACTTCAAACTGGAAGAGCTTGGCAGCTGGGTTTGAGAGTTGGCCGGGTGCTTGGGTGTTAAGTAGTGCTGCTGACTGGGTGCTGCTGGATGAGTGCTATGTGTTGGGTAGCCGTTGAGAGGCCAATAGACGGCTGGGCCGCCGCCAAAAGCCCGGCTCTGTGGATTAGCATGCTTAGCATGACAACTGGCTGCTAGCATAGCATGCCAGGAGTAGTAGCGATAGCAGTGGTGGAAAAAGTACTGACATTTATTACTCAAGTATCAGTACCACAAGGTAGAAGTACTCTGTTACAAGTAAAAGGCCTGTGTTCAAAATGTTACTTGAGTAAAAGAACATCATCAAGTCATCAAGATATACTTAAAGTACCAAAAGTAAAAGTACTAAAATGTTTGAAAATAGCCGATCTACAAGCTTACAGGTTGTGAACTTGTAGATCTTCTATTTTCAAATAGCCTATGTATAAAATAGGGCGTGGTTAATGTGTGTTTTATAATATAATAATGTATATCTGCTAAGTAACTAGTAACTAAAGTTTTCAAATAATTGTAGTGGGGTAAAAGTATAAGTATTGAAAATGGGAAATATGCCAGTAAAGTAAAAATTCCTCAAAAGTGTACTTAAGTATAGTACTTGAGTAAATATACTTACTTACTTTACACCACTAAGCCAGCCATCCCTGAATATAGGGCTAATATTTGGGGAGGATGGATTAGGGCAGTGGTTCTCAAACTTTTTCGTGCCAAGGACCCCCAAATTGATATATATTTGGCCACATACCCCCCCATCTGAAAATGTTTTGTGCCAGGGACCCCCAGAAGATAAGATTTATAATTTAAAAAATGACCCCCCCGCTCCCCGGACCCCACTTTGAGAACCAATGGATTAGAGTTAGTGTCCGTGCATGAGTGTGTGTGCGTGGCAGATACTATATCGTCTCTGTCGGCGGGAAACCTCATATATCCAAAACTGTAACTTTGTTAGGTTTGTGCCTGACAGCAACAATATGATTATTGGACTGTAATCATAAGGAGCTACAACAAATAAAACAAAATCTCAAGATGTAGACACTCTGTTAGATGTAATAACACAATATTAAACAAGACCAAAAAAAACATGATCAAGAACAAATTAAAAGGAGGCAAGAAAAATGTAAAACAATACAAGAAAAATAGCAAGAACAAAAACATCACTACATCACTTTAAAAGGATTCCAGAACCACTCAGACTACCTGTCACCATACAGGTACACACTTCAATAAGGAGCCACACAGACTCTACCTATTGAAAGATATAGTAACATCTACATTTACAGGGAACCACTAAAAGCAAGAGTAAAACAGTGGGTCTTGAGCTTGCTTTTAAAGCTATCAAGGTCGTTGCCTGTCTTATATGTAATGGGAGCTTGTTCCAGGCCGTTGGAAAAACACACATTAAGTACAGTACACCCACATTAAGCTCTCAAACCCTATACACTTTGTTGTCCGGGTTACCCCAAGGGTCTAAGCTTGGCCCACTCCTTTTTTCCCCATCTACACCAAATCTCTCACAGAAAAGCTGTGAAAATCTGTGATCTACGCAGAACTTTCGCCTATTATGACATGCCCACAAACGGGTCCCTAGGGTAAGGGGCCTCATATTGAAATGTAATTCTAGTTGGCAATAGTGACATGATGAACTCAAATAATTGAGAAGCCCATAGTTTTTGGACATTTTTAATATATATCAGCAAATCGATTAACCACTTAAGTGTTATATTATACTTTGTCGAACACCGGTGTCAAAAATAGCTAAAATAGCAGATCTACAATCTCACAACCCATCACATTGTGTGAGCTTGTCGATCTGCTATTTTAACTGTTTATGAAACATATTAATTATAAACTATCAAGGATTTCTTTAATAATCAAATAGTTCAACCCAAAAATGACTATTTTTCTAACGATTGGCTTAGGAATGCGACAAAAACAAAAAAAATCCATAAATTCAAGTCTCCATGACTAATCGATAGAAGAAAAAAAAAGTTTTGGGGGTGAACTATCCCTTTAATGGCTTAAATCGATTAGTTTGATTGACCGTTGCTCCCCTATAATGAGTCATCAGGTCATGGGGGTGGATGGGAAGCCAGAGAGAGATCACCCAGGTGTGTGTTGGCTGATGAAACAAATCTAATTAGTGGTGACTGACTGACTGCTGCATCAAAGTGCACTCTACTCTACTCAAAGACAACAATGAGAATTTATAAAGACATTTCCCCAGCACTTCTCATTATGTGGATGTCTAAAAGACATCCACATGAATCAGAGGGAGTCGCAAACACAGCCATCTTCATTTCATGTGTAATGTGTGTCAATTGGTACCGCAATCTAGACACACACACACACACACACATTTTAGCACTTTTTTTTTTTTACAGCAATTTTATGAATGGCACTTGAAATGGCACTTGAACCTTTTTTAACCTAGATAGCTTGGTAGTGCGTGATACCAAAGTATAAATCAGGCATAACTCCAACCCCTAAACCTAACCTTTAAACGCCTGAGTCTAACCCTAACCCTAAACCTAACCTCGAAACACAACATAAAAGTAAAAAGTAAATACACGCACGCACGCACGCACGCACGCACGCACGCACGCACAAACACAATCTACTACTGTGATCAACTGTGATCAAATGAAAAGGATAGTCAAAACACCAGATAGTCAAATTAACCAGATCTTTAAGGCTGCCAAAGCCCATTCCAATTTCAGATCCTATAGCTCAGTGATTCCATCTGCAGGAAGACAGAACAATCAGCCACTATGTATCACCCTACTCACTGGCCTTCTTCAAATCAGCAGCACTGCGGGAGACTGAAAAAACAGAGAAAAAGGAATAACCAGATATTGTACTCACACACACACACACGCACACACGCAAACGCATCATGCCACATAAAGTTCCCTTAAACCTGCGCATGCAAAATTCATGCTTCCTACAAAGGCAGCTTTGATAACTAAAAACGGTAGCTTCAAAGAATTTTCAAAAGCTTCCATTTTTTCCTCTCCCCATCCACTCCCAACATGCATGAAGTGGATGCACAGAAATGTGTCTGTTTCTTTCAACCCGTGAGGAGAAATAATTAGGGTGCAGCCGCACCGCAACGAGAGAAATATCAGCGTTCGTTTAATGTCAAAGTTACAAGGGCCCTCTGCATGCGCTATTTGGGCCACGGGATGTGGGAATTTTTCTTTTTTGTATTATTTAAATTAAAGGAACAGCGTACCACAAAATTCATCCGCAACAGCAGCCAGCGGAAAGCAAAGCGAAGCGAGGAATGCGATTGGACGGAAGGAAGATGAGACCAGGGATATGATTGGACAGATGAGATAGATAATGGCGACAAAGTCTCCCCGGCCACAGGCAAAAAAGCTGTGGAATGTAGGTCACTATATGAACACAGTGTGTGTGTGTGTGAGCCCAAAAGCACCAACATGACATAGTAGGATGGTGTGAGAAGATAGCGTTATGTATGCCGCTGTTGTCGGGCAGAAACCACCTACCTCCAAATTAATTTTGTGTTTTTTTCCCCCGTAAATTAACGGCATACTACAGTGTCACATGACAGTATCAAAAGTAGCAGATCCGCAAGCTCGAAACGTGGCGCGAACAGACGCGTTTTGAGCTTGCGGATCTGCTATGTTTGATACTTTTTGAATTTGAATCTTGAAAAGTAACAGTTTTCCATCGGTTTCCACCCAACGGAGACGATATTTAGGCTCCACATACAGTATGTGTGTGTGTGTGTGTGTGTGTGTGTGTGTGTGTGTGTGTGTGTGTGTGCGTGTGCGTGTCTGTACTGTACACACACAAAAATACACAGATACACATGGTTTAGTGTGTATCTGGGCGACGATCAATATCATTATTATTTAAAAACCTTTCCCTCCGTTAGCAGAAAATAGCGGATCTACAAGCTCAAAACACGTCGCAATGTGACACGTTCGGAGTGTAGATTTTTGTACGCCACCATTGTACAATGAAGTATAATACATGGTGAAGTTGTAAATCAGACAAATCCATTTAATCGATTGTCATTTTTGTTCCGTTTCGTGTCGATTCATTGATGGCCTATATAAGACAAAGACATATATCGTCTCTCTGTCGGATGGAAACCTCATAGGTCCAAAAAGCACGTCCACAGGGAAATGTTCACAGTATGAAAGCAGCTTCACAGAATCCACCAGCAGCGAAGAACAGAGCCATGCCTCACTTTGTTTCACTGCACAGTTTAGCAACACAGTCCAACACAGCCATAACAACTGTCATTAGTCCTGAAATGAAGCAACTCACACATCCAGTACATGTAATCACTCCCCCCCCGCCCCCCCCCCCCCCCCCCACACACACACACACACACACACACTACAAGCGTGGAGAGAATCACAAGACAACATGCTAACAACAGCCATTATTAGAGTATTCACATCAAACACATGGTTTCTGTTCAGTTTGCCTCGTTTAAGGCGTTTATCCAGGGATGTTTTCGCCAGTAATAAATCGTCGCTGTCAGGCTGAAAACCTTGTATCTCCAATATTTCATCTAAATTAAAGCTGCACTACGCAACTTTGAACCTGGTTTCCTGCACAAGTGCTGAAATGTTTTAGCATTGAGATACTAAGAGCCTGCCTGCTTGCTCAGGGGATAAATTGAATCTTGGACCATCCAAGGTCCAAATTCCTGTCAGATCCTGTGCCTAGGTGAGACATGAACTTTGGCACGATCTAAATGTCTCAATAGAAGAGCAAGGAGACAGAATACAACCACCCCAACTGTATACGTTATTTTTGTATTAACATACTCTACCATACAGATTGGACAAAATTTCATTTTATTCGGACGTTTCTTTTTCTTTTTTTCTATCGATTGTTTTTGTTGCATTTGACCATCAAATTATTGCCTTAGGAATGTGACAAAATATCCATGAATTCAAGTGTCCATGGGGTGACTAATCGATAGGAAAAAAGTGAACTATCCCTTTAACGCCCTACTTTGTCATACAAGTAAGTATTGGGCCGGGGGGGAAGGGCAACTCAGAAATATATTTTAAGAACACAATGAACACACACTCTCACACACAACACACACACACACACACACACACACACACACACACACACACACACACACACACACACACACACACACACACACACACACACACACACACACACACACACACACAGTGCAAGGAATTTGTGCTGTATTTATATGACCACCTGCAGTAATAGTGCAATGAAGTCCAGAGCGAGACCACAGAGGTGTCAGGACCCAGACAGACCACATGGCCCCGTAGAAGGACAGGAACGGAAGAGCCAGTTCCCCTGGAGAGGAAGTTGACACTGCTGGACAAATCACTCCCGCCAGTGTGGGGGGGGGCAGAAGCCCGGCTGATTGTACCAGAGATTGTGGCAAAGCCACCAGGGGAGAGAGAGAGGAAGAAGGGACCTGATTTATACTTAGGTGTGTGCCGGTCAGTGTTGCCAGATTCTGTGAGAGAAACAAGCAACCAGGTCTAGGAAAACCAGCCCAAAATAAGCGACTATATGGGCCACATGAGCACTTTTAACATATACATCAACTATTTGAAAATAGCAGATCTACAAGCTCACAATGCGTCGCTAAAATCTTGCGGGGAAATTATAATAAGGCGATCTGGCAACCCTGGTGCCGGTAAAAGTGACAAGCACCATGAGTTGCGGAGAACGGTATTTTGCTCCCATTTACAGTATGCCCAGTGTGTATGGAAGTAACAATAAAACTGATTCTGAAGTCAAAAGGTCCTTACACATCGGGGGCGACTACATCAAACTTCTTCACCAAAAATAGCAGATCTACAAGCTGACAACGCATCGCAGCATGTAGATCGTCTATTTTCGGTGAAAGTTCCCCCCAGAATAGGAATACTTGGGTCTATTTTCGGTGAAAGTTCCCCCCAGAATAGGAATACTTGGGGTAAGAAAATGAAAGAAAATGTCACATAGATTTTGGCAGACACCCCCTGTAGTAACTCTGAGGACCCCCCTCGGAGACCCGCCCGGACCCCCTTTCTAAGAACTCGGGCCTATACCATTTTGATTGGTCAGACGTGTAGCGGTCACCAGCCAATGTCCGCAAAATTCAACTGCGGTGCGAAAAAAATAAGAGACGCATTTCTGCTCCGCGAAACTTTGTCGTTGATGTGAAAGCTTGCATTGACTTTATAAGGTTTTTTTTTTTTTTTTTTAAACATATTAATCGCATGAAAAAATCGCCCCCAGTGTGTAAGGACTTTAACTCGGGCTTGAGGGAAGGGTGGAGTATAGAGAGGAGAGGCAGAGAATGAGAACAGAGGGGGGGGGGGGGGGAAGGCACATGGAGGGTTTGAAGACTTGGGTCTTCTTGTGACCATCATCAGACCACACCTATATATAGCTCTGGATGAGGATGAATAATTTAACGTGGTGTTAGAACAGCCAGGGAGGGCACTGCTCTAAGCCCTATCCATGATCAAATCAATACCTGGCCCTAACCCTGGCTATAGGGTCTGGAGAGGAGAGGAGAGAGGGAGACGGGGAGGGAGAGGGAGAGGAGAGGAGGTGAAAAACTCAATCCCGACCCTTACATCAACCCCCCAAATCATGACGTTATACAGCAAAACAGTGGTTTTCAACTCTTTTTCATATCAAGGTCCATTATTTGTTTGGCATCTGAGCCACAGATCACCATTTGACGAGATTTAGCCTCTTAGACCCAAAACTTTGAATATTTTGTTATTGTTGGATACGATTTTGTCCACAATTCCATGCTGTATTGATGTTGGTACCAATAGGAGAGATGATAACAGGCAAGCGATGATCAAAATGACAATTCTTCTACATTCTCTAATTGTGTAGAAATTAAGTAATGCAGTTTAACAATAATTCAACTTTTGAGAGCGTAAAATGAAACCAAATGGACCCGTAAGGGTCCATTTGGTTTCATTTTACGCTCTCAAGAGTTAAAGATCTACTGTATAAGGATCCATTTGGTTACCAACTCTCCATCATTTAGCTGGGGACCACCTGGAACCCCCTCAAGGACCACTGGTTGAGAACCGCTGCGGTAAAACATCTATAGTTACATATTGTTTATTGCGTCAGAAGATATTGCAGTGCTGCGCTGTAAGCATGTCTGCTGACTCTGAGGCTTGGATTTATACAACAAAAAAATCTGCAATGTTTTTTTGCTTTGCTCAACGCCACACAATCACCGTCCACTGGTGACAGATGGGATATCTTAAGGATTTAAAATATCTCGAATGACAGCCGAAACATCACATGAGGGGTCAGCACCACAAAACACAAAAATAGAATATTATCTGCATCCAAATCAATCTTTTCCAGCCTTTCCCTAGATTTGCTGCAGATTTGGATTAAATTGAAAGTGCGTGAATGTCAAATGCACTTAACGCTTTCCCCCCCTTTTTTTTTCACTGGGATGTGAGCCTTCTGTTGTCCTTGAACTGCGTCAGCGTTGCACTTATACTGCGTAAGTTGTACGATCTGTCCCCCCGCGCTAACGCACCGAGACCAATTTGTACACATTTAACTTGCTGATACAAATAATCCTGCATCATGTAAAAGGAGATCAGATGTCGCCCTATAAGGACTCTGTGTCCTGTTTGACACAGGATCACAGTATTTTTTTCAACCCCGGTCGCAGTGAAAGGAGAGGGAAAAAAAGTGCTTGCTTGCCGGTGTCTCGCGCCAAAAATTGCAGATTGTATAAGCTATAAGATCTATGAGCAACATGTCACATCCCGGCACGTTGTGAGCTTGTAGATTGGTTACTTACGCAAGGTATAAATCAGGGTTAACCCATTCAGTCCGGGAAAGCATCTGTATCATTTTAGATTTCTTTGGCTATTCAAAAATAGCAGATATAGAAGCTCAAAGGTAAAAATGTCAACCCTTGCGCAGGAAACCGGGTTTGAATCCTCGGTAAAACAGTAACATTAGTACGTTATAGTGCAGCTTTAAGTGTGTATGTAATGTGGGTTTTATAAATATTGAACCGATGAAAAGTATTACAACAGCTTGTAACTCAAATGATTGATGAACTACATTACTGGATCCAGCGGAACACAGGTTGTTTTTTTTCCCCATTTCCTGAAAAGTAGCAGGTTGCCAGTAGAGGTTGCCAGCATGGTGAAGCCTCTACATGAGCACTTCAAACCTATACGTGTCGACTATTGAAAATAGCCGATCTACAAGCTCACAACGTGTCGCGATGTGACGCGATGTGAGCTTGTAGATCTGCTTTTTCTTTAACATTTTAACAACTCAAATGTGGTACGGGGGTCCCTGGCACAAATTATAATTTCAGATGAGGGGTCCGTGGACATATACATGTTAATTGCGGGGTCCTTTGACATGAAAATGTTTGAGAACCACTGCTTTAAACAATACTCAAAAAAACATTTGGAAGCAGGCCCACACAAGCAACCCGCAAATACCAATATTTAAAGGCAACTTTACAGAAAAACAAGCCCAAAGTCTCTTATATAAAAAGCAGCCACTACAGTAAAACTTTGACTGTGATGATCTCTTGGCAGTTTTCATTTCATCTGACCTCAATGACACTGTAAAGAAGCTGATTTCATGCCCACAATGTAGCAAGGGACAAACATACCACACCACACACAGCCACTGCCAAGTCCGCTGGAGCTAAAACTGCTAAATCCAGAAATTGCAAAGAATAAAAACATTATTTTAACCCAGGGGTCTTCAACGTTTTCATGCTATAAGGACCCCTTGGCTGAGAGAGAGATGAAGCAGGGACCCCCAGTCCCCCACTACATATTGTATAAAATTGTGTTGCAGATTAAACATTTTCATAGATTTCTTAGACAGTTTCATAGACTTTGACAGCACTATCATCTGTGTGTGTTGGATTAATGTGTATTTTCCGACATTCAACCACTTGAAGCGTCAATATTTGGTCTGCTCCTTTTTTTTTTTACCCCTATACCAAACCTCTTTGCCAAAAATAGCCGATCTACAAGGTCACAACGCCTCGCAGCGCGAGGCGTTGTGACTTTGTAGATCTGCTAATTTTGGCTAATTTTCCACTCAGAATAGGGATGCTAGGGTTCAAGCGGTTTATATAAAAAACATGATCCTATCACACAAAGATTTGTCCCGGACCCCCTGTTGAGGACCCCTGTTTTAACCAATTTGTATGGTAGAGTATGTTAATACAATATAATTAGTACATTCTGCAGTGATTGGAGGTTGTCTCTCTGCCATCAAAATGTGCAATGCCCTGACACAACTTCTGTTAAAAGGAATTCGATTTAAATCGATTTACGATAAATCGCTACATGCCTATTAGGAACCAAATGGACCTTTATGGGTCTGTAACTCAGAGAGTGTACAAATGGAACCAAATATAAATGTGGGTCCCAGAGATAGAAATGCCATTTAAATAGGGGTCTGTAGCCTAATGCATGTCAAACTGGGGGTGCTTGAAATGAAAATGGTTGAAAATCACTGCTAGAGCCGTAAAAACATTCTCTTATGGTGGGGTCCTGGGCATATCTTTTCAAATGGGGGTCCGTGGGCTAGTAAGTGTCAATTCGGGGGTCCTTGACATAAAAAAAAAGTTTGAGCACCACTGCTGTAGAGGGACAAAAAGAGCACACCAAGTACAGAGAACTACTGTACAGGTCCAGAGGGTCTAAGAGTGGTTAATGTGGATAACAAAGCTGTAGTAACAACTTGTTGAAAGCAGAGCTTATGTGAATGAATGGGTGAAGAGCTAGCTTGTGTAAGCAGCACAACACAGCACAACACAACACAACACAACACAACACAACACAACACAACACAACACAACACAACACAACACGTTACACAAGCAGGTCAGGGAGACCAAGCGATCTGCATCAAAAAGCGGAACCTGATTCTGAAAGGATGAGAGGAGAATAGAGAGAAAACCAAATCCTTTTTCTCTCCACAGGGACCACACCCAAAGCCAGAGCACTCAACTGTTTTGGCAAGCGTGCGTGTGTACGCGTGCGTCTGTGTGCGCGTGCCCGTGTGTGTGTGTGTGTGTGTGTGTGTGTGTGTGTGTGTGTGTGTGTGTGTGTGTGTGTGTGTGTGCACGTGCGAGGAAAGTCATTACCACCTCTGGCACTACAAGTTCATGTTTGTTTGTGTGTGTGTGTGTGTGTGTGTGTGTGTGTGTGTGTGTGTGTGTGTGTGTGTGTGTGTGTGTGTGTGTGTGTGTGTGTGTGTGTGTGTGTGTGTGTGTGTGTGTGTGTGTGTGTGAGTGTGTAGTGTGATGTGTACAGTGTATGTAAGTGTGTGTAGATGTGGGTTGGGGGGGATTGAATTGAATTGGACTGGGAATGAAGAGGGGAAAATGAATAAAACAAATATTGTGAGCGATTGGCCAAAGGCATGATAAAGCACAGAGACTCAATCAAAACTGCAGGAAGCATACACACACAGTATGCACAGCACACACGCACAGAGACACACACACACACACACACACACACGCACACCCGCACACATGCACACATGCACACACACGCAGCCTCCGCGCGGTGTGTGGATTCAATCTGACGGGCTTCCCAGCAGACCAGATCCATAATCTCATCTCTCTTTTCTCTCTCTCTCTCTGCAGTATCAGAGGAGCGAACAGTGAGATGATCGGCGTTGGCACAAATCTCTGTGTGACTAACGCTGTGGCAGCAGCGCACGTGACGCTCGCGCTCCTCAAAAAAAAAAAAACATGCGCAAGACACTGTAACGCACGCGCGCGCACGCACACACACACACACACACACATATACACCACATTAGCAAGAGGGACTCTCGATGGCGACACATGAGTCATAACAAGAATAAAATAACATTGTTGTTGTCGGGCAGAAACCTCCTATCTCCGTAATCTCACTTTAGTGTTGAATTAATGCCCTATGCTTGATCATACTACAGCGTCACACAAAAGCAATAAAAGGTACGCGAAGCGACGCGTTTGGAGCTTGTAGATCTGCTACTTTTGATGTTTTTGAATCTGAATCCTGAAAAGTAACAATGTTGGACATTATGAGGTTTCCACCCGAAGGAGACGATATATAAAAAGTGACATTAACCCTGCATCTCCCATCCCCCTACGTCACCACACACACGCATGCGCACGCACACACACACACACACACACACACACACATATATGCCTATACATATATATGGTCAGCCATATAAACATACTGTATAATATAAATCCTTATTTATATAGCAGCATTTTTAACAAGGCTCCGAAGAGGTGCTTTAACCCTTTGAGACCGGGAACGCATCTGTGTCACTTTAGATTTCTTTGGCTATTCAAAAATAGCAGATATACAAGCTCGTAGCACGGCACCGAGTGCCGCACTATGAGCTTGTAGATCTGCTTTTTTTGAAAAATCGTGAACATTATTTTTTTATATTTTTTTCCGAAAAACTATTAGGATTTCGATTTTTTTTTTGGAAGCGGCCTCAGGTCTTAATGGGTTAAGAAAATGAAATGGAAATGAGCAAAAGAAAAACTAAAAGAAAATACCAACACCAATGTAAATAAATGATAAGCAAAGACAGAGCTAACCACACATATACTGTACACACACACACACACACACACACACACATAATATCCACATATATATATATATATACACACGTCACACACACACACAAGTGCACTCCTAGTATATATCCTTTCCCTCAATTCATTTTTTGTTATGGTTTTGAAGCTGCCATGGTTTACATTATTATCCCACTGCAGCACACTCACTCAGCCACTCACACTTTGAACATGTCCATGGCTTTGGTATAGGGGGAGATGGAGCCGGGGGGGGGGGGGGGGGGGGGGGGTTTTCGCCTTTGGATTGGTTGACGAATCAGCCCCCAACATCAAACAGCAGCTCGGTGGATGACTGTGTGTGTGTGTGTGTGTGTGTGTGTGTGTGTGTGTGTGTGTGTGTGTGTGTGTGTGTGTGTGTGTGTGTGTGTGTGTGTGTGTGTGCAACGAATTTGCTCGCTTTGCTCTGCCTGGGATTGTATTCAAACACACGCACACACACACACACACACACACACACACACACACACACACACACACACACACACACACACACACACACACACACACACACACACACACACACACACACATGTATTACTACACTTGTGAGGACATCAACGTTTTAGGATGGTGATTTTATGAATGCCATAAAAAAAGGAAACCTTTTTTTTTTAAATTGCCATTTATAACCCTAACTCTAAAGCCGAAAATAGCTGATCTATAAGCTCACAGATGAAGCAGATCAGCTATTTTTCAAACCTAGACATTTTTTATCTAATGTCTAATCCTATACCTAACCCCAACCGGAATCTTTTCCCAATTGTAAAACCTAAACTCCCCCAATTATGTTTTAATCATGAAACAACAATTTATCTGTGTGTCCATTGCTCAAGTTCTTCTATATTTGTGTGGACATTTGGCCCTGAAGTATACAGTAGCAATAGAAGATCACACACACGCACGCACGCACGCACGCACGCACGCACGCACGCACGCACGCACGCACGCACGCACGCACGCACGCACGCACACACGCACGTACGCCCAGAGGAAGAGGAAGAGGCTTCTTAAAACATGCCTACAACAACTGATTGGTCACACAAAATGTTTTGTCATCCAATCTGCCTAAGAAGTGAAGCATCCTCCTTCTCTCCCATAATGCATTGCAGGAGAGCCTAGCGGGGGAGCTGTAACTGTGGCTGTGTGCGGCTCAGCGCTGCCATTTCCGTAGGCGGTGCTCATTTAGTCAGCCTACCACAAGTCAGGGGGAAAAAAACATCCAATTACTTATCTAATTATCCAATTATCCAGTGGAGAGCAGGAGAACGGATAAGGAGGCCCCCAGTGCAGCGTTGCCATGTCCGCTTATTATCAGCGAAGTTGTGCTTGTTTTTCTGTGAAGACGCTTGTCAATAATATTTAGTTGCAGGCTGTGTTTTTTTTGTGCTTGTTTCTGAAGTGTAATTGCTTATTTGGGCTTGCTTCCAAATGTTTTAATTATTATTTAAACCAGTGGTTCTCAAATATTTTCATGTCATGGAATCCTAAATTAATATGTATTTGTCCCCTAACCCCCATCTGAAAATATGTTGTGCCCAGGGGCCAGGGAGCCCTGTACCTGATTTGTGTTGTTGAGAATGTTCAAAAAATCTTCCAAATATTCCACATTTTATTTAAAAAAAACACATCAGATCTACAAGCTCGCAACGCCTCGCATCGCGACACGTTGTGAGCATGTAGATCCGCTATTTTCAAATAGCCAATGTATACAGTACACAGGTTTAAAGTGCTCATGTGGCCTATAATAGTTGCTATGTCGTCTTCCTAGACCTGGTTGCTTATTTCTCTCACGACACAAGATCTGGCAACACTGCCTCTGCACCTCCCTCTCTCTCACTCCGTGTTTCACTACTGTTGGACCTCCTCACCGTTTATATGTCTCCACTATATCCACGTATGACATTTTTATATTCCATTTTAGAATGTACAGTATAATGGTGATGAATTGAATACATAGGACTTGGGACGTTTTTTTGTGTTATCCTTTTCAAATGTCTTACTGTACCTAAGTGCTGTTTACATTTCTGACTAATAAAGTATTCAATCAATCAATAAATCAATCAAACCTGAAAATGAAAGTGAAACATGACAGTGAAAAGTATGGCAAAGATTTTGGAGCTGTACTCAAACCTGTAAGGTGCAACTATTGACGGCTGCAAATATTGATTATCTTCTTAGTGATTATTCTATCGATAATATTTTGGGATTAATCGAGTAATCAAGAAGCATGTTTTCTGGATAATTATTTTAAATTGTTTAGATATCAACACATCGACGTGGGAAGAAAATTGTAATAGATATTTTTAGAACCGAATAAAATAAGTAAGTAAAAATATATATGTATTCAAAGATTTGCACAAATGTACAAGATTTAAAAAAGAATAGCAGATCTACAAGCTTGTAGCGTGGCACCCAATGCCACGCAATGAGCTTGTAGCCTAGTCTACAATGAGCTTGTAGCCTAGTCTACAATGAGCTTGTAGCCTAGTCTACAATGAGCTTGTAGCCTAGTCTACAATGAGCTTGTAGCCTAGTCTACAATGAGCTTGTAGCCTATAGTCTACAATGAGCTTGTAGCCTAGTCTACAATGAGCTTGTACTGTAGCCTAGTCTACAATGAGCTTGTAGCCTAGTCTACAATGAGCTTGTACTGTAGCCTAGTCTACAATGAGCTTGTAGCCTAGTCTACAATGAGCTTGTAGCCTAGTCTACAATGAGCTTGTAGCCTAGTCTACAATGAGCTTGTAGACTATTTTTTTTAATAGCCCAAAGTATAAAGTAATGGTTATAGCTAAAAAATCTAAAAATGACACAGATGCGTTCCCGGATTGAATGGGTTAAAGAATAGAAATGGTAAATGGTATTAAAAGTCAATAATAAAGGTGGAGAGGGAGACCTGGGACTGGACTTAAGACTAGACTGCACTGAACTGGAACTGACACAAGATGAGAGAGAGAGAGGGGAGGGGGGGGGGGTATGGCAGAGGTAGAGAAAGCAGCGGTCTCTTAAACAACCACTTAAACACAATACTTTGTTGACCTGTGTCCCTTAGAGCAAGAGTTTGATCGATTGATTGACTGAATACTTTATTAACAGTTTGCAAAAGACAAGCACAGGGAAGTACAGTTCAATATAAGGCCTGTTAAGAGGATTTTAAACCCAAGAAAGCACTATGGCTTGTTTCCACTGGGGTCTGTTGTACACAATTCATCTAAAAAAAAAGGGTCCCCAAAATAATCATATTTGAACTACCCCCGGTTTGGGGACCACTGCCCCAGAGGTCTATACTGGGTCGGCTCCTTTTTTCCCTCTACACCAAGTGTCACACAAAGTGTCACAAGATGTACACAAGCTCGGTTATGTTCGTCAAACGAATTTTCTTTATATCTGTATTTTTCCCACACAAAGAGTTGCCTTAATTGCCACAGAGTGGAGGAGAGTCCAGGCTAGGGATGTTAACAATTAATCTATAATTGATTAATTGCCGTTAAGAATTTACCCGATAAAATTGATCGATTTTCAATTAATTGAAAAAAAGGGAATTCAACTTTTTTTTGTTTTCTTGGGCTAGTGAAAGTTACAGGTATGGTGTGTGTGCGATATGAAATGTGAGCTTACCACAATCACAGTAATCCTTAATCATATTCAAGGGCTTTTGGAGATAAATGAGAGACTCCATACTAGACTGAGCACTGCAGAGGGGAGGTGCGTGTGTGTCTGTGTCCAGCTGATGCTCGTTGACGCTCGTTAATGTTATATACATCAAGGCAATTATGTTTCTGCACTCATTTGCGGTTTCGGACAAGAATTTTCCTTTTGGTCCTAAAAAAACTACCGCTTATCAATCAATCGATTAATCGATCGATAAGGTTATCAACTATCAATTAATGAATTAATCGATACTTTGCATCCCTAGTCCAGGCCACAGATGTGGAGTATAGACGTGGTCTTTGACGTGTGGCTGTATGGAATGATTATGTTGTCTAGGAGATTAGAGGGTTGGGTGCAAGGTCACTGCACTTGCTAGACAGACAGTGCAGTGGGTGTCTGTCTGCGCTGTGCACTGTGCAGTGATTTAACACACAACAGAGTGCAGTGGGTGTCTGTCTGTGTTGTCCACTGCGCAGTGATTTAACACACAACAGCAGCTGGATACAGACTGCTCACACTATTATCATTAACGGTGTAATAATAACACAACAGGTGAATCCTTTGCACTTTATCCCACTTGCCTCCACATTATCATTGCTGTCGGGTAGAAACCTCACATGTTACTTTTCATGATTCAAATTCAAAAATAGCAAAAACAGCAGATCTACAAGCTCAAGGTGAGCTTAGTTGTAGGTCTGCTAGCCTATTTTTGATACTTTTCTGTGACACTGTAGTTAGCATGATCAAACTGAATTCATGGAAAGAACATAAAAAGTGAAAAAATGGAGATGAGAGGCTTACATGCGACCCTCAAAAAGAAGATCCAGCTCTTTTCATTCGTTCAAACATGGTGCTGACCCTCACTCTGAATGGGTGTCTGGCTAAAAATTAAGTTGCAAACTTTAGCCAAATTCCCCCCGATTCATTTCAAAGCCGCCCCTGAAAGAAATCGTTCTGAGGGCCAATTCACCTTCCCCTTCTCCGCTAGAATATAATTAGAAAAAATGAAAACGGAGGAGAAATTAAGTAGTAATTCAATGAAATGTGGACAATTATTTGCGGTCTTTTGAGGCAACTGGAGAGCCCGCGATACATGTTTATCTCCCTCGTTGACCTCGCTTTAAATTCTTTTCAGGTAGACCTCCAAATACCTCAGACGGCGGATAAAAAGAAATCCTTGATGCAACGGAAGGGGGGGGGGGGGGGGGGGGAGGTAAGGATTTAACCCTTTTCATCCGGGAATGCATCTGTGACATTTCTTTCGCCGTTTTTTGGGGGAAATCGTGACATTTTTGCATTTGTGAATTTTCTTCTAAATCCTAACAGTTTTCTGAAAAACTTATGTTGCTATAATATCGGTGGTTCTGGAAACTTTTTTTCATGTCAAGGACCTCCCAAAATGATATGTATTTGGCCGCCGACCTCCATCAAAATATGTTGTTCCAGGGACCCCCACCAGAAGCAAAGATTTGAGTTAAAAATGTATGTTATTTTTTACTGTTATTTTATTGTGTTGTGTTGTATAATTGTGATGGATCTCCCTGGGTCTGAAATAAAGATTGAATTGAATTGAATTATTATATTTTTTAATATTATTATATTATTAATTATTATGTACATAGTATATGTATTCAAAGATTAGCACAGATTTTCAGGATTTTTTTCAAAAATAGCAGATCTACAAGCTCATAGCGTGGCACTCGGTGCCACGCTATGAGCCAAAGTATAAAATAACGGTTGAAGCTCAAATCTTAAAATGACACAGTATATGCGTTCCCCGGATTGAAAGGGTTAAAAACAGTGATTGATTAAGAGCAGAGGGAGCATGCTTTGCAGACGAACAATGACACCCTCAGAAGACACACTTAGAAGAGAGCCAGAGGATGTATTTACAAGAACCGGGAATTTGCAGTTCATTGGAGAAAAAAAGCAAGGTCTTTGCTATGTTGGAGAGACCTGGCCTTGTGTTTTGTTAGCGCACCACCACATTCCCCCCCGATAGCGCAGAGACCAGTGTTGCCATGTCTGCTTATTATAAGCGACTTTGGGCTTGTTTTTTTTTTGTAAAGTCGCTTGTAAGTTTTTTTGGGGGGCTTGTTTCTAAAGTGTAGTTGTTGCTTATTGGGGGCTTGTTTCCTATAAATGTTGTTTAAAACCAGTGGTTCTCAAACATTTTCAAATCAAAAGGACCCCCAAATTCATATGTATTTGTCCACGGACCCCCCCATCTACAAATATGCTGTGCCAGGGACCCCCATACCAGATATTCTGCAAAAAAATATAAACAAAGTTTTTTGTTTTTGTTTAAATAACAGATCTACAAGCTCACAACACGTCGTATCGCGACGCGTTGTGAGCTTGTAGATCTGCTATTTTCAAATATCCGATGCATATACTGTAGGTTTAAAGTGCTAACATGGCCTAGCAGTCGCTTCTTTTTGGGCATATTTTCATATATAGACCTGGTTTACTTATTTCTCTCGCAAACTCTGGCAACGCTGTCAGAGACACGCGCCAACTGTCACCGTTCAGTGCACCGCTGGTTCCCTTCGTACCCGCGCTCTCGCCCAGTTTATCTTCAAAGTGTCTGGCAACCCGGCGGGGCCGCTGGCCCCTCGCTCCCCCGGCTCAACGGGGGGTCTCCGCCACCAGGACCACCTGCTCAGTACACAAGCTGCCGGTGTGACTTCTTATGAAATGAAATCCCCTCGTCCTCCACCTCCTCCTCCTCCTCCTCCTCCTCCTTTCATTCTCAACCGTACCTCGGAATATTTCAGCCCCTGTCTGCACCCTCGCTCCTTGGGTATTCTTAACCTACTCAATCCGTGAACGCATCTGTGTCATTTCAGATTTTAGTCATATTTTATACTTTGGCTATTCAAAAATAGCAGATCTACAAGCTCGCTTGTAGATCTGCTATTTTTGAAAAAAATCTTGAAAATGCGTGCAACTCTTATACTCTCGAATATAGGCTATATATTTTTTTTACTCACATCTTTGCTCCTGGGGTGGGTCCCTGGAACAAAATATTTTGAGATGCGTCCTTGTGGGGGTCCATGACATGAAAATGTTTTGTTCCAGGGACCCCCAGAAGCAAAGGCTTGAGTAAAATATATTCAAAGATTTGCAAAAATGTTCACAATTACAAAAAAATGCAGCTCTTCAAGCTCATAATGCGGCACTCTGTGCCGCGCTATAAGCTTGTATATCTGCTATTTTTTAATAGCCAAAATATAAAATAATGGTCATAGGCTATAGCTAAAAATCTAAAATCACACAGATGTGTTTCCGAATTGAATGGGTTGAAGCAGACTCAAAACGCAACCGTTCTCGCTGGCCTTTCAAAAATAACTCCTGCCTTGGAGAAGTTTTAACCTCAGCTATTTGTCTTCCTGTTTGGATTTGTATCTGTTCTGTATTTGATGCTTTTTTGTAACTTTGATGTCTTGTGTGTACAATTTCATTCATGCTGTGCAATGCAGCACTTTGGTCGGCCTTTGGTTGTTTTTTAATGTGTTTTTTTTAAATAAAATGTACTTGACTTGCTTGAGTCTGTGTTAAAGCTTTCATATTCCAGATTCATGACAAATTCTATTTAAATTTGAAAAAAAGTTCTACACATTTCCAAAAATAGCAGATCTACAAGCTCACAACGCATCACAACGTGATGCCGTGTGTTTAGTGTGTGTTTAAAAAAGAATCATGAAAACTATGTTCAATCGTGGAGATTGTCTTTTTTTGTTTGAAAACAATATCCTAAGCCTTTGATTGCAACACAGCTTATTTAATACATTTATTCAAAACCTTATGTAAAAAAAATCCTTTGCATATCTCCATCATTTGCCCAATGGCGGAGGTATAACTACCTGACCTGGCCTATAAAAACACATCATCCATGTTGCTTCTCTATTCTCTTGCATTTTATAAAGACTCAAGTGTTTTTCTGGGGGGGGAAGTTATATACGCAGTCAACAATCACACGGCGGATCTCCTTATTAGCATCAAAGTCCTAGCAAAAACCTCAAAGTCTTTGTCCACTTCATTATCTCTTAACAAAACGCACCTCGGCTTCTTCTTCCGCCGGTTATTATTGTCAAGTTCTTTGGGGAAGGTGGTTTTAACTCATTAAGACCTGAGAGGCCCATTCTACAAATGCCTCCTAAACCCTAACTGGAAAACGTATGTTGCTATAATCAAAAAGATATGGGCACCGAGTGCCACGCTATGAGCTTGTAGATCTGCTATTTTTGAAAAATCTTTGAATATATATATTTTTCAAGCGAACATTTGCAGCGGTCAAATATCTCAACAAATGTCTACATTTTTCTAAAAAACTATTTTTGCTATATCAGTGGTTCTCAGAGTTTTTCATGTCTAAGGACCCCAAAAATTATATATATTTGGCGGCGGACCCCCCCATCTCAAAATATGTTGTTCCAAGGACCTCCAGAAGCGAAGATTTGAGTTAAAAATGTTCGCTTTAAAAAATATATATATATTCAAAGATTTGCACAAATGTTCAAGATTTTTCAAAAAAATAGCAGATCTACAAGTTCATAGCGCGGCACTTGGTGCCGCGCTATGAGCTTGTATATCTGCTATTTTTGAATAACCAAAGTATAAAGTATGGATAAAGTCGTTACACGGATGCGTTCCCGGTTTGATGCGTTCCCGGTATTTTTTTTCCAAAATAGCAGATCTACAAGCTCATGAGCACGCTATGATGAGCTTGTTGTATATCTGTTATTTTTGAATAGCCAAAGAAATCTAAAAAAATTACACAGACGCTCTCCCGGGTCTAATGGGTTAAATCATTACAGTTCAGGAACAGAATGAAAAGAGAAAAAAGGAGACGATAATGGAACAACAGTAGGAGGAATGTCTGTGCGTCGGGAGGCGCAAATGAGGTATTCTTCTATTAAATGGAAAAACATCCCGGCTTCGCTCAGACGCACACGGGGTTGACACCTAATCTTGTTAGTGAGGCTGAAGACTACAGCTGGTGCTACGGTATAGAGCCTAATAGTGTAGCTTGGCTTCCACAACCAGTGTGTCTGATTCCTACTACAGTATATATATATATATAGGCTAGTGCAGTGGCTCTCTACCTAGCCTGGATCAGGGCACAGGCCGTGTTAATTAACCTATTGAAACAGGGAACGCATCTGTGTTCCCTGTTTTTTTTAGCCATCTTTAGCCATTATTTTATACTTTGAGCTATTCAAAAATAGCAAATACAAGCTCATAGCGCGGCTATGTCTGAGCTTGTAAATCTGCTATTTTTGAAAAAATCATGAAAATCTTTGAATATAAATATTTTAAAGGAGCTACACCATGAATTTAAAAAATAATAATAATATTTGATATCATATTGTTTATGTCCCTCAAACGTTTTTCAAAAGGTTTGAGCCTAAATCAAGCCTCAGATATACTCATTCCAACTAACTTCTCTCTGGCTTATAAAGCACTTTCACCTGCAATACCACATTGTCCTGTTTGGCACGGGGCGCTATTGAGCCAGTTTGTATGCATGTCATGTCCTGGTTCTGTGTGGAGAAAGTAAAAAAAAAAAATAAGAAAAATCATCCATTTATTTTATTTTTTTGGTTAGAACTGAAAAACGGGAGGAATTGTTCCCAGACGTGACGTAGGGTGGGGGAACAAATCTGACGGACTGTTTTCAGACCAATTTACATGAAAACCACAGATAGCCTATGTAAGCCTGCATGCTCGAAGTCGGGTATTTGTTGGAACAGAAGAGAGGTGGGGGAGACCAAAAACACACAAAAATGAAGAAAAAGTTAAAATTCATGGTGTAGACCCTTTAAAAAACGAACATTTTTAACTCAAATCTTTGCTTCTGGGGGGTCCCTGGAACAAAACATTTTTGAGATGGGGGTCCAAATACATATAATTTTGGGGGTCCTTGACAAGAAACAGTTTGAGAACCATTGATTATAGCAACATAGTTTTTTTTTTTTAAACTGAGAATTTAGAAGACATTTTGTAGAATCCCCAGAAGCAAAGATTTGAGTTACAAATGCTCGCTTTCCTGTTATCGATATCTGAAAATACCTATGTGAGAGAATAAACAGATGTTTAAAAGAAACAAATGTTCGCTTTGAATAATATATATTCAAAGATTCCCCCAGAAGAGAAGATTTGTGTTAAAAAATGCAAAATTATTCAAACATTAAAGGCATTAAAACATTAAAGAATAAAGATATTAACCCATTTAGACCTGGAACCCCATTACGTAACTATTGAATAAATATTTGAAGTTTTTAAGAAAACCAAAAAAAACAGAAGAGGCTATTTAATTGGAGAACTTGATTTGGATAGGGTCACATGATCTGATGCAGGACAATGTCACTA